>NC_050184.1:28590342-28910342 GCF_008315115.2 Sander lucioperca | reverse complement strand
CTGCATTTTAACCGTGTTTAATCCTGCTACTTGCTAACGGTAGGCTAACATCAACGTTACCTGCTGCC
Source organism: Sander lucioperca (assembly GCF_008315115.2). NCBI lineage: Eukaryota > Metazoa > Chordata > Actinopteri > Perciformes > Percidae > Sander > Sander lucioperca. The sequence goes on along the minus strand of NC_050184.1, from coordinate 28,910,274 downwards.
AAGCGTCCGGCTAGTGTTAACTAGCGTCCCATGCAGCGATGCTTCTGTTGCCTCCAACGTCCGTTCCGGAGCATCAGAGCATTTACTACGGTCTTAATGCACACATTGTGCTCGTAAATCATTTTTCCGGTTCACTCACGCATCTATGTTTAGACATAATGTTATATGATCCACTAGTCTCGATAGCAGTATCGATAAGCTCAGACCTTATTGATTTTCGGGTTTTGAGAATTTTGGAACCGGGTCCTAATAGAACCGGGTCTCGAGACCCATCCCTAGTGGTAAGTACAAAAAATACTGTATGAAAATACAAACCATTATGTAAGATTAGCAGCTAAACATGGATATGTTAGATAGAAAATAAAAGTCTGATCTTACTTTTTTCCTTACTTATAATGATGTGTTCACACCAAACGCATGCAAACTAGGGCTGCAGCTATCGATTATTTTAGTAATCGAGTATTCTACCGATTATTTCATCGATTAATCGGATAAGAAATACTTAGTAAGAAATACTTAGTAAACAGCAATAGTCATTCACGTGCATATTAAGTGGTCATGCTGGGGGCAGGAGGCGATTTGTCTCCGGCAGCAGCTAAGTTTCCAAAGATTAGTAGCAAACTAATAAACAGTTAGACTACAAACCGACAGCTTTCATTTTAGCTTGTTGGTAAAACGTCACTATTTGCAGAGTAGCATGCTGTAGGCTAGTTGTGTAAAACAGCGTGGTGGACGAGAGCAGCAGACGTTAGTTAGCTACTTTGTGTCGGGTTCTATGGAATGGATGAGTACACTGGATGTTTTTTACAGAGATGATGTAGCAGCATGTTTGCAGCTTAAAATGATGTCATTTTCTCTCGCCTGTCTCTTCTCTTAGACCCTCGCTATTTTCGTCTTCCTTCATTTGTAATCTGGGCCGTCAGTCTTGTGTCCACAGAAGCGTCAACCTGTTCTGCGCTAGTAATAATCCTCCGTGCGGAAACACAGTGAGCCGTACAACCTTAATTACATTGATTTAACGAAGCTTTGAGGCAAAGAGTTTTGCTTTGAGGATTTTTTGTAATCGAATTATTCGAGTTATTCGAGGAATCGTTTCAGCCCTAATGCAAACCTTAAACAAGGCCTGATTACATACAGTACAAAGTCAATGCAAAGACGCAAATAGATGCGAATTCGCGTCAGGCAACGTGAATACTGTGACTATGCAAAATTGCAATTAAATCACAGAAAAATCTGTACTGTACCTCAAGAAGCGCTGGAAGCAGCAGTCATCCAGACACACTACCTGGAGAAGGCTGGGAAATTCACCGAGCTGTATGCGCCTCCGGATGATGGTATGAACCCAGACACGACAGCGTTTGGTTTTCCAAAATATTTGGGACTTCCACAACGGGTACAAAGCAGCAATAGTGGTTATTTCGGCAATGGTTGATGACGGAAAGACATTTTTTGGGATCTTCACTAAACACAAATGATTCTAATATGATCCTGTTGTCAAACTCATGCGAGTAACGCAAGCCAAAAATTGGCTTTGTGTTTGGTGTGAACACAGCATAAGGGCGCTGACACACAGAGCCGATTATCGGCCGTCAGACCGTCTGGCGAGGTTGGTGACTCGAGTCTGTTCAGTGTGTTCCGTGCCGTCGTCCGTCCGAGGAGCTGTCGGCCTTCATTTTGGCCGACCCGACATGTTCAGTCGGAGACAGGGCAGTCGGGACTCACCAGGAAAAGGGGAGCGGATGAGCCTCTAAAAATCTGAGGAAAATCTTTTAAACTGACTTTTGTCGATCTGAAATGAAGACAGATTCAGCAACTGCATGGCCTATTTCTCGCTTAAAATGTTTTCAGAAACTATTTTAGTACAATATGAGATCGTATTCTGAACAAGCCGCCATGAAAGTCTGGCTGTGAATTTCCAGAGAAAAAAGACCCACGTGACGCGTTCGTCCTATCAGCTGCCGGTTTTCATTTTCTGGGAAATACAGAGAAGCGTCACCTGCTGCTATGGAGACGTATTACGTTTCGCGCACGCGCAGAGCGTACGCTCAAGTCGGCGTCGCCTCAGTGTGTTTTGAGGCATTTTTTGGGACCTCGGGGACCCGACTGATCAGTCCGACTGCCTTTTCTGCCGACGGTCGGCCGTCTGGTTGGTGTTTAAGCACCTTAAGACTAAGCAGCTCTTCACTGCAATACAAGAACAATGCTGTTTCTTTTTTCCACATCTTTTACATTGATCCTTGACTGTTGCTGGATGCTGATTGCCCGGGACGTGCAGCTTTAGGCTCAGAATGTTAGCATTGTTTAATATATGTAGCTATCAAATGCATTTTTAAGACCCATTTTTAAGTCAGAAATCAGAATCAAGTACCCATTGTTTAAAAATTAAATATATATATATTTAATTATTTATATTTATTAGAGATGCACCGATTGACCGGAATTGGCAGATTTTCACGTGATCGGCCATGACCGGTGATCGGCCATGACCGGCGACCGACCGGTCAGCCTGACAAATGCCGATTTTATGCCGGTCAAATGCACTCGGGCGCCGCATGATTAACATCATATATATATATATATATATATATATATATATACACACACATTTTTTATATTACTTTTGAGTGATAAACTCCCTTTTATGCTAATTGTATACTTAATTTTATTTAGGAAGAGTTCTTGAATGGCTGCTTTTGTTAAGATATATTTTAATGATTTCCTTTGTTGAATTTTAAAAAAATGTTTCTTTTCCTCAAAACAAGGTATTGGAAAAACTATTGTCTTGGTATAGATGTCAAAACTCAAATACCAGATTGTCATTGGTATCAAAAGTTACCTAACCCTGGTCGTTTGGGACAAGTCTAGTAAGACTGCATCAAATCAAGCGTGTAGGGTATTCACCGCTCGGACTGGAGATGTCAGAGTAAAGGACAAAAATAAGTGAGATTTAAAAAAAAAGACCCCTCCTCCACAGAGTGAAATCAATGCGAGCTGGTGAAGACGCATCGGAGAGGGTCGCCAACAACAACAGGACAACAGTTCAACTCACTTCACTGCAGTTGGGGGAGGCAGGGGACAGCGAGAGAGACCTACCACAGAGAGAAGAGAGAGCAAGGAATGCGATCCGTTTAAAAAGAGAACTTCCTGATTCCACAAAAGAGGTAAAGAAAATTTTTTTACAGATCAGAGGCTGTAACAACTTTAAGAAAAGACAGAAAAGACAAAAATGCCAGGTAGAATTCCAGCAAGAGGCTCCACCTGAGCCCCTCCCCTTATCGGACACACCCCCTCCCTCCTCCACACACTCACACACAAACATAGAGCTTCCCAGGCTGGTGTGTGATGTCCTGCCGTCCTCCGCTCAGCCTCGTGAGCCCTGCCCCCAGTGCCTGACCCAGACACCAGCATCCCCTGCTAACCTCTTTCCCCTTTTTTCCGTCATTCAGCAAACATCATGCATCACTGTCACCCTCCTCCTCCTTGTCCACACATTCATTCCACCATCCGCTTAGCGAAGACCCCTCACGGGTCGCCCACACCCCTCGCCAGTCTATCTTCCCTTTAATTCCTTGTGAGCAGGTTGTAGGCGTATGTCGGTCTGCACGTGTGCAGAGACTTGGGCCACAGAGTTGACTGTAAATCTGTCAAAATAGGGTTGCCATGGAACAAGACAAGAGCTTCTCATCACCTCACCCGGGCAGCAGACAGACAATTCAGCCGCAGACAGCAACGGTTAACGATACATCGATCAATAGAAAATGAATCGCCAACAATTTTGATTATCAATTCATTGTTTAAGACCTTAACAAGAGCTGACAAACTATAAATCGATTGAAAGCAGAAAGAACAGTGACACAAGAACCTAATATCACCACGACAACATCTTGTAATAGGAATGCATACAAAACAGAGCAGTAAAATAAACAGAATAGGCAAGAAAAACGACCTCACAGTACATTTTCACCATGATTGTGCCTCTGTAGATTTGGTTCAGTACCACTTTGGCTAATTCTGACCTTTTGATTGTGAACCTTTCAGGAGAAAATAGGAGAGTAATCATTTTTTTATTATCTGGTTGCAGCTTCTCCAATGTGAGTATTTGCTGCTTTTCTCTGATTTATATCACTGTAAACTGAATATCTTTGGATTTTGGACTGTTGGTTGGACAAAATACGACATTTGAAGATGTCAACTATTACTCTGGGAAACCCTGATGGACATTTTTTTTTACAATTTTTTTTATTATTAATATTTTAAAACTATTTTTTCACATTTCATAGATTAAATATTACAATTATCATTAGTTGTAGCCTTATTCAGCCACAAAGCCAACATATCTAAATTTAAACACTGACTTCAGTGTAATTAACTCAACCTCACATCCCTTATCTGTCCACACTGACACACAAAATCATCGGCATCGCTTCCATTCAACTACTGTTTACACACACTGAAGGGTAGACTGCTATTTTCCAGTGTGAGCAGGTATTGTAATAGGAATCTGGTGTCATACTCAAGGACACGGTGCTTTTCATGCACACACACAAACACCACACTGACTGGCTGTTTCAGGGATCAGACTATGGACCTTCAGGGTTATGCACAGGGCCACGTTGCTGCCCCCTGCAGATATACAGTGAGACAAATTATTAAGGATGAATCAGATGACAGGAGGATTGGTGTATGATGGAGACCTATGAGGGAATAACACAAGCACAGCGACCATTCACTCTTTCACCTCACATTTATAGGCAATGCATGACCCATTCAGTGCACCGACTTGCACACTGGAGACATACAGTAGAGTCAGTGCACTTTTTTCTATCTCTCAGCAGTCGGGACCCGAGAACGCAGGCTGGTTGACTGACAGACAGTTAGTCTGCATCGTCTGCCTCCTCCCGTATGGCATATGGCAACAAAACCAGTCAAATACACCAGCAGCCTCTCTAAAACATGACGCATATGACACACAGTTGAGCATGTCTGCATGCACTTGATCAACAAACATTTCGGTCCAGATTCCCTAATATTGCGACAGCGTCAGGCTCAGCTGTTGTACAGTTCCCTACCGACTATCACGGACAGGCGAGAGAAAATAGTTAACTATCATCCTGTTTGTGTGTGTTTAAGCGTGAGTATGCGAGTGTTCACGTGTGTGTTCTCTCCCCGAAAAACTTCCCGATGCTCTGTACCTATCTGGAAACACTTCTGTGATCCCACCAGCTTGTGCGTAAACTGGCCAGCTTTGCGTGATCAAGTTAAGTTTATCCAAAACAATCTGGTCCATTTAATTTGCAGTGCTGACAAACACACAGGACACCTAGCGTGCACTTCATCGCCGTCATGAAACATGTTAGTAAATCTTTGCTGTCATGTACTAAATGACCATGCACTGTGCCCTCTCCGCACCGTAGCGATGCCAATATTGTGTGTGCACTGAAGCTGGGAACAGAAGTCAGTACATTTCCGTCCTCTATCGAAATGCAAACCAAAAGCAAAGTCGCGTTAAATTAGCTGAATGATAGCAAACACGCTGCACGAGCTTACCTTGTGGACGTATCTCTCTACCGGATCGATAATTTCTTCTTTACACCATTAACTCTCCGCCATCTTCGGCACTGTTTGTTTAAATGGGAAACACTCCCGAAGCCCAAGAAGCCAGTTCTGTAAGTTGAGGCGTCGCGGGGGCTCCTGGGTAAAGGAGTTCGTTCGAATGAAAAGCCGCGCTTCCGGGTGCTTCGTCCAACCAGGATACGGACTACAGGCAGACTCCACCACCGCAGGGGGTGGAGGTAGGGGGGGTGATGGTGGTGGTGGTGGACGTGGGGAAACAGGCTGTCTGTCTAGCAGCCTACAGACGGATGTCAGCGATGAGACCAGAGCAGAGAGAGAAGACACGGTTTGTATTTTAAGTTAAATGAAAAGCAAACACTCAATTGTTTGCTTCGTGGGGCCCGGAGGACGAAAAAAAGCACAATTTCCAGACTTTCCACCAAGGAGAAGGCGTTTGGCTGGAGGGGATGACACAGAAGTAACGTTACACAGCATAAAGTTGAGAGCAAATTAGGACGCGGTGGTCTTATCCTTATCTGATAATGATGAGTTGGTATATTTGGATGAATTAAAGTCTCGTTTATGTGCCAGTAGAATTAGTTCTACCCTTTTAAAGGACCACCAGTGGTTTTTCATGTTTTAGCCAATTCATTACAAATCTTCCACTTTACCTCAGCTAACCATTTTGTAAAACATGCTTTTCTGTTTTAGAAATGTTGATGTAGGCTACACGTCTACAGATCCAGTTTCAATTCATTTCCTTACATTATTAGATTAGATTCAACTGCATTTAACCAGAAAAAAAAACAGTAGCCTACAGTGCAGAGTAATGTAAATATGCACAGTGGCGATATACATATATTAGACATGAATAAACTGGATACAGTTTAAGCAGTATGGACATGTGCAATGAATATGCTAAGATACAGTACTTTTACTTGTATTTTTATCTTTTTTATTTTCTCTTACTATGTTTATTGTATGCACCAATATAGCCTACCAAAGCAAATTTCTTGTATGTAAAAAACTACTTGGCAATAAACCTGATTCTGATTAGTAATCCATCACAGTGTCACATTATTGTCAAGAAGTATCACAGTGCAGAGTTTACAAATCAGTTGGCGCTTTAACGACAGCATGCACAAATAATATCAGTGACCAAAGTTAATGCAGACTTAACTAAATGTAAGCAAGTTTCAAGAGTCTGTTCTTGATTTTCATACTATATAGAAATTACTGTAAACCAACTGCTGCCTAGAATGGTAGAAAACAAACACATACACAACTGTACAGTTGCATTCAAAGAATATCAGCAAAACATTTTAAGTATACATGATTTGTAGTTATGGAACTAAAATGTGCAAAAACACTAGTATGGACCTTTAAATGTTATCTTCAAGTGCCATATTTATAGCCTAATAACGTTTTAGGGCTGAAGAGGTAAAATCATCCAATATTTCACAAGAAAATAGCAAAGATAAGAGACTTGCAAATTTTATGGAGCAGGTGTTTTTCATATTAATAATCATCATCGAATAATACATATTAATCTGAAATGGGCTATTACTGAAAAATTGTTTTTTACTTAAGTAATTCTGGAATATTTAATATATACTTTAATACTTTTTGTACTTTAAAGTACATTTTTAAATGCATAACTTTTACGTGTAACAGAGTATTTCTCCTACTTTTTGCTACTTTTACTTAAGTAAAATATCTGAGTATCTTCCACATCTGCGATTAATCTATTATCAAATAGGTCATTTTCTGTCAATCAAGTAATTGTTTTATCTCAATTCATCAGTATTTTCTTTTTCTTAAATACTTAATGTAACTATTATTTTGTAGACCATGGAGTTGTGAGTAAAATGTGCAATGGTAGCAATATGTGCAACATAAGTAATGTGGTATTAAATAATAGGTTTTAGATCATTTTAACATCAAAGGGTGAGAAATGTTGTCATATTTTGGTCTTTGTAAAACAGAAACCCTCAGCTGAATCACTTTGTGACAAAAGTCCCAAAAACTCAGATATAACCAATTAATATCATACCAATTATATAACAATATTTTTTTGTATACTAAAATCAAGATGTTAGGGGCATTTTATAGTATAATGTGCTTCAGTATCTTGTTGTTTTTCTATCAAAATTCAGGTTTTCCTTCCTCATGAAGCAAAAACAAATGCCAAAAATGCTAAAATGTCACTTCACATCCTGCAGGCTTTTATTTTATTTTTTTTACAGGAGCCAGCCTTCTGTGAACTTGGTTTGTTTCACCGGAGGGACTGTGGCTCCTTCAGGCCTCCTATCTCTTATAGATGAGGTCCATATGTGGTCTCCATATGTGAGCTGGCAGGGTCAGCGTGGAGCAGTGACGTCGGAGCCGGCTGGCCTATGAACTGGGACACGTCGGCACAGTGCCCTGACTGCTGCCAAGATATACAAGGCAGGGACTGATAGCACCAAACTGCCGTCTAAAACACACACACACACACACACACACACACACACACACACACACACACACACACACACACACACAGTGAGTAGGCTAAGGATCCTGTTGTGTCAATGACAGTGGGAATGAAAGAAGATGAGAACAGGAAGGTGAGAGAGAAGTGAGACAAGATGATGAGATAGTCGAGTTTAGTTTAAGGCAGTTTAAGAAGACACAGAGAGAAGATCACAGATAATGATAAATGGTGCCTATTGCCTGAACAGAAGGGTAGCTGGGAAAACCTATAGGTGTTAAAGAAACACAAAGTATGAAAAGGGGAGAGACGAAGCAAGTGTGGAGTTGTCAGTGTGATGGAGGAGAGGACGTGTTGTAGCTCAAAGGAACACAGAGGGAGTGAAAATAAGGTAAACATACACCACCTTTGACTGGGAAAATGAGGGAGGGAGGGCATACAAGACAGAGAAAAGAGTAAGAGACTACTGAGAGTACGACGATGTTGAAATAGGGTTGTGGAAAAGGCTTAAAGCAATTAGCCTCATGGGTCAGGTATAATTCATCAGGCAATACTAAAAGAACCGCTAAGGAGAAGAAAAATGTGATTAGAATATAACTCAGAGAGTGAAGCAAAACCTTTGAATGTTCTTGAAAAGCAAATATTACATTTGTAAGATCCTGAGAATTTAATTTCAGTAGGGCTACTATTTCTGAGAAAATGTGAACCAATGTTTAGAAGAGCATAACCTGAAAAGTTTTTTTTATCTAAGTTTATAAGCATTTCATACACAAAGAAACCAACTGCTCATTTTACAAAAACAACCGATCAAACGAATGTGTATGCTTAGTGTTGCACTGTAACCCTGTAATACACACATTCACACACACAAACTCAGAGACATACTTACAGGGATAAGTCCTAGCCAAAGGATTTACAGTTTTAAGCCTTCTTTAATATAAATTAGACTTGGAGCACATTTGAGACCATTGGCAGGCTGCACTGAACCAATGTGTAAAATCTAAATGCAGGTATGAGGTTGAAAAGAGAGATGAAAAACTGTTATCTTGTATGTGTAATGGTCAGGATTGAGTTTGATATCAATTGACAATGGCAGAGAGAATATACTGTATGTTGGAAAGCTGTGACATGTAATGCATGACCACAGCACCACAAAAACATAACGGAGAGTGTATTGACTGTTTTACATTACTATCATTAAAGAGTAACTGAAAGCAGCATTGCACTTCCATAAAGTTGGGCGACCTGATGATGTCATCAGGGTTCTTTTATTTAAGTTTTGGGAAGCTTATACAACTGATTTCACAGACTGAGTAGGACGCCTCAGTGAGAACAACTTAACTTAATCTGTAAAACTGAGTGTACTTAACGTCCCCGAGAAAATCCTGTTTTTGTTGACCTCCAGTGCTTTAAGTTTTCACAGTGCTGCAGTGACGTAGACGTGTACTCCAGTGTGTCAGTAGTACACTGTGACATCACTAAAGCCCCTTTTCCACTGGACAAAAAACCCCACAAAAACTCACTAAATAACATCTGGCTTTTGTCTTTAGTGGTAAAGGTTACAATCGGACAAATGACTGTGCAGTAGTCATGGGTATATATCGGCTCCAGCTCTGATCGGCGGTGATGGAAACATGACACCCGGATGGACACGCTAATCTTTGCCTCTTTTCCGGCGCAATGCTATGACTCTTTGTCATCTCAGACACAAATTCCATCTGTCTCTGTGCAAGCAGCGCTCAAACATCAACCAAATTAGTCAGCACTGAGTTTGAAAGAGAGACTGAATAAGTAACAGATATAAAAGAAGTGACCACCGTAACATTTTCACTGGCCTTCATGCTGCTTTCTAGTGTTTACTAACCCTGTTTTCCAGCACATGCGTGACGTTGAACGTGACACACTAGAAAAACAAAACAGAAAGGCATACTCTTCTACTGTCAATGGGAAAGGAGTCTATCGCCTATTTTTAGCAAGTTTTCCCACGTTTCAAAACCTGCATATACGCTCTAATTTTGGTGGGAAAATGTTTTTTACGTGTGCAACAGAGCACACTTCTCTCCACACCCAACCACATCCCACTGGTGGTCTTTAAGGCTTGATACCACTACACTACTTTCATCTTGGAGACGATTTTATAACTAAAATTTTAATATTCTAGATACAGTAATCATTATTTTTATTAATGTCTTCCATTTGTTAAAGGACCATAACAGTATTTTTGCATATTTTAGCTACGCAACTACAAAGCACAAGTTGATTTTCATTCCATATGAAAATGAGAGGAAACTAATGGCTGCCTCGAAGGTAGAAAAAAGACATTACTGTATGATTTGGACAATGGTTGGCAGTAATGTAAAGCATGCTTGTACTAAATGGGCTAAAGCAGGCAGAACCACTGGCATGATCCTTAACAGACATCACTTATTCTTGGGTTATTCTTAGTACACTTTAGCAAAATGATTATGCATGAAGGGCAAATCTGCAATTGGATTATTATTGGAATTCAGACCTTTTGTTTCAGACCTTTGCTTACAAATAATTTCATTAGAATATATTATTTGGAAATATTACCGGCTTTTGAGACTATCTGCCTGCTATGCTGCTATTGCATTTTGGAGTGAAACACTTATATTCATTAGGCCTTTTCCTGATAAAGTGAACCAGTGGAGAACTGTTTTTCTATAGCCAGCTGGCTTCAGGTTGCAGTTCCACAATATTTAAAACCACATTATTATGGTACTTATTGTCGATCATTTGGAAAATTCCATATTGTTGCCTGAGGCTAAAAGAAAACGGAAATGGCAGAAAATTAAATGTAATGTGAAGAAACACATGCACGTACGCACAACCAACAGAGTCACTTCACGACCCTCAAACTGTGTCTTCACAATTCGACTTGACCATAATCCTCAAAGATGCAATGATTACTGCCTGATATCAATCTGTTAAATGTTTACAGTGCTGACAGAAAATGATCATGTTTTATTTACCAGCATACAGTTTATTGTTAGGTGAGAATTTAGGGGACTGCTGAGAGAGTTGTGGGAAAGTCAGAGGAGGAGGGAAGCTGATTAAAATTCTAAACAGGTAGAGACGAGGCTTCAGGAGAATAGTGGAACCGCTACCAGCATGCACACGCACACACACACACACACACACACACACACACACACACACACGCACACACACACACACACACACACACACACACACACACATACATATACAGATGTGTGAGAGAGAGGGACAGAAAAGAGGCAACCCATATGCAGAAAATGCTGTTGCAATTATATTAATCGTAACAAAAATACCAAACATTCCCTAGTTCTTGCTTTCTCTTAAAATAACTAGTAGATAAGTCAACAATTAAAATAATCGTTAGTTGCAGCCCTATTTGTATGTACTGTATATGTAAATTTACACACTATGAATAGTGGACTAGGTGAATACATTTACTATACACCTTAATGCTTGCCTATGATATGTTTTTCTTAATATTAGTTTCCACCATCAGCAGCACCTCTGCCCAATTTGGACTCTGAAGCTGAAGTGATGAGGGTTAAGAGGTGACCTCGACTATGCAGACACAGTTCGACGTTGGCTCATTTGCTCTTGCGTTAATATATGTAATAATGTATAAAATTGTATTGGGTAATTACACAAAAGTAATAAAGAAAAAAAGAGACAAATAAAGGAGGAAAGATAAAGGTGGAGCTGTGGGAAACAATTGGTTTGTCATCATATGCCATATGCTTCTGTCTCATTTATCCATCACCCTCTGCCTCCATTTCTGGTTGTGAAACCTACCTCACCATCATCCAATGCAAAATCAATACAACATGATTGAACAGATAAAGCAAAAACGGGGGCAGTTGTAGAATCACTGACTGGAAAGCCTCAAGGGACGATAAAGTTTCTGTTTGGAAAACCAAAACCCTCAAAGGCAGCGGAGGAATAACTGAGATGGAGAAGATGGAGCCTGGCGTTGTTTGTTTATCGTCACCGTGGAAGAGTGCACGGACTGAGTGTTACCAAGAGAGTTCAGGCAACGGAGGAACAGATGAGACTGTATAAACACACGTGACCCTGCTAGCGCTGTCAGCTGTCCCAGTTACCAGCTGGGCCATGTGTGTGTGAATGCACATGCGTGTAGGTGTGTTAAGATTCATGTTCCAGATGCACAGCTTTTTAGTGTACAGCCGCATGCAAACACACAGCAAACATTCCACACTGTCTAGAGCATAAATCATATTCCCTCTACATTTTTGTTGATTTCTGTGTTGCTCAATGTGAACGCCTGAGGCAAAAAAGGGACACGTGCTGACTCCATAACTGAGGTCTTCACTAGCTCACACTGCAACATGCCACACAGTCTCATGTTTTGCGTTTGTCTTGCAAACAGCTGTAAGGACTCACCACAATAGTACAAAAGCTCTTAAAAAAACATAATATCCATATGTAGGTCAGTTTATTAACTGCAAAGCTATTGAGAGAGCACAGAACAAATTCAGGCTGTATTTAATGCAGGTTTGAGAGCTCACACAGACAGCTTTGGATGCGTGACACAAGTTTTAAGTGCAACATCCTGATTTTGTGTGTATTCAGTGTAACATGTGATCTCATTTTCCCCAGCAGTTTTGGCGCAGGAGTCTACGTTTTTAGGAGGACATGTCTATATGCTGGATTTTTAAACTTATATCTATGTATTTCACTGTTGTGTCTGGAGACAAATGACAAAGCTAATGGACATGAGGGTGGGGTCACACCAGAAAATAATGTGACTGGGCCAACATTTTTTTTATATGTGCAATATTCATCTGCCCTTTTTCATAAAATAGCCATTGCTTGAGGCTTGGTGACATAGTGACTACTTACAGGGCTAGTTGGTGTGTAGCTGGCAAACTAACAGCTAACACACTCAGCGGCGCCCCCTGAACTTTTCATAGGGGTGGCCAGATGGGGCCACTGAAAATCTTGGGGTGGCACACAAAAACCAAAATATACCAAGACATGTGCAACAGAATATCCAACAAATGAGGCCCTGGTTCTTCAATTCTTGTGACAAAATTTCTCAGACATTTATTACACTCAGTTCTGTCCCTGGTTATTCTCAGAACTTGATCTGTGTTTTTAAATCTTGACTTGAAGACTGATTTCCATTTAAATTTGTTTTATGCTCTTTCAATTGTTTTGCCATTAATGAACTTCCACACACAAGCAGTAATGTTTAGCCTCATAGCCTTTTGATCATTTTTTGTCTCATATTGTTATTTTTCTTTTCACCTTTCCCTCAATTTTGCATCAAAAAGTAGTTTGCTTTAAATTGCCAAGCCATTACTAAATAACACATTGTTCTAAACTGACTTGCCTAATTAAAACAGTCACATAAACGTGCACACACTAAATGATAGAAAGCTGGATATTGAATAAGGTCGTGGAAAAAGCCATTTAATAAAGGGTGATGCTGGATGAAAATATACCTACTAACATCCCATTTTCATCCCATCCAGTCATTAGTCGCTTATTCATCTCACTGTTGTCTATAGCCTCTTTTTTCACCTTTCCTCTCCGTCTAATTTGCATTTGCTGGCTCTGATGGACACTGATAGGGCACTGCTCTCCTCTTCACAACACACACACTCTTCCATCCATTATTCTGCTTCGTTCTACTGTAAATCATAGCACTCTGCTTGACAGTGCTCTCCGTATGTCTGTTTCTCCTCCCACTGCCTTTACCATTTTGTTTTCACTCCCTCCGCCTGCTTTTCATTCCCATGCCTCTGATCCCTCCAGATGTTTTAACCCCTGCTACACTCTGTCCTTCATTGGTCTACACCTGCTACACACTCCCCTCTCTTCTGCTCGCTCACAAACAGCCGTGAGGTTACGAACGTCTTAAATCTCCATCGTGCTTCATGGGTCACTGCAAGTAAACCTGGCTGGGAGAGCAGCTGCTGCCCAATTTGCTCATTTGGGACAATCAACGAAAATAACACGGAGGGACGACAATACTACTAAGAGATTACACAGACACACACATTTACAAACACAAAGGCACACACACACACACACACACACACACACACACACACACATGTTCCAGTCCTGCTAATTGTTGGCTATTAGTCTGCAAGTCTGGGATTGCATGTCTTATTAAATACAGAATTTCAAATGAGCTTCGTTAAATAAGAAAGTACTCCCCTTTTAATGAAGCTAATTTATATGGAAATTACACATAATACTGACGATTCAGCGAGAGATTTATCCTCATTGGATGAAGGGGAAGAATTAAAGAAAAAAATAGTGGAATAGTGAGTTTTTCCCCCTCGCCTTAGCTAGTTCCTGCTGTAGGACTCAGGTCGTGTACGTTTGGGTTGAGGATACAGTTATCATTGTGCATCTGTGTGATGGAGAGTGTGTGTGTGTGTGTGTGTGTGTGTGAACTCCTGTCCTTGTGCTGACCCTGCAGAGCTCCAGCCTGCCTCTCTAGTTCCCTTTGATCCATCATGCTGTCTGATTGCCCAGAGAAAACCCATTACTCTGAAACTACACAACACATTAGCAGTGAGCTGCAGGTGTCTCTCCTCTGTGTTGTGCTCATTCCTCACCATCCATGGATGCAGATGTCATGTTTACAGTGACCTACCAGTCAAATTGCACAAGTCAAGGTGGTGGTCTCCCATCTAAAATATACTCCCATATTTGGATAAACATAAAGTGCAAGCTGTTTGCTTCATTCTGTTCATACTAAAGTCTGTTTAAGAGTGTTGAGCTGCATACTGTGTGATAAGACAATGTTTCTGTCGTTCTCACTCTGAATAGTGATTTATTAATGCAGGTCTGTATGCAGCTATGCCCCTGCAGACTACTTCTGTCCCTCAGGCAAAAGGCTCACCGTTGCCCCCTGGTGGTTATTAGCAAATAAGTAGGATTTGGCCAATATTTCCTCATGTCTCCTGACACCATCCCCAGTGGGTAGTATACATGAAATTTTTTAAAAATGGAGTCAGTCCCCAAATATATCCTAGAGTGAAATAGGTGGAAAGGTATAATGAGCAGGAGGTGAGAGAGGGAAGCCTAAAAAAAACAGTATCTGTTGTGTATCCCTGCTTTGTCAGACATTTTATCTGCTGTTTACCTTAGGAGTGGGTAATTATCTACAGCTCTTATACTGTAATTTACTGTGTATTTTGAAACTGCAGTGGTTTTGCATGCATTTTTTTTTTTTACATGAAGTTTCCATGGAGACAGTTCTACTACTCAACCTGTGGGCAGTATGTTAAAAAAAACATGTTCAACAAGTTTAATGAATAAAAGCTTTATTCAAACATGAAATAAAAAATAGTGACAAAGAAAAATGATCAGAACTCACAAAAACTTGCATAAATATATACCATCAGAGCAGTTCAGAGACAACATATTTGAAAAGGAAATATATTGCAACATCTATAAACAAGCAGCAAAATAAAAACAAATTAAGGATGATGCAGAATTAATTAATAGAATACAATAAAAGTATCTCTCGTGAGCAGGTCTTTTTTTGTTGAAATGCATTAATGATCGTTGCCACCTAGAGGGTGCTCATACAGTTAAATCATTGCAGCCTTTTTTAGTTTTCAACAATAACAAAATGCACACGGTTTGAAATCGAGCAACTGTAATTTGTAATTCACTGAGAATCAATGCAATAACAGCTCAAGTGAGTAGTGTTATGGTGCTCAGACATATTATGCAAAACAAAAGTGCATTCCTGTGGGATTATACAGGCTATTGTGTCTCAAAGCAGAGGGGGTTGTGAACTGCAGAGTAGCTCATATTTCAGAGCCTAAACGTCTGCTGATTGTTGTACAGTGTGACATCTGATGAGCGAGAGAGGCTTACAGATGGTTTCACTCTGTAAAATGTTCGTTCCACATTTGGGCTTATAATCACAAATACTGAGAAAACACCTGCAGGACTGGAACAAATAAGACACTGAGTTGACCATTTGCTCCTCAGGTACTATATTTAAACTGATGTGTGGATGACTAGTGTCAGTATGATGGTGTACTTTACTATCATAAAACATGTAGTTGTGAAAGCTGCAGTGTATACACCTGCAGCATAGTGTTAACTGAGCACTGTTATACAACAGTTCACTTTGCTCTAATAAGGCCATGATGTTAAATAAACCCTTAGGCTAAATAAATGTTTACACTCATACCACAATGTATATCCACGCTAACAGTTCAGCAAGCTTTATTCTTATACAGTATAAAAAACAATTCATATCAATATGGATGCAAAACAAATATTCACACGTGTGTACTGAACAACAGTGAATTTAACAGTGAGTTTCCCCTCTATAAAAATAGCTTAAAAATCTGACACATATTTAAGTACAGTGTAGGGTTAAGTCAGTTTTTTTTCTTCTTCTCTTTTACATCTGAGACAGTTTAATAACAGGCTGGTACATAAGTCCTCTGCTCCTCCATCCCTCTCCGTATGACACGGCCATACACAGACATAGGGCTTTAAAGACCACCAAAACCCAATAAGGAGTGCTAAAGGGAGCAAAAATGAATGGCATCTTCATCTCATCCCTGCTCTGGACTAAGACTTCAAACTCCAACTGTCTGCAGACAGGTAGTACAGTCTTTTCTGCACAGAGCTTCACATGCACAGTGGTTTAGTAGTAGAGCAGTACTCCAAGTCCAGGAGAGGAAAGAGTATGGCCAACAGTACAATACCTGTGCTCCATAGCAATGTCAGGATCATTGAAAAGGTGAAGCAGAAAGGCCAAACATGCCACATTTGACAAACAGAAATCACAGAGTCTTTCTCACACAGAAAAAGGGCATCTGAGGGGCAGATACATTGAACACATAAGCATTTAGTAACCGATAACCTATAGAACATACACCAATCCACAACTCAGTATTTCACATACAGAAGCATGTTGGGAACTGAGAAAGGCCCAACCAAAGTGAAAGGAAGGAAAGGATAGGACAGGATTGTGAGAAAAAGAAAATCAGGGCAGGAGTCAATGAACAGATTGTCACATTTCATGCTCTGCACACAGGCAATAATTATTTTACAAGACAAGCAATAAACATTGTTGTCATCACCACCATCATCATCATTCACGCCCAGTTAATTCACATACACAGTAGGCAAAACACTACTGCACACACACGAGTACGTGTACAGGTCAGGCATACAAACATCCCCTTACAAACACACCTCCCAGTGCACCATGGGATGTAACTAGTGTAAGTGGTGGATAGCTTGTCCCGCTGATACCCGAGAATAAAAAAGCGAACAGAGAAGGAAAACAGAACGCACCACAAGCAGAACGAGTGATACAGTACAAACCACTGACATTATAAGGACACTTGAAGAAAGATTGGATTGTTTTGGATTAACTAAATGCAGTTGCCATGTACCACTGGGTTTGCTGGTTACAGCTTGTCAAAGCATATAAAATAATAACTATCTGTAGTATATGGCAAAATAAATAACTCAAACATTTTGCAGCATTTGAAAAAAGGCCACTGAATGCTTGTGTGTGAGAGATGCAAACTCAACAGCACAGGTAGGAACTAGCCATAAAGTCTTTAGCCTTAAACCGTCATGCATTGACATTACCTCAAACACAGTTTCTTGCTTAAGTTTCCAATCATGCCATTATAAAGGTTTAACTGTATGCATACAGTACAGCATCACAGGTTACAGTGCAGCTTCTTCTTGGTAAGTCACCGTACCTGGACGAGCCCCTGTAACAGGCCGACGCTCATTACCAGGCTAGTAATAAAATCAAACAAAAATACAAAAGGGCCTCAATCCTGTAACATGTTGGATTTCAAAGGCAGAGGCTGTCAAATAATGGCAGTAAATGATCAAGGAGTTAGGTACAAGCTTCAGTTCTCTGGCTGCAGCTATGCCAAATACCTAAATAGCACAAATATTCCTCTGGAGCAATTCATTTAGGATCTTTTCCTGACAACAGCAGAATATACAAGAGCTGTCTTACAGAGCAAGAAAGGCTTTATTTTGGGACATGAGTCGGTGGCTTGTTTCGTGAGTTTAACTGAATAAGGCCCAAACTTAAAATGACACCCACACAGTTAATCTGTATATGAACACATTTTAAGTTGTAGTATTAAGTTGCCCTGAAGTCAAAATTCGCTTTTCAAGTAACTGTGACGTTAACTGATTCAATTTCAAATTAGTGAAGAGTGACTCAGTTTAAAGAACCCGGCGAGTGATCGTAGTTTTACACAAAAGGACACTTTAAAATCTATCCTGTTAAAGCATCAAACCCAGCACTGTCATGCCAGCATCCAATCTGCAGAGAACCCAAATGAATAAGAAACATTTCTAGCTGACCGAAACGCTGAACTTTTTCAAAAAGAAGTTTCAACCCCTAAGGGGCAGTAAGGTAAGGTTTCTTAGTGCGCTTAAACATCTGTTTTTGGGAGCAGTAGACAAAATTTGAAGTTGTGTAAAGACATAATGTCACATTATTTCACCTGTTCTTCCATCTCTATGAAGCTTTGGCTTTTCTTGCCCTTGGTGATGTTTTATCCTCAGACTTCACAACCCCATTGGCAGAACCTCCTGACAAGACAAGTGGTTAGAAACATTCCTGATTAAAGCGATTTCAGATATAAATGTTCAACAATGAGAAATATTACAAAAGAAATCTGAAATGAGACATAAACTGAAACATAGGATTACATTATATCTACATTTGGTTGGCTGACCAGATGCTCAGGGTTCTTGAACACTCACCCCTTGTAGGCTCCCTTTTGTGAGGCTTGCTCTTTGGGCTGACCGCCTTCTTCTTTGAGGCCTGGTTCTGGCTGTGCTCCCTCCACTTTTTCAACTGGAAGTTAATGAATTTCCACATCATCCAAGCCTGTGTCAGGCAGATAGCTGCCAGACAAGTCATCCTGAAGGGTTGGGAAGACATTTTAAGAACTACAAAAGTAAAAGTGATTTAACTTGTGAACAGGAAAACCAAACTTTTGTTTTTAAGTTTAATGTTTGTAGTAAATTAGCTAGGTACGAGACATTAAGGGCTCTTCCTGTCAATTGCCATCTGTACTTGCCTTATGGTGAGCACATTGAAGTTGCCTTCTGCTAGGGAAAAGCCCTGGTTTTCTGTACGGGGCAGCCCGAAGCCAAACGTCAGAACTGAGAGTGTGAGGGTGAGGAGGCGGGCGATGACAAAAAGTAGAGCCCACAGAGTAAAACTGTAAAAGAAAAAAAAAAGGATTTTTTATCAAATCAGGTTGGTCAAATCAGAAAGGCATAAAATGTTAATGGAAAAAAAAACTTGTTTGTTAGATGAATGAAAGCAATACCCCTTCTGCTTGTTCTCATCACTGAAGTAGAAGAGGCGTGAAGCGTGGAACAGGAGCTCCACCAGGTAGTGAGGGACCAGCAACACCAGGCCCAGTCGGTGGAGGCTAAACAGACGGGATGCAGAGAGAGGGACAGCAACATAGAATTAACTGAGGACAACTCAGCATATGAAGAAAGAGAGGAGACAACACTGAACACTATCAGCTACTCTTCTTATAGCTAACCTGGCTTTGAGTTCAAAGATGATCTGTATGGGGTTGTGTGAGGACAATGAACGAAAGTCAAATAGGCTGATAACTGAGCAACTACTCACAGTCTATCACTTGAAGAAAAAAACAATCACTCTATAAACATAGAGATACTGCGTAGTAGTATCTTAGTGTCAGGTTGTCAGGTAGTGTCTGAGTTGTGAACTCATAATGATGCACTAATTGTTTCCTTATACAGTTTACTGCAATAGCAAAAAGTAACACTGCTTTACCCATTTTATCAGGCACTGGTTTGACACACTTGCAGTCATTGTCAGGATAAATGAGATCTTTGTGAGAGATATACCTAGAATATGTAATGGTTAATGCCTGACGAGGTGTCCATTATGCTTCTTTATTTCACCCTCAAGAGCATACGCTCTGAAAAATGAAATATTTCACTCACTTTAAGACATAGGCACCAGTGATGTGGACAACGTAAAGGCAAATGTAATAGAGCTGGCGGGGGATGTCCTCCTGTGGAAATAAAACAAAGGGGGAGAGTTTTTAACATTTTTTCATGTAGCATTTTCAACTTTGGACATGAACTATCTACGTATGCTGTGGATTTTAGTCGCTTTATTTACTGTGTAGTGACACATTCTTGAGGAGCAATGATTTTCTTTAAAGTTTGAAGCCCTTAAAATTGAGCCTGGACTCATTAACCACCTTTTAGCGTTGACACTATGATACATTTTCTATGCAAATTAAGCCTTGACATATGTTGGCTCTAAAATGTACACAAAACATATCAACGAAACAGCTATACCACACATGCATTATCCAACAAACCTCAAATCAAAACGCTTTTGGAGTAGAAAAAGGGGGAACTGATAACTGAATAGCTTATTATTCCACCAAGAAAAAACATGTCATCCTTGCTTGTATTTAAGTAGTGCAACAGAGGTGTGATTGTTCCCAGCCCCGACATTCTCTATATTCCACATCTGCACAGTCCTCAGCTGATTCCTCAAGGAGGCACATGAAAACGCCAGCAGGGATTAGCAGGGTTTAAAGGGGACATTAACCGGCTGAGGTATACAGTAAACACCACTGCACTCATCATGGGTTACAGACTGCAGAGACTAATGCACAAAAACGTTGACGACAACTAGTAAAAAATGTGTTATCGTATTCTGATGCGTTACTGTTGATACATTGGAAGGCAGGACCAAAGGACTCAAGTTCTTCAGCACTTCATTTGTTAAGAAGTGATAAGACAAGTTGACGCCTTTTTCTTTTCACTTACGCCGATGTGCCATCTCACACCTGCAACACAAGACCACAATAACTTGCTTTCAAGGATGACATTATATATTTTTTTAATGACCCTTACCTTCCGAACTTTTTGAAAGTACAGCTCAGGAAGTGCATGGAGCCAATAGGCAATTTGGCAAATGTAGAAGAACTTGACCTGGAATCTAGACAGACAGGTTGGCAGAGGTGAGAGCCTGGGGGTTATTTTGGCTTGGACAGAAGTTATATCATAACAATATACAATAGGTCATGTTGTGCATGGTGCACTGTTAACTGGTAACTTCTGACATGCAAGTACAAGTCAAACCAGTATGAAAGGAATCATATCCTGATCTAGAATCCAAAACATGATCTCTTATTAATATATGACGTTAGCTTGGACTGTGACATTAAACTGTGATGGAAGATAATAAGATGAATCCCAACGATTCCAAAGAAGTGAAACATTACAAGTGCATCATGTATTTTAAAAAGAAGGGCTGAAACTATTATCATAAGCTCAACATACTTCTGAATGAAAATACTAGTGAAACTCATTTAAAATTGGAATTTTGTGTTTAGGATTTGTAAAATATGAGCTTCTGATGTGTAGGAGTCTTTACTTACACCATGTGAGTGTGTGGGTAACCCTCCCATAAAAAAGTAGGATTTGTTGCAAAGTCCTCCTGTGAGAGAAAAAAAGGCGTAAGATAAAGCTTAATGCAGGCTGGGACAGTGTGTCTCTGTGACTCCTGACTCTCTTACCGCTGTTAGGATGCTGCAGCCCCAGATGAAGGAGAACAGGTAGAACGCCGCGAGCTGTCCAGACTCGTTGAACTTGCTGTGTTTGGTTTTTGACAGGTGCAACCTCCTGTTCATTTTCTGAAATGAAACAAAATATTACTATTAATATATATATATATATATATATATATATATATATATATATATATATATATATATACACATACATATCACATATTGATGTGGGGGTCCTTTTTTATTATCATTTAAGTATGCGTCACTTTTTTCAGTTACACAGATATTTGTAGATTAGTTGTCACTACTTGACTGATGAGGTTAATTATATAACACTGCCTGTTACTGACTTATAACTGTCACAGCTCTAACATTAACTGTAGTCATCATTCGAGTAGCTGTGCAAGTTTTCCATTTTTTCATTCTTGCGCAAATTTTGCAATTTTTAAAGGATAGCTTCGCGTTTTTTAAGTCTGTCTTCAGTCCGGGCGTCTCATGAAGTAGCGTGGGTCGTCTGTTATTGCAGGGTTAGTGTTTTGATCCTCCACTCCACATGTCAAAGTGCCCAAGCGCAAGACACTGAATCCCAAATTGATGTATTTTGTACACAGAACGAGGATTTTGTCCCCCATCTTGTAAACCGTAAATGTATTCGGAATGGCCAGAATGAACATGAGGAATATTACAACCTGTTGTTACAACCTCGATGTTCACACTATTGTTTTAAGACAGACGTGATAAAGTGGGATTCCATCCTTTTAGAGAGACGGATATCTGTTCTTTTTTATTTAAATCCTTGAATGTGGTCCACATAAGGTTTTTATTTTTGGAATAAAAATATCTTAAAAAAAAAAAGTTCTATTAATGATATCCCACCGGGAACTGAAAGACAAAAAATGTCAGGAGAAACATGAACATCTTTTCAGTTATTATGCTTTAGTGCACATGCAGCTGGAAAGATTGGACCTGATTACCGTCAAACAGCTATCCAAATCTTAGTCATGGATCAGAACAGAGCAAACACATGAGGCGTTATTTGATGCTTTAGAAATTAAAAACTAGATGGACACATCTGACATTGTGTAATCTGACAAAATAGAGGTAGAGAGAGATTCTATTTCTCTCATGCCGTGTTTATACACTTAAGTAAAAGGATCAAAATAATACGCTGCTGTGTGCAAACAAAAAACAATGTGAGCCAATAGTTATGGCTGCTGAGTTTGGATATAGATGTACTCACATCGAGAATATATTCTTGTATCAAGGCATGAAGGATGACCGCAATAAGCAGGTAGAAAAACACAGTGGCCACATCTTTAGGGCCATACTGGTAAAGGTTTACTGGATCACTCTTCTCATCTGCAACAAAAGAGAAACACAAAGTTAAAACCTTAACGCCTAAACAACGACTAAAGAGGCAGAATAAGCAACCAATGAAGTGCTGAGCTTTTATTTAGAAATCAGATGCAGTTGTTAACTTGATTTATCTTAAAAATACTGGAATGATTACTGTACATATAAACTTCAGCTCACCAAGAACTTGTGTTACGTTGTACTGGACTGTGATGAACATGATGGCAAACTTGGCTGTGACCTGGAACACAAAGAAAGAAACAGGATCAATGGAGTGATTCTGAGTCAGGGAAAAGAGTTTGTCACGGACCATGGACGTATTTTGTATAAAAGAAGCAAAGCCTTTCTGTTAATAAACCAATACTGTAATAAATGTGTGTATAATCGTCTTGGATTATCCCATGTTAATGTGTGAATCTTACTTTCGGTCGTGATACCATTTTTTGACAGGTGCACATAATTCATCATTTAATGTGCGTATGTAATTAGTGAGGACTGCAGCGTCACTGCAAGATTCTGAATTCACAGAGTCCCATAACTGGGGTCTGGGGACCTCCAGGGGCTGCCTGCAGGGGCTCCCAGGGGTCTCTAGCAAAAAGTAGGTACATGTTAAGTTGCTACAATGACTATCATTGTATCCGAATGAGTGTGTATCATGGGCTTCACTTTCCCCTAGGCATTGTTAATTATGTACTAAGCTTATAACCCATCTTTATCCACACAGGTAAAGGTTAATTGAGACAAAATCTGATAATTTTTTTTACAATATTTTCAGTCTGGTGGCTGGGTTTGGGTGGGGACAGGTCAGTATATTGTTTCATTCAAAGTCAGCTATAGTTTCTCTGTCCAACCAAAGGGCTGGTAATCAAATGTGCAGCATGCAGGCAGACATTTAGCCTGACTATCTTGTTGCCAAGGCACATGTATTGATTTCCTATTGAGGCAATGGATTAGCCGACTGGTAAAATGACCTGTATGCTGTGCCAGTGGGCCTCCTCGCTATCTTCTTTGGCACTGAGTGAGACACATGAGAAGGGAAGGAGAGAGACACGCTAGCGCCCTGCCCCTGGACTGCTGCTGTCATGTCAGCTAACGATAGTTAGCAGCAGCTAACATCAATCGGCTAACCACAGCTCCTGTCCAATCACACAGTACCTCGAACATCAGGCCGAGGAGGATTATCATGGCCAAACACGAAACCATGTCGGCGTGATTCTGGATCACAAACTCGTGGCTCAGCACCGGCGGGCTCTTGTTCTTCTTGCGGAACCCCATGGCTCACCGACGCGGCTCTCCCCTCTCTGGCTCTGAGCTGCCGTCTAGCTGGGATGAAGCTAGCTTTCCCCGCCGCTGCACGGCTGCTGTTAGCCTGCGTGTCTCAACGGATAGAGGATGCTTGTCAAACGCTCCGCTGCAGTCCGTACGCACAGTGAACCGCTGCTCGTGTGTTTAAAAACAGTCATGAAGCTGCATCGCACCAAACCAAACACTACAGCACAACACCTACTTTTTCCCTGACTGGTAAAGTCAAATGACGGGCCCTCCCACTTCACAAACCCATTCATGAACCGCCCAGTGTCATTGACGTAGAAGGAGAACCCAGGCCCGTGGTGCATTCAGGGACTTAACCGCCCTTGTTTCCTAGATTACTAAAAGGATGGATAGATGTAGCAATATGTAATATTTCAGCACAATATCATCTGAATTGATAGGTCTGATTGGAAATAGTATTGTACTTAAGAATATACAGTAGGCATATATATATATATATATATATATATATATATATATATATATATATATATATATATATATATACCAGGGGCCCCAAGAGCCCCAGGATTATAGTAATTTGATTAACCTAATTGCAAATTTACTAGAGACTTGACACATCTAAAGTACAGTATCATCTGAGACAGCTCCTGCATATTTACTTTTTTTGCATAATTGTTTGAGCATGTCATGTAGAGGGCTCCTGAGTCAAATTCTAGTTTTAAGACCGTGTTTTAGTTTGTTTTAAGACCTTTGTCATTATAGTTTTGTTTATTTGTCTATTTTATTCCATGATCACAACATATTGCTGAATAAAGTAGTGCTTCATAAAATTACAGCTAACTATTTGACACACTGAAAACCTGTTACTAGTAGATTCCAGTATATGAATAATGGGGCCTGACAAACAGGTTTCCGACCATGCAAAAGCAGGAAATAATGCTCTCTCGTTTGCTTTACTGCGTGAACACAAACTGCTGCAGGAACATCTCTGTATCGCAAAGAAAAATAAAGATTGTTTATTGGATACGGTTGTTCATCGCTTACAAACTTTCACTGTACATCACTCAAAGCTCCCAAAGTCAGTGATGAAAAGACAAATTGATCTTTAAAGTCTGTTAGGATATTTAGAATTAAGAGGTAGTTTGTGCAATTGGATAAAGTATTTCACTTTTTTAATTGCTAAATTCCATTGTCAAGCCAAGAGTTCTCAATGAACTTGTTTTTTTTAATTATTATTTATTCATATATGCAATTTAATTATACAGACAACACATTAGTCGGAATAATCCAGTAATATACATGATAATATATTATAACCTATAACACTAAAAAGGATCCAATGTGCATAACAAGTACTTTTGATACGTGTACATTTTGCTGAGAATACTCTGCACTTTTATACTCAAGTAGGATTTTGTATGCAGGACAGGACGAGCTGGGGATCGAATACACTATTTTCTCGTGGGTACATTTTTTTTCACTTCACCTGTCGTTTAACATTTTATTTCGGAAAGAAAAAAATAGCCGGAAGTTGCGATTTAATGTGCTTGAAAGTGCCCCCGTTTAAAAGGCAACCACGTCAATTAAGTTAAATTATGGTGACTTTAATGCGTCTCCTCATACTTGATGGTGATTTACGGACAATTTACGGAGAAAACCAAACAGCCAGGTAACGTTAACTAACGTTTACACGGTGTTCAAGATACACGATCCCATAATTGCTGTGACACTAACGTAGCTAGCTAGCTAGCTACTTACTGAGCGTCTGTAATGTTTTCACTTCCATCAGGCGCGGTGTTATCTGGAAAGCTTATGTAAATACGCTAGCGAAAGCCAATTTTAGTGGGTCGTTGTTTAAGTAAAGTGTTAGCTAACGTTAGTCTGTTATGGCTTTAACTGGGCCGTTAAGTAGGACCGTGCAATAACGTTAACGTTACCATAGTAACGGAGTCATTTTTAGCCTAGTTCAAAGACAACTTAAATAAAACACTTTTAGTTCTTTACCGCTAGAGGACAGTATGAGACAGAACTGGGATAAAAAAAAAAAAAAAAACCTAAGTTAACCCTCTTGCCCTTCTTAATACATCCATGTCCCTTACACCAGCACAACGTGACGCAACTTCAAATCAGAGACGGTTTAAAAGTATTGAAGAACTTACTACTTCACCTAAATGAGAATAAAATCGGTAGGTTCAGAAAGTAAATAAGAAATAAGTAAATAAGACGCATTAGCATCGCCCGGCTAGCTCAGTCGGTAGAGCATGAGACTCTTAATCTCAGGGTCGTGGGTTCGAGCCCCACGTTGGGCGTTCATATTTTTCCCTCTCAGTCAAGAACTCATACATTTCCACTTGGATCCATTCTATGCGAGAAAAGAGAAGGCTTCAATAGTGATTATTGTGACCAGTAGTTTGTGTAAGATTTTATTAGATTGCTTTATATTGACGGGTCTTTCTGGTATTTTGAAACTCCCTTTTACATCTATGGAAAAGCCTGTCAGTGTATGCACTCTCATCTAGTGATCAGAAAAAAGGCAAACCATGTGTAGTGGAATGAGTGAACACTGTTGCTTGTATTGTTGCTTGCTTGTTATATACAGTAAACGTTTGGGGGACTATTCAGTATGACATGAATTACAGCTATACAAATGATCAAAGAGTTGAGTCAACAACGGATTCAGTCAAAATAGGAACATTGTAAGAAAAACATTATAGATTATATTTATGGCAGGGTTATTACATTGTTTTTCAGTTTTTCTGATCACTGAGTATTTCACTGCTGTTGAATGTCAAAAGGACAACATTTTGTGCTTTATCCAGCTGTGTCTAATTATTTATGATCACTGTTACAGCACAGACATTGAAGGGGGAACCTCTATACACACTTAATACAAAGCTCCTCCAGTGTTAAAATTGAAATTTCAGTATTCCTTCTACTGGAGGGGAGTTTCAAGATTCAAGATTCAAAATCCTTTATTAATCCCACAATGGGGAAATTCACACTGTTGCAGGTGATACTGATGGGGAGATACATACATATATATGTTATATTTAATTTTAGTTTATTATATTTACTACATTTTACAACATGGTTAATATATTCATATCTACATTTGACACTAACTGGGCCATTATTTACCTAAAACTATTACAGTAACAACAGCGTGTGGCATAAAAAGGCATGGCTTCCTCAAAGCTCTACATCTGTTTCCCTTTTCTTTACAACTAAATCATGAAAGTGTTTTGACTATATAAATTATCATTTTAGCAGCCTAATTTTCGTTTCTTTCTTTTTTCAGACTGAATTGCCAAAATAGGTGAGGAGCTACAGCTTCTCTTTTCTGTGGAAACAGCCAAGAGAGAGAGGGAGGAGTTTAAACAAAGGCCCTCTCCACATAAAAAAAATGGAAGCCATGGTGTCCTGCTCCTCACAGTCTACATGCTGCCATTTCTACTTCTAAAGCCGTCAAATAAGACAACTACCACCAGGTTCTACACTTGGAAGCTTCAAAACATTGTTATATGGGGTTTGTATGTCAAAAAGACTCATATTAATCATGTTATTTTGTGGTTTTAGGCCTAGCTCTCTGCTTATTTTTCTTCCCCTGTCTCTGACACTCACAGTGCTGCCCCTGCCTGCACTGAACAAAGATAATTATTCAGGAAACATTTCGGCCAATCAGACGCGGCCTTGTATCCTGCCTGTGAGGAAAGCGACCAGTCAGGATCTGGCTAACATCACTGGGGCCTGATCGCCTTGCCTGAAGAGCGGAGCCTTCCCCGGCTGAGGGCTGAGAGTGTCCTCCATGTTTTATAAGTGTTGACATAACAGTGTGTCAGGCAGCCATGCATCCACAGAGGTAAGCTCTGTCTTTTTTATCTCAACTCTCTGATAACAACATGGCTTCCTTCTTGTCGTTGTGGTGACTGTTGGTTTCTCATGATGAATGTGCACACCTTAAAAATCAGTTTAGTGTGCAGGAGGAGGAGCTGGGGTGGGTTGGAGGCCTCGCCAGGCCTCTCTGCTCCACAGTGCTGAGGAGGGTGGGGGGTTGGGTAACGACTCTCACCCTTGCTCTCTCTCTGTGTCTCAGGGTCACATGGGTGCCCCAGACAACCAGGCTGCCATACAGGAGGCAGAGTGGACCATGACAAATCCTTTTCCTTTTTATAATGCAAAAGAGACTTAGATTTAAAAAATGGCACCCACATCTTCTTTAAGTTGTGGCAGTCTTGTGTTGTAGCCTGGCAGAGAAAGAATGGGGGATGGGCAATGGAGGAGGAGGGGGGGTATTATGTACCCTTTGCAAGTGGATTGCCTCTGTGCTGTTTTCTTGTGTCATGCCAGGCCGGGGAATAGATGTGTGAGGCAACAGATGTGCTCATTAGGAGGACCCGGAGTGCAGGGCATAACTGAATGGTTTTCAGTCTTAATATTGTACATGTAAAATAAATTGTTCAGAAACTGAAAACTGTATAACCTGGTATATATTAAATAAAACTGTACTGGGGATGGAGTTTCTACACTCCATGTTGATGAGAGGATGAGCCTACATGAAGCAAACCTTTTGTCAAAGGTTCCTCTTCCAATTCTTCCTTCAAATCTTTAGAAACAAGATGTTGGTACACAGGTTACTTCTATTTAAAGCCATAGGCCCTGAGTTTACAGTCCTGGGCTTCGTCCTCTCTATAGCACTATTGTGAAACTGCTTCCTCCACTCTCTGATCCTCAGACAGACAGTGGCCATTTTGTGTTTAGAGAGCTCTTTGTAGGAGAACTCTAGCCTATCTTCACAGATCAGACAGCGGGGACAGAGAAACAACATGAGACATAACAGTTTTTTTACATGACACACGCCCTTGTGTGTGTGTACATGTTGTTGGCATACATTGCAATATTTTCTCTTTTTCACTTATGGTACTCAGTTTTTTTCTGTTTTTACACAACAGAAATGTCATTAATACATTAGATACAGATAAAAATGCAGGTTCATAAAATAACGAGGCACAGTGTATGTGCCTCTTTTATGTATTTTTCAGAGCACTGACTGTACATTGTTTCATAATGTATCACCGTTTTAGCAGTCTTAGTTGCGTGGGGGAAACAAAGAAGGTTTTCTTTCTCTTGTGGCCTGACATAAGGCGTGTTTCATCTACACGAAAGCCAGATAATATTAACGTTATAATCAGTTTCCTCTTAGAGTAATTCCCTCTCTCACCAAAACCAGAAGTTTGACCACTGAAAAGTAATGACTTACTCCACAGTTGTTGTTCGAGCCTGTAATATAAATGTTACATTGATAGTTAGATATGTCAGCAATGTGCAACATCGTAGGGTTGGGACAAGTCGTTGGGCCTCCTTCTGAGGCAATGTAGCCACTAAACAGAACGGCAGAGGTTGAATAGCAGAGCTGCTGAGTTATGCATCACAGCCATAAATATAATCTCCCAAAAGACCTTTTTCAAATCCCCCTGGTTTATGCTGTCATAATCAAGAAGGGCAAGCTAAACTGAAGGAATAAAACCCGTCTAATGCAGGAGGAAATCTCTGCATTGCAGCAAAAGTGCTTTTTAAGAGGAAGAGGGGAGCCTGCACACTGTGATCCGTGTGGCATAGCTCTCCCGACCAATAATATTCCACCCTGTTGGCCCTCCAGCCAATTGCAGCTGCAGTTGAGGTTAAAGATTGACAATCGGAGGGAGAGCAGCAGGGAGAGCAAGGGCCTTCTGGAAAATTCCACAGCCATCTTTGATTCACCCTTTACAGCCTTATATAAAATCCAGGTCAAATCTTTCTTTAATACAGGATATTCTGTGCATACTTGAAGTATAGTTTGGTGTTGATCCATTGTTTTAACATTGTAAAGGAGTCATGCTAAAACAGGCATCTTTATGTAGTTAAATCATTATTTTATTAAATGTTAACTAGGATCTTATACCTTCTGCTTTTATGTTTTTGTTGATTTCAGGAAAAACAAAAGCTAATAGTATGCATTTTACTTGTCTGCATGTGGTTGGTCTTGTGAAAGCTGAATGTCTCTTGATATTTTACAAAACCTAATAATCTCTCTGGGGTTTTGAGTAGCAGGGTAAGTAGGATGTTTTGTAGTCAATGGTATTAATCCCAAGTGTTTTCAGTGGCAGTTGCAGAGCAAAGAGTACAATAATGAAGTTTGCATTGAATTACTTTCCTGGACTGCCATAAAGGGAAGCCATTTATTCAGATATTTGTCTGTTTGATGTCTAAGAAGAACTGCACATTCTTTAAAGAATAGAGAATAGCTCTGCCAGGATCTCAGTGTGGCTTCACAGTGATGGTCTCTCTTTCTTCAAAATGAAATCTAATTATTCTATGACAGCAGTATTCAGGGAAGGAGGCAAGCCAAGATGAAAGGCATAAAAAGAGAGATGAGTGCTTCTCATTTTTAGCTGGGTTTTCTCATGTCTCCCTCTCTGTGTTCCTCCTCTATCTTTGTGGTCGGCCGTGAAGGTTTGTCTTGACCTAGCTGTGTTTTTGAAAATGTTGGGACTGTAATCTCCACAGATCTCTCTGGTCCTCCTGCATGGATGTGCCAGTGCCTGAGTCTGAGCCTCGGAGTGGGGGATGGGGGAGAGGGGGGAGGGGAGCAAGCTGTGGCCTCCATTTTCTGTGACGAGAGAACCCTGCTCGTCTCTCACAGGAGTGGAATCTAAAGGCATTGAGTCAGTGTTGTTTCCTTCCTGTCCATCAGGTACTACTTGCAGAGGGGAATACTGTCAGTGTTTTCTTGAATCCGCGTCTCTGGAATATATCCCAGAATCTGCTGAGGATTTATTTGCCTAAACTCTCCTTGTGTGACGGATCATAGCTCCTGATCTGACAATGTCCTTTGGATCATACATTTTTACTATTGGTCATCCTGTCTTCCTGGTTGTCTTGCCATTAGTGTGTATATAATATAGGGCTGTGGCACTTTGTTCAGCAGCTCTGGTGATGGTGAATGTTCTCTCTTTTCAGGCTTGTGGTACACGTAGCAGAGCGGCTTGGCTAACGTTGTCTTATTTTGATGTGGGCCTCGTTTGTTCACTCAGTCCGGAACAGGAAGGCCCTGGGGTGTGGTGTGTGGTTGTGTGTTGTGTGTTGTGTGTTGTGTGTTGTGTGTGTGTGTGTGCTGGCAGGCTGAAACAAGATACCCATATGCCATATTTTTAAAGAACCTTTGCTCAACCCATGTTTGCCACTTCTCAAACAACAAAGGTTATGATTTATTTATTATTTTAAGAGAACAGGGAATGTATTTAGAATAGTCTTGATGATTGTGTTGGCTTGGTCACATATATGGTATTTTGTCTGGTAGAAAGAAGATATTTTAATCATTGTTAAACCAAAATTGTGTAGCAAACACCAAGGTTGACTTTGGTTTAACAGTTGATGTGATCACATCTTATCTCTTTGAGTTGGGCCTGTCATATCTGATTCATTAAAGCCTTTAGGATCTGTGTTTTAACCTCCCTATGCCTATTAGTGAACTGACATTTGATCAACTTGTGTGGAATGTCTTTTGAAGGGTGGAAGAGGGGACATGAAGAGCACTCTTAACTTTCAGAAGAGAAAAAGCTTATCCCACAGAATGTGTTTGACCTTTGAGTCATAACCTGTAAACCCACCATCCTAGCTGGAAACCAGAGCTGCAGCCAAAGCTACGAGCTGGTCAAGTCTGTGACCTGTCAGGGGTCCTTGGGAGGGTTTTCTTCTCGGGGGTTGTGAATAAAGGCTACATCCTTGGAACAGGACCCTCTGTTGCTCTGACAAAGGAGGAACCAAATACTCAAAGGCTTTCATTTATCGCCAGACCCCCTTTATGCTTGTGCTTTTTTTTTCCTCAGCGGAAATTAGATGAGAGCAGGATCAGAGACCTGGGAAATCAGGGTTTTTTCAGTGCTAGATGTGCATATTGGAGATACTGTATTCTTAGTTTTAATTCATGGATTTATGACATTAATAATGGCTTGTTACATCAGTTTTGTAAACACAGCAGTAGAAAATGCAGATTTTACAGAAAATGCTTATGTAACTTCACAATTATGTATGTGTATATAATATTTTCCAAATTTACAGACGATGGATAGTGATACAAACATAAGTTTGGCCAAGAAAGCTGCTTTATATATACATGCGGTGAAGATTTGGGCCCAGAATATTTAGATAGACCTTGTTTGAAGCTGGTTAGATGGATCTCTTGTTATTGGTCTCCAAGAATGGGCCTAAATCCCTCAGGGTAACCCTGTTGTTACTGAAGAGGCTTGGGAGCTAGTAGAAATGTATACTGTTAATCATCATGAGACATATGTCCCTCCACTAGTATGAACTCCCTCTGACTTTCTCCTTACTATAGGTCTATTTACCATTTGTTATAAACAAAGCACAGCAAATATCAGGACCTAGTCAGACTAGAATCTATAGCTGCAATGTCTCCTGAAGGACGGAGTTGCAGGGTAATAAAATGGCCCTATGTGTTGTTGTGAATACCAACTTGTGCTTAGCAGAGACGGGTGTTGCCATGGCGATTGTACCCATTCTTCCTCTTGGAACATTAAGAACATACTCAGACTTGTTTGTCACAGATAATATGGAAAGGATTTGAACTTAGTTGCACAATGTCAGCGATGTGCTGACATCAAATGAAAACAATAACAATGGAAACCTGCAGAGTCCCTATTGACAGATCCTCAGGGACCCGGGTGCCGTAGGTGGTGTTCCACTTGTTTACTGTTCTGCTGATATGGTTTCTGAACACCCTTTCTGACTTTGTATTTGCCTCTCTTTCTGTGTGCTCTTGTTTGGTGCTCTGCAGTCTGGCTGAGGAGGAGATAAAGACAGAGTCTGATGTGGTAGAGGGGATGAATGCATCGGCACGATCCAAAGGTAAGTCTCTAAGGCCGAGCACCTCGCATTCTGACTTAAAGATGTCAGATGTCTTAGTTTCAGAGAAGGTAGAGCTTATTTACTGTAAGTGTCAAGAGCAGGATAATGCATTTTGTTGGTTTCTTAGGACTGCAAAGATAATCCATTATGCCTGGTTGCCTGCCTGTTTAGAATTTGTCAAGTAGGGTATTGTTAGTTCAGAGGGAGCCCTCAAGCTATTTGTTTCTATAAAGTGGGAATCTAATATGTATAAGTGGCATCTTCAATAATTGCTTTTTAGATCAGTGTGATTGCTGTCAATACTAGATGTTAATGTTATCATGATGACAAAATTCTAAAAGCTGAGCACTGCATCTGGCCATTGAATTTATGTCAAACATCAAGCATGTGCAACAACACAAGACATAGCAAGCCAGCTAATATTACTTACTAGTCCAACAGAAAGATGGCCAGCTCGGCATCTGTCTTGCAGCCTTTTTATTTCGCCAAGCTCTCGTCGAGACTAAAAGCCAGTCTGAGACATACTCTTGTCTAGTGGCCTCTTGCTTGGTCCCGCTCTCCTTTACTCTTCTTAGCCTCCTCTGTCAATGTCCTTTTCGGTTTCTTCGCCTCTGCCATGATGTCCGTAGAGGCTGCGGATTCCGTTGCATGCTGGCCCGGCTCTGGTTATGGCACGACACCAGCGCTGCTCTCCGCCCCTCCTCCCAGCGGTCCAAAGCTCCTGTGCTAGCAGTGTAAACATCAACACTCCCCTGGTGCTCCAAGCTCCCAGTCCTAGCAGCATGGCTAACTGAGCTAACTAGCTACAGTTAGCAGCAGTCAGCGGTTAGCTTTACTTTAGCAACATGTAAAGCTTTCTGTCCATCAGGAAACCCACTTAATCACAAAAAGTCATGGCAGAGTAGCCGGAGGACATCAAAGAGAAAACCAGAAAACATATTCTCCATAAAATATGATGAAATTTCATCAAAATCCGTATCCGTAGTGCCTTAAAGCATTATACACCTCTCCGTGGAGATCCGACCCGCTCACCAAAGTTACATAGTGTGAGAACAGACATTCAGGGCGCAGAGTAAGAATGAAGGAGGCACCATTCTCCCTGTTACAATTCAGTGTAGCATCAAAATGATTTTTAAGATGTTATTTTAAGGTAAAATAATTACCGTACGCAACGTTGCTTTAAATTTGCACTGCCTTGGTTTCTCTAAGCTCTTAAGAATGTGGGATGATGGTAATTATATATTATGGTTGATGATTATTTCCATCCTTTTGATTTATTCTAGGAATAGCTAAACTACTGTCATGGTACCCGTGTTTTAATCTTCTTAAGTTTGTGTAATGTGTTGAGTGCAGTGAACAATACAAGCCATCTTTCATCGTGTGATGACCTTGTGTTTCCGCCTCCAGTCCCTGATCCACCGGGGTCAGCAGAACGACCGGTGGCACCACAGAAGAGAAAGGTGTCCAGTCCCACCCATTCTTCCAATGGACACTCTCCCTCGGACACCTCCCCGAGCCCTCTCAAGAAAAAGAAGAAGCCTGGGGCCGTCAACTGTCACAAAGACCAGGTAAGTGCTCCAGTATACTCATTTCCAGATCTGGCGTGCTCTCTAAGGCTGTGAAGTATAGTGTAGCTACTCGTTTCGACTGAAGCTCTCTCCTTCCACACCAGAAAGTGGAGTTAGCAAAGGAGATGGCGCCAAAAATAATCTAAAACAAAGACAGCAGGAGTTTGTTTTGTCTTCTACCCATGTTCCAAAGCACTTAATCACATTTGAAAGGGCAAAAAAACATTACATTACATTTTTAAACAAAAGGCTAAGGGCGTGCTTATGGTGTGAAATGGGTGTGAATGTTTCAGAAATTGTTGACAGAGCCGTCCGACAAGCAGTTCTAATGGGGGTGTACTGTCACCTTTAGTCTTTATTTCTAACCTAGACTACCTGAAGGATGGTAATACCAGGTGAACAAGACTAAGAGATTTTTTTAGTAAACTCTGGCTGGAGGCCAACACACACAGTGCAGAGATCAATGCTCAATGAGGGACTTCCTTTTTTGGTGAAAACGTTCCACATTGCCTGTGAGAGTACGCCACCTTTGATTTTGACTGTAGTATACTGTCAGCTTAAAGGTGCTCTAAGCGATGTCGGGTGACGTTACTTCTTGTTGACGTTTGAAGTATTGTCAAACAAAACTTAGGCTAGTTCGCCCCTCCCTCCTCCTCATCCTGTCCCCTCCCCCTCCCTTCCGTGCTTCCTGAAACAGTCATGAACGCGCATTGTGGAAGTAGCCTACGTGCTAATGCTGCTGCGGTGATGGCTCAACCAACTCCTTCTTGTCGGTTATTGGCTGGAACACTGTTTGTTATGTTTCGTGGTGTAGGTGGGCGCAGTTTGTTTTTGTTGCTGTTTGTGGAGCCTGGACTGTCTACAGAGACCGCGTTTTTTTTACAGTGTGTTCAGGGGACAGGCAGCTAGCGGATAGTGAGGAGATGTTTGCTGTATGTGACAAAAATGTTGTAGCCTAAACAATGCGTGACATCGCTTATAGCACCTTTTCAAAGATGGACAAGCATGTATGGATGTTACCTGCTGTGGTCAGCTCACAGTGTTTTTTTAAAATATTTTTTTAGACATTTTACATATTCACCATAATCACCATTAATCACCTCTGGTCATTAATGTCCTGTCATTTTGCTGAATTTAAGTGTTACGCATTTTGATTATATATGACTGATGCATATCTTTTCAGTATCTCCTTGCCAAATGAATGTGGTGCTGAGTGATTCGCTTTTGCCATTTAGTCCTCTGTTGAACTTGCATGACATTAAAAGAAAATTCTAGTGCTTTTGTTTAATATTTTTACCGGTGTTATATATGCTTTCATTGGCAAATAAGCTGCAATTTAATTTTACCACTACTCGTGATTAATTAATACCAACACTGATTTGGTGTAAGCTTAAGACTTAAACTTAATCTAATTTTGACGTGAAACATCATCTTGAGCTGTAAAAGCAGCTGCATCAGCTTCTATTCATCCATTAATGTATCATCAGCAAAGTACCAGTTGGGTATTTACAAACCCCAATTCCAACGAAGTTGGGATGTTGTGTAAAACGTAAATAAAAACGGAATACAATGATTTGCAAATCTTTTCCAACTTATATTCATTTGAATACTTTACAAGGCAAGATATTTAATGTTCAAACTGATAAACTTAGTTTTTTTTGCAAATATTCACTCATTTTGAATTTGATGCCTGCAACACGTTCCAAAAATGCTGGGACAGGAGCAACAAAAGACTTGGAAAGTTGAGGAATGCTCAAAAAATACCTGTTTGGAACATTCCACAGGTGAACAGGTTAACTGGAAACAGGTGAGTGTCATGATTGGGTATAAAAGGAGCGTCCCCAAAAGGCTCAGTCGTTCACAAGCAAGGATGGGGTGAGGTTCACCACATTGTGAACAACTGCATGAGCAAATAGTCCAACAGTTTAAAAACAACGTACAATTGCAAGGTATTTAGGGATTTCATCATCTACAGTCCATAATATCATCAAAAGATCCAGAGAATCTGGAGAAATCTCTGCACGTAAGTGGCAAGGCCGAAAACCAACATTGAATGCCCGTGACCTTCGACCCCTCAGACGGCACTCCATTAAAAACCGACATCATCATCACTATGTAAAGGATATTACCACGGGGGCTCAGGAACGCTTCGGGAAAACCATTGTCAGTTAACACAGTTCGTTGCTACATCTACAAGTGCAAGTTTAAACTCTACCGTGCAAAGTGAAAGCCAAATGTCAACAACACCCAGAAACGCCGTAAGCTTCTCTGGGCCCGAGCTCATCTGAGATGGACTGATGCAAAGTGGAAAAATTATGTTGTGGTCTGACGAGTCCACATTTCAAATTTCAATTTGGAAATCATGGATGCCAAAGAGGAAAAGGACCATCCAGATTCTTATCAGCGCAAAGTTCAAAAGCCAGCATCTGTGATGGTATGGGGGTGTGTTAGTGCCCATGGCATGGGAAACTTGCACATCTGTGAAGGCACCATTAATGCTGAAAGGTACAGTACATACAGGTTTTGGAGCAACATATGCTGCCATCCAAGCAACGTCTTTTTCATGGACGTCCCTGCTTATTTCAGACAAAGACATGGCCAAGCCACATTCTGCACGTGTTAAAACAGCGTGGCTTTGTAGTAAAAGAGTGTGGGTACTAGCCTGGCCTGCCTGCAGCCGATACCTGTCTCCCATTGAAAATGTGTGGCTCATTTGAAGCGCAAAATACGACAATGGAGACCCAGGACTGTTGAGCAACTGAAGTCGTACATCATGCAAGAATGGGAAAGAATTCCACCTACAACGCTTCAACAATTAGTGTCCTCAGTTCCCAAACACTTATTGAGTGTTGTTAAAAGAAAAAGTGATGTAACACAGTGGTAAACATGCCCCTGTCCCAGCTTTTTTGGAATGTGTTGCAGGCATCAAATTCAAAATGAGTGAATATTTGCAAAAAAACAAAGTATCAGTTTGAACATTACATATCTTGTCTTTGTAGTGTATTCAATTGAATATATGTTAAAAAGGATTTGAAAATCATTGTATTCTGTTTTTTATTTATGTTTTACACAACCTCCCAACTTCATTGGAATTGGGGTTTGTACGAGAGAATTGTATTGTGCATTGTGTTTACTCTCAGGTGAAGGATGAGCTATCTAAATGTACTGTTAAAAGAACAGCTGTTAAACCTGTTGGGTTAGTCTTGTTTGACTCACAGTTGAAACAGTCAAACAGATGTTCAGATAGTTTCCTAATTGCTTTAAAAGGTCTTGTGTTAGGTTTAGCAATTGTACTACCCTCTATGCTGCTTCCATTGCTTACCCCACCACATGTCTTGTTTTTGTTGCACTGCACCTTTTTGTGTTCCTGCGTGTTTTTTGAAACCTGCCCCCCTGTTTCTCTTGCCTGCATTTCAGTCAGAGCTAAGACATGGTCCCTTTTACTATATGAAGCAGCCAGCACTCACCACAGACCCTGTTGATGTTGTACCGCAGGACGGCAGGAATGACTTCTACTGCTGGCTGTGCCACCGCGAGGGCCAGGTGCTCTGCTGTGAGCTCTGCCCCAGGGTGTACCACGCCAAGTGCCTCAAACTACCAGCCGAGCCCGAGGGCGACTGGTTCTGTCCAGAGTGTGAGGTATCTCGCAGAAGACGTGTATGTGTGTAGCTGTAAACAAATGATTGTGGCAAGGCACAATCTTGCTTGCTTAGTTGACAAAAGGGGTGTCAGACTTTGTGCCATGAGCTGCTTTAGCCAGAGAAAAGAAACTAATCGGTGAAATCACCTGCTTTTGTCTATGGTTGATCCAAAAACCTACAGACCTCTTGGCACATGGCGTGACACTCCAGCAAGCTAAATGCTCACACTGCAAGTTTGAGAGATGTTAGAGGATTGAAGTTTTGATCTGCTTTTTAACATTAACGGGACATTTAATACGTACTTCTTTTCATCGACACAATTTTGAATTTTTGTACAAGCTAAATAAAAACAAATTCACATAATGTAAACTTTACAAAAGTTGAGATGTAAGTTTATATTGGTATTAATATCCTTTTGCTTGATGTTTATTTTCATGATGTGTTCACTAATGCATTTAATTATTAAACTTTTTATTGTTACAGAAAATAACAGTTGCTGAATGCATTGAAACCCAGAGCAAGGCAATGACAATGCTGACAATAGACCAACTCTCCTACTTGCTCAAATTTGCACTCCAAAAGATTAAACAGCCTGGGGTAAGACTTGTAAAGATTAATTTTATGCTGATTAAATAGGCGTCTTATAATTTTTCTGTGTCTAAGAAAATGTTTTGTATAAATCCCCTTGAGGCAAATTTTTGATCTTGGGCATGTAAATAAAATTGACTGGACTTATCTTGACCTTTTTTTATATTCAAACCCAAATGTCCAGGAAATATATACAGGACATGAGACATCCAAATTTTGGCTAATGCATATGTTTTTTTTTTTTTTTTTTTTTTTTTTAACATTTGTCTCAAATGAGCAGACTGAGCCTTTCCAGAAACCTGTGTCTCTGGAACAGCACCCGGATTATGCAGAGTATATTTTCCACCCCATGGACCTGTGTACTTTAGAGAAGGTAACATTATTTTTTTATTTTATTTTAATTTGCACATAAACATGGTACAAATGGAATGCACGAAGTAAAAACAGAAATAAAATCTTTAAAAAAATGCTAAATGAATTAAAGGGACAACAGAGTGAGTGTCTTTACTTTGAGGACACATTAAGTAGTAACATAATAGAACAAATGTTGTCACAAGATACCACTGCGAACAAAAGGTGTAGAGTACACCACAGTTCACAAGTAAAAATACAGATACAATACCTAAAACAAAGTATAAAACCATACTTTGGAGCAAGATTTGTGACTCGTTTTTTTTATTTATAATTTATTATTTTCATTGAAGTATCTTGTCTTTGATTTTGTTATTATCACTTTTTAATAGACTATCAAAAAGAAAATGTATGGCTGCACTGAAGCCTTTCTTGCTGACATGAAATGGATCTTACACAACTGCATCATCTATAATGGAGGTAGGCCACTTTAACATAAATCAGTAATCCCTCTAATCAGTAATCCCTCTTTCAAACTATAAATTAGATTGTGACTTTATTTCAGGTAATCACAAATTAACAGCAACTGCAAAAGTCATCGTCAAGATTTGTGAACATGAGGTAAAGAAGCTTTACTAACTTAATAATAGCAAAGATTCTGCAAGCGTCTGCATGTGTCTGATTTAAAAATGAATAACATATTTGTCATTTTATATGTATTATTAGATGAATGAGATTGAGGTCTGTCCAGAGTGCTATCTGTCTTCATGCCAAAAAAGGGACAACTGGTTTTGTGAGCCATGTGTAGGTCCTTACACAATCTTAAATACTATATTTATACATTTTTGGTTTGGATTTTAGATCTGTAAGGCATTGAATTATTTTGCTTTGTCCTTTAGAGTCAACCACACCCCCTGGTCTGGGCTAAGCTAAAGGGCTTTCCCTTCTGGCCAGCAAAAGCACTTCGGGAAAAGGACGGGCAGGTAGACGCACGCTTCTTTGGGCAACATGACAGGTGAGAGAAGCTTTTGAGCATGTAGAGCAAATTGGCTCTATGTATTAGGGTTGTTGGACCAAAAGTAAACCAAGATTAGTATCATGGTTATTCTAACTCAGTGAATGTTTTTTGTTGCTTTATGTAGGGCCTGGGTCCCCATAAACAACTGCTACCTCATGTCCAAAGAGATCCCTTTCTCTGTTAAGAAGACAAAGAGCATTTTCAACAGTGCCATGCAAGAGATGGAAGTCTATGTGGAAAACATTCGCAAGAAATTTGGGGTCTTCAACTATGCACCCTTCCGCACTCCCTACACACCCAACAACCAGCTACAGATGCTACTGGACCCCTCCAACCCCAGTGCTGGGACAGTGAAAACAGAGAAAACGGATAAACTTCGCTTCAACTTTGATATAACCGCATCTCCTAAGATGGTCCTCAGCAAGAGTTCCACACCCAGTGGCATGAGTCGGAGGGTCTCAATGACAGACATGCCTCGGTCTCCGATGAGCACCAACTCCTCAGTTCACACAGGGTCCGATGGGGAGCAAGATATGGAAAAGGCCGGCAGGAATCCTGCCTTCCACTATAGCACTGGAGAGGAATCAATGGACTGTACTGGTAAGTAAATGTTGGCTATAAACGATATATTTGTAATAGCAGTGTATCAAATGACGAAAACATTTGTGACAGTGTGAAAGGGGTCGCTTGTAGAGATGAACCAAAAGAGAATAATCCCCCGAATCTGCAGCTGTCCCCCGGCTTTACGGAGCTTTATAGCGAGTTTCAGCTCATTGTTCAGCTGTCCGACCTGTTCAGGAGTTGGAGTCCAAACCAGAGCTAAAAGAAAAGTGAATATTAGACTTACATTCATCAGGTGGACAAAAGCATTAATCCAAATGAATGAATGATAATGTTGCTCTATAACTGCTGGATGTGTAAATAGGCAACTGTTTGCTAACAAGTTCCACTTATCAACAAAAGGTGATGGTGTCAATGTTGTGTTCACAACTTGTTTCTGCTGCCCCAAAATGGCCAAACAAATCAGTTATTTCAGGTTTAAAGTCGCCACGAGTGGAGTGACACCAACCATTTTACATTTGTAATTACAGCATCTCCTGTCTCTGGGAAGATGGGTCCTGCAGGTAGTATGGCAGGCAGCCCGAAGCCCTTTAGCCCTAGTCTGGTGCCCAAGCAGGAGAGGACTGCAGGCACTGGCGGCATCCTCAATCTCAACCTGGGTCAGTACCAATAGCGCAAATATACTGTAATGATGTTGTCATAAAAGATAATCAACATTTTATCATCCTTATCATGTTAAAGAGTACTGAAATCAAACATTCACCTGTTTCTTTCAGATCGGGTGAAGGCTGAGATGGATCTGAAGGAGCTGAGTGAGACCGTGCAACAACAGCAGCAGCAACATCAGCAACAACAAGGAGCGTCAGCTCCCCTCCCCACCACAAAGAGACCCATCAGGAGTCTGGACAAGACTATTGAGAGCTGCAAAGCACAGCTTGGTACATACAGTACCCATTCACCTTGTGCTATTTTTGGCACAAAACTCTTTTCTTTTACTGTTCAAAAAAAATCTTCCAGTAGTTTTTGTGTGTTTTCTTGTAGTCCAAACATTCTTTATTTATTTATGCCGTTCTGTTTGACAAAAAAAGTTTTAACTAATACAAATCATGTAATCAAGAATGTATGTTTCTCCATACAGGAATAGATGAGATCTCTGAAGATGTGTATAAAGGAGTGGATCACAGCGACTCTGAGG
Organism: Sander lucioperca; assembly: GCF_008315115.2. Taxonomy (NCBI): domain Eukaryota; kingdom Metazoa; phylum Chordata; class Actinopteri; order Perciformes; family Percidae; genus Sander; species Sander lucioperca. The sequence continues at coordinate 28,868,199 of NC_050184.1, read as the reverse complement.
ACTCTGAGAAATCTGACTCAAGCGACAGCGAGTATCTCAGCGACGAGGAACACAAGCCAAAGAGCTCCGCCCAGGACGACAAGGAAAAAGCAGAGAGAAAAAGGCCCAAAGCAAGCACGGAGGAAGAGAATAAGGAGGGAGTTACAGGGACAGCAGATAAAGCCAAACCTGAACCCCTGCTCAAAGACAAGCAGGGTAGCATTGGCCCAGATAGGGACCTCCAGGACAAGCCCAGAACGCCCCAGTCTCAGCCTCTCGCTGACAACAAACCCAAAGCCCCAGAGGAGGGCAGAGCAGCTGCTGCCACATCAGTGGCTGAGCAAGACTCTGATTCTGAAAGAGAGCTGGTGATCGACCTGGGAGATGAACATGGAGGCCGTGACTCAAAAAGGGCAAAAAGAGAGCCAGGGGCTTCTGCTGCCAAAACTCTCAAAGAGCCTAATGTTGCCAAGTTGGAAGGTGAGGCATTTGAGATACTGTATCCATTTTGTCCTTGTCATTAGGACTTGTCTCAGTTTGAAGGACAATGAGCTTCAATGCAAGTCCATCAAAATTAAAACACATTGAACAATTCTCCTCCAGTAACCCATGCTTTATTCACCAAATGCTCTCAGCTATCTTGTCTTTAGGGTGATGTCTGAGGCTATTATCCAGTTTCCTTATTTATACATTCCATGGATCAGTGATGTGTGTGATAAATCACCAAATATACCATGTGTACAAACATTATCATCACCCTTTTCTTAAAAATAATATTTACAAAAAGGCCTTTACTCTTAGTGGATACATAAAGTATTTTTAGAAATATAAATTACCATGAATACATCACTTACAAAAATGAATAACTGTCTTTTCAGAATTGATCACATACATACATGCATACATTTAATTTTACGCTTTTTTTTCCCTGTCAAAACTTGGCGTCTACATTACCTACAGTTCAACCGCCAACAGTTTGGTCGGGGATTCAAGTATTTAATGGTAGTAGTGGCCTTGAGCTGCTGGCCTCAAGCACCGATAAGGAGCGGGTTACAGAGGTCTTGGAAGCTCACCTATTTCTAACTCCACACCCCCAGATTTATTTTTAGTCTTCAGCCCCATCTGACACTAACTCAAGCGACATACCTTGAGGCAGATTTAGTGCAGCTCCTTGAAGCCACAAAAGCTTTTTTTCCCCACATATGCAGTCATACAGACCTAGACCTGTAAACAAACTTTGATGTGTAAAAGTGGTGGAGTTCCCCTTAAACAAAATTTTCAATTCTGCTCTCAAAACTTCCCATATGGTCTCCAGTTGACTCTACAAAAATGATCTAATTCCTCATTTAACCTTCTTGGGCTTAAGTGCCCAATTTAGAAATCCAGAATGCCTCACACTTATGGAGCTATTATTTTTTTTTTGCTCAGGAAAACTGCCTTCATCTGCTGCAGCCACACCATCACGAGAAGCCACCTCTAACCGGAAAGACTCTTTGCAACCCACCATCACAGCAGCCCTCAACCTTGTTTCCACTGCAGCTTCTGGTCAGCCCAGTGCCACCTCGGCTACCAGTGGATCAACCAGTGCACCCTCTCCTGCCTCCACCTCAGGCTCCACAACATCCCCAGTACCTGTAGCTGTAAAGAAACAGCGCCCTCTACTGCCTAAAGAGACAGCTCAGGCAGTGCAGCGGGCGGTGGTTTGGAATCCAACCAAATTCCAGACGTCCTCTCAGAAGTGGCATAAGCAGAAGGTGCAGAGGCAGCAGCAGGAAGAGCAGTCAGCAGCGCAACCACCGGCCCAGAGTCCGGGGCAGACGCACAGCCCACAGCAGCTGCAGTCACAACAGCAGAACTCCTCCTCAAGTACCCGCTATCAGACCAGACAGGCAGCCAAGGGTATATACACCAGCCTAATCATTCATCTGGACATTAAACTATGCATATTTAAGATGAAAATGTGTATTAAAAGATGCATTATTTCCATTTTCCCCCATCTTTATCCCCTGCAGTGCAAAAAGACGTGCCTCAGGGTACTTCCTCATCCACAGCTGCCCAGGTCACATCTGGCAGCTCCTCTTCTTTCATGTCAGGAGACTTGCAGATCCCTACAGGCTCAGCAGAGGTGGCTGCAGATATAGCCAAGTACACCAACAAAGTAATTTGGCCAATTTTATCTCACATAAATTGAGTTACTGCTCTGTTCACTTCATTGTTACAGGATGTAAGTCGTTACAAGTGTGGACTAATATCACTTGTTTTTGCCAAAACCTTGCAGATTATGGACACAATAAAAGGGACAATGACTGAAATATACAATGATCTTTCCAAAAGCACATCAGGAAACACAATTGCAGAGGTACATTCTGGCATATAGACGGATACTTATTTAATGTGTCATAATGGCAAACACTTGGCAAATTTTAATCTCTATGTATTCTTGCCACAGATTCGACGGTTAAGGATAGAGATTGAGAAACTCCAGTGGCTGCATCAACAAGAGTTATCCGAGATGAAACACAATCTCGGTAAGTTTCCTGCTTCCAGGAATGTGTCACCACACTTCTGAGAGTTGATGTACTACTGAACCAGTCTTTTCCTTAATGTTTTATGAATATAGATGTTTCTTCACACATGGCATGAGTTCCAAGTTGTTTTTCTTTTGTTACCCTAAATGCAGAACTGACGATGGCAGAGATGAGGCAGAGTCTGGAGCAGGAAAGAGAACGGTTGGTGGCTGAGGTGAAAAAGCAGATGGAGTTGGAAAAGCAACAGGCAGTGGACGAGACCAAAAAGAAACAGTGGTGCGCTAACTGCAGGAAGGAGGCCATCTTCTACTGCTGCTGGAATACCAGTTACTGTGATTACCCCTGTCAGCAAGCCCACTGGCCAGAACACATGAAGTCCTGCACACAGTCAGGTAACGTAAACACTCGCACTGCACTAGTGTGTCCAATATATAGATTACATTTGGGCAACATGTGTTGTTGATTTATGTTGAGGGCTGTGATGCAGAGGCTGTCACACAATGGTTATTACAAATAAAAAAAATGAATTGGCAAATGTAAATACCAAAAGCCACTGTTTTATTAGATTTTCAAATTATGTTGATTTAATGTAGTCTACCAAAGATACTCAAAACACAAAATATTATGCTCAAGTATTTTATTATTCAATAATTACATTTTTATTATTTAATGTGGATTTATAGGCAGGATAGAAGGTTACCTAAGGGCACTTGTTTTTTTTCTCAGAGCAGTCCTCGGGCTGTGTTTTCTCAATATGAATGTTTCCCCAGATGTGCTGTTGCAGATGAAGCACCCAGTATTTGCTCCTCAAGTGCTGTGATCCACAACTATAATACAATCTGACATGTAGAACACATAGCAGTAAAGTTGTAAAGGAATATACATTATGTTCTCTGCCATCAGGATGGATGATTTCCTGACGACCAGATTTATAGAAAGTTATTGGACTTTAATGACTGGGTTTTTCTTGTGTATTATACAACAAGGCATAAATATGATGTCCTTGTTACTAAAATAGTGGATTAAGCAGATTATTTTTTATCAAAGATAATCTCTATCCACTTATACTTCAGTCTGATGTGAAAGCCATTATTTTCAGATGGGTTATTTTTTGAAACAGACAAAAATGTTCTCTTTCAATCTCCTTCTCCACGCTTACTATATTTGGACATAAATATATATCTAGCAATTAATGTCATTTGTATAATGGACATGACACCACCCGAAACACAGTCTGTCATCCCTGTTATTCCTCCAATAAAGTCATCCCCACAGTCACCTAGCCCCCAACTACTGTAAACCCAAGCACTCATTCCTTCAAAGACTCACATAATGTATCTAACCAACTGATAAAGTATAGTGTACCTTTGCATAGCTTACCTCACCATTGTGCTTAATAGACACTGCCTTGCCTCTAACCCAACCTAGAAGGCAAATAATACAGAAAAACATGCACAGATATACGTGTCCATGTTCTCATTTTATATTTTCCTTTTCCTTCCAGCCACAGCTTCGCAGCAAGAGCCAGAAGCAGAGTCCAACTCCGACCCTTCATTGAAATCTTCAAGTCACTCTCCAGCCACGCAGACCCTGCCCTCAGGAGCGGGATCCATATCAGACAAAAGCAACTCTCCCACATATTTGGACAAGAGCAAGGACAGTGCTGGCGTTACTGTGACCTAACTGCTACACTACAGATACACTCGCACATTTTGCAAGGCCGCTGTGGGGCTTGTTGTGTCAAACATGATGCGGCTTCAAACTTGGTGCTTAAAGGCCTGCGTGACAAATCACTTAGATTTTTCCATTCCCACGCATTCCCATCTGCTTGGTGGACTTTTTTTTTGGTTCATCTCTCATTCGCAGTTATCACAAGTCTGTGTTCAGGTGGATTCACCATGTGAAAGTAGTCTGTCTTGAGAAATAAAATGTGAGGTTGTATGTTTTCATACTGTAGTTTTGTTAGAGCTTTGTTACCACTTTGTTTCAAGTCTGAACAAGATTGTATCAACCCACAGAATATTTACACTTTTTCAATGCTGCTCTTAAGTACTTCATGGCTGTTTTTTTATTTTGTTGATTGCTCTCCATATAATGAGACAAAAATAGCCATTGACAGTTTATATTCATTTATTGTGGTTCCATCAGAGGTATTTTGAGTTATGCAAGTTTCATCTTTATGTTTTAAACCATGTCTGCTTCATGTCAACCGAGATATTTTGAGTAATGCAAATTTAAACGTTGTTTTCAACTATGTCCTTTTCATGTCAGCAGGGGCATTTTTGGCTCATGAATTTTGTATTGTAGTTCCACATTGTAAAGACCTACATAAAAAATATCTGTGATTTATTCAAAGAACTAAAAAATGTAAACTGTACAAAGTTTTTGTAAGAAAATACCTGAACAATATTTATAGTGTTATATGTTTTTATAGTATGTTTAATGAAATAACATTTCTATGTGTCCAAAAAAAGTTATTTGAAAATAAATTACTTCATATGAATGTCACTTCTTAGTGAAGCCTCTGTTTAACTGGTTATCCAAGGCTAATGTAAATCCTGATCAGACTGTCTAAGAACTGGGTAGGCTTCAATAGAAACTGTATTTTGGCTAGATATTATTACCTGTGAGCATGCCTGTTTTAAGCTTGTCTCGTTTGTGTTTACATATTGTACATACAATAAATGGACTCGTGAAGAAAAAATAAAATGCTCTGATCAACATAATACAGTGCATCTTGATTCATTCAGACCTCTTTCTATGGAAATTATCCCAAATCAAACGATCACTGATAGAACCTTGATCAACAGGAAAGGACGGTGCTGCCCAATCCCGCCTGTGATGAGTAACTCTCGCGAGATTACGAAACCGCAAGGAAGGCAGAGAAAATGGAAGGCTGTGCGAGCTAGCTTGCTAGCTGAACGAATCCAATAATAACTGGAAAGTAATCATTTGTATCCAAGGTACGGTTTCAGTTTTCCTCAGGGTGTTAATGTACAAGCGTGCAACATTTAATTCTTGTTTACGGTAACATTGGAGACAATTGGCTTTGCAGCTCCTTGCATTTATTAGCAGGGAGTGTAGCAGCTAGCGGCTAGGTGGATTAGGTGCATGCAGAGAATAATGTCGTTCGTCACCGAAATAACTCTTGAGTGTTTGTGTATCAGCGCAGAACAAGGAGGTTTCGTTTCTGCGCTTTCACAGCCGAGTGGGATTTGGTAGTGACATTAGTAAGGTCTGGTGTTTCGTTTCTGTTTAGATAACGAGCGACTGTTAGATTTTTTAGAGTGAACTTCCCACATAAGTATCACTCCTGTTGACGAGTCTTTGCTTAAATAAACCATCTGCACACCAGGCTGATTTTTCACCAACCATGTCAATAGATCAGATATTTAGGCCTTAACGCAACAGTCAACCAACGTTAGATAATGTCTGGGTAGATTTAGTCAATAATGCGGTCCGATACAGCGAAAAAATGAGAAATTGAGCAATCTGTGATTAATGTTGACGTTAATTAGACGCAACGCTGAAAACTGCAGTTTTCACCATGTGTTCCCCTTTCAAGTGTCGTTTAAATGCACACATTTGCTAAGCAACAAGACCTATATAGTTACACCAACGTAAATATGTGACCAGCTAGCGTTACATTCCCTTATTCTATAATGAAGTTATTAAATATATAATGTCTGCACTAGGGCTGAGCGATCTCGCTATGGTCTTCTATTCAAATATAGGTCATTTCATATCTCTAACGATATGTATCACGATATAGCATGTTTTCTGGTAATTTAATAAATAAATCGTATATATGAAATAACCATATAGTAAACCCAATTGTTTCACCTTCCTGAAAAATCTGTTAAATTAAAGCCCCAGTAGCTAAAGTGAATGTAGTCAAATAGAACAGCCCTGCATTAACTCCTACCTTAATGAAGACCATAATATTTATACTGTTTGTGGTGGTGTTGAATTACAAGAGACACCTCTCAGTATAATACAATTCAGCAAAGCTTGAATCAACACCTCTAAAAACTGAACATTCTAACCTGTGTGAAGGTATGACGTATTGCGGGGACGTTGTATTAGACCCTATTCGTTTTAGGTCAGTGGCCCCAATGAACAGGCAATTGAGTGTATTTGTACATGTATTAGAGGTATGAGTTTTTTGATGGTCACGTCTGCCTTCTTATACAACGGCCGATATTCGTAATCAAGTTAAACTGTTACGGTATGTGTTTGTGGCTTATTATTGACTCATAATCTAATGTGCTAATGTAATCTTAATCTATTTTCCCTCCCAAATTTACCAGGGTGCAAAGAGAGACAAGTGGAATGACATCAATAGTTAATATTCCTCTAAGCTTGTGTACTAACAAAGTATATCTTATGTGTTTTGATAGCTACCTATGGATGTCAGTATGGACCCAATGGAAAATAACAGTGATGCTAATAATTCAGGTAAAACCGTCCTTTTAGTCTTTGAGTGGCCTAAATGGGCAGACTGCATATACACATGAAAGAGATTTTGGTTCCCTTTTTATTAACCCTGTTTGTTGCTGCCTTTCTCTAGAGGACCAGCAGAGCCAGTCAGAAGGGGCAGAGACGAGTGTTAGACCGACCATGTCTCAGGTTAAAAAGTCTTGGGGGTTTAGGCGGACAACCATCGCTAAAAGGGAGTTCTTGGATGAAATCGGAGACCTAACCCACAGTCCTCCAATCGTACGCAGAGGCAGAGGCCGCCGAACCAACCAGACACCCCTGGCCACTCCAGAAACCCACACAACCCAGAGAGCTTCTGGTGCAACGAGGAGTGTTCTAGATGACCTCGAGTGGTCTGCCCCATCCTCGCCTGTATCAGAGGAGAGCAAGCCAGCCTCAGAAGCTTCTGCAGGAGGGAGCCTTGACCCCAGCTTATGGCAAGATTTTGGGTCTGCCTTCCACACTGCCTTCTCACTGCTCGGCGGGAATGAAGGCTTGCCAATGGAAATGTCAGATGCGCTGACAGTCCCTGACATTTTGGAAGCCACTGATGCCATCGTGACCCCTCTACAGGTTATAGAAGAAACTGAGGGGCCTGATAATATTGAATCTGCTGATGACATGGAGCTCTCACAGCCTGTTGCTTCTGACAACGTGGCAGGAGGGGAAACTGATGATGTGGTGTTGATTTCTAGTCAAGAGGACAGCGATGACATGACTCTGATACAGATTAAGGAGCAGCTGACATCTAAAGGCAGGCAGGGTGACACAAGACCTAGAGGGAGAGGTGGAAGAGGAAAGGCCAGAGGAAGGGGTAGAGGCAGAGGAAGAGGTAGGGGAAGAGGTAGAGGAAGGGGCAGAGGGAGGGGCAGGGCAGCGGCGCTTCAGTCAAGCATGGTAGATGATGAGGACAACGATGATGATGATGAGGTGGTGCTTGGATCCATCCAGCCATCTGAGCACCAGCTGCAGCAGTTGCAAGAAGAGGAAAAAGAAAATGATCCACACAGCCTTTCTGAAATAGAGATCTCATCTGCTATCTCTGACATCACGCAATCAAGCTCAGACTGCATAATCATAGACACTGATTTAGACCAGATTACTGATGTGACTCCTGGCCAGTATGATGATGCACCAGAGGAGGAGGAGGAGGAGGAGAAAAAAGACTACAAGAATGTAGGAGAGTTTTCAGGCATATCTGACACAGAGGGCTCTGACTCAAATGCTCTATACTGCATCTGTCGACAGAAACAAGATAAAAGGTATATGCTCATTTCTGTCTTTAACGGTTTGCATACCTCAACCATCTGTCAGTTTCACTTCCTGATCACTGTTGTTTCCTTCTAGGTTCATGATCTGCTGTGACAGTTGCCAGGATTGGTTCCATGGCGACTGTGTTGGTATCAGTGAGACACAGGGCCGTACAATGGAGAAGAAAGGGCAAGAGTACATCTGCCCCTCTTGCACTACAAAGAAGCAGAGCCAACTCAAACCTGAGCATCACTCTCAACCAGAGCCTGAACTTAGCTTTCCTGAATGCTTGACACTAAGTCCTCGCGGTGAAGAACGGGTGGGGCATGAGGAGCTGCAAGACCTCAAGGTTAGAATTTCATTTTGATTGCCAGTGATCACCAGATGGCTCATTATCCTTTGTCACAACAAAATATAAATAGCTTTTCTACTTGTTGGCAGCAGCAAGTAGTTTTTAGGTTGAATATTTCTCTATTTTCTGTATGACAGCAAATATGTGATATCTCATCACAGTATTATATTTGTATCCTTTAGTAAGTATTTGCATGACAGAAGTTTGGTCTTGGGGTCTAAGATGAGATTTTGGTTTTAGGAGTCTGTATTGGTGGTGAAGGAGAAGCAGGAGGTTCCTGTGACGAAGCCAGAGCCCGAGCCCGAAGCTGAAATGGAGACAGACAGCTCTTTTCCTCTGTGCATTGGACCTGAGTGCTTCAAACAAGCCCTACCAGACTCTGTTTACTGTGGCACTGACTGCATCCTTCAGCATGCTGCCGTCACTATGAAGACTCTTTCTGGCCCGAAGGTGCCCAAGTCCAGTGGGCGGCCGCAGAGAAAAGCTGCCATTGCCAGACCCACCGCAAAGGTAAGTCATTTCATCATGGAGATTGAGATTGAGAGAGACATTTTAAGTGTGTAGGCAATATATTCACTTGTTGAGTCTTTTCTACATTTTGTGTGTGTTAAATCACAGTGTGAACATCTTTCTATATGGAGTATCTTGATTTTTGACCTGTTTAAATATTTTCATCACAGGGTCAGAGGTCGGGTAGGATGTCTAAGAGATTAGCAGGAAAAGCTGAGGAGGAGGTGAAAGAAGATGATGGAGGTCAGGAGGAGGCTGCAACTCCCTTAGCCTGCGACCCCAGTCTCTCAGAAGTTCAGGCCACTTCCATACCATCATCTAAGCTTTACACAGCGTGTACGTACCATTTGCTACTCATACACATTCGGATCACACAGCAGTTTACACACCATGCCAAAGTGCCTCTTTCGGCATTACAGATTTTCCTTCTTTTTTGTAATGTGGCACTACGTAACACAATCACACACAAGCACGCACACACTTGGACGCATACATACTCTCTCTCTGGGATGACTAAGTAGCAGGGGTCAGCAGTGGGTAAGTATGTTCACTTTTATAGTTTCTTTGTTGATTCTAAATGCCCAAAATGTGCTGAAACAGTCTTGACTAGTCAGGATTATAGTATTCAGCTAAACACAAACTCATTTAAACCAGTCTCATAACTGGTTTAACTGCAACACAGAGCTGTGTGATGGGTAGTGCTGGGTAGGCAGGATGCTTTATCGTGTTTTGGTATCAGTGTATTGAAACACTGCTCCAATGTTCACTTTGTCTGGTTTTGCAAAGACCTCTTGCAAACTCAAACGGTTCCCACTGAAGAATATGTGTCAAATCAAGGTTTAGGGTGTGTTATTCACCATAGCCTTCAGTGCACATAAAGCATACCATATGTTTTCACATGTTCAGCCCAGAGCCAACAGGAAGATGCTCACATATACACATTGCTCATCATTTGAAATATTGAACCATATCTTGCACATTCTCTTTTTTTCATTCTTTTATTTTTTTTTTAATTATATTCTCTAAAAATGAATTTTAACAACTTTTTAAAGTCAGATACTCAAAGTTCCTTAACTCCCATCACAGATGTGTATACATCTTAAGACCTTGTGATAAGTTAATTTTTTGCTGTTTGAAGAAAGAACTAATTCTATAATTTAGGATAGGGATTTTTAAAAACATAATCCAGTACTCAAGTGTCTACTGCATATCTGGCTAAAGGGTTTTGCCAAGCGGTAGAAAGATGGCCAGCCAAAGAATGACTTTGCACACTAGGATCTGCATACTCCATTTATTACAGACTATATACTGCATGCCTGAAAAGGGTCTATGCCCAAAGGTTTGTATTTATTAAAATGGAGTGCACATATTCCAGTTAGGCTATTCTTTTTGCAATATTTAGGAAATGCGGCTAGAAGGTGGATCTCACAGAATCCATTATAACAAATCATTTTGTCAGGACTAGTCAGACAAGTTCTTGAACCTCAAATCAATCACAACCCAAATAAAATTGTTGATTGACATTTACCATTTCACAACACATAATCATTAAAAAAAATGTTTTATTGAGATTATTATATTGACTTTAAACATGAACATTTTAACAAATGAAATAAATACATTATCCCCCAATCGGGCAAAAAGTTACCAAAACGTTTGGTATAACACATAATAGAATTAACTTCTCTAAACAGTGATGCCAGCTCAATTATTCAAGGTGTATTTTGTGTGTTGTGAAAAAGTATGCATCTTTTATCAGTCAACAGTGTTTGTAGATTGCTTAGTTAACTTTGTAGACATTTATAATAACAGCTACAGCACTCAGCATTTCTTGCTCACAGCCACCCCCCACGTCAAACCTTTCACAACACGTCTGTACTACTGAATACATTGGTTTTGTGAAGCCGGCATAATGTCGTATTGCCACAATGTCGGCAAAGTTATGGTTTTCTCAAAGTGATTCATCTTTTCAAACAAGGACCCCGATGTTCAAGCACCAGCTTTTTTTGCAGTTGCATAAAACGTACCTGTGCACTTCATACATAAAACATACATTCAACATAACATTTTACAACTTTCCTTGTCCCTGTGTCAGGCTCAAACAACTTTCCATGTTCCTTTCCATCAACACAGACGCACAGACACACATTCCTGGACAAGTCGTTGCATTGCACAGACACACCAATATTAGCTAAGATAGGATTCTCAATGAATAGGGACTGGGCAGCTGGTATGGAGGAGGAGAAGTTGACTACTTGCTGCTGCAGAGACGCAGAGGGGACTGGAGGATTCATCAGTGCAGATGCTAGAATGAGGTTCCACCTGGAGTTCACCAAACAGTGAACGGGAGATTTGTTGTCACATTTCCATGAAGATGATTTCGAAGTGTCAGCTGGCCACCTTCAATGCTGCATTCCTCCAATTCTCTGAGAAAAGACTTCATTCTCCTGCAAATAAAGAAAGAAAGAAAGCTTACAGTTCACCACACATGCATACCAACTTTAGAGATGAAGGATAGGCATCTTTTCAGTCATTAATTGTGTGGGTATAGTGGTTAAATAACCCTACTTGGGTCATATTAAGTCACATGTAGTTCTCTTAATAGGTGGAAAATAACAAATACAACCATGCTACAACCCCTACCCCTAACATTTTTGCCTAAACACACATATACATCCATATTTCTCTATATTATTATATAGACACACAGACAGCAGCAAACATCTGTTTTCTAAAACATCATTTCTGTGGTTTCCTTTTGAGCATTCACCTGGGGTTTGTTTCTTCGCCTTTTTTCCCCAGCCTTTAAGACTAGTGTGGCATTTCAAATTTGAACAACAGCAATTTAACCGTACATTTACAACTATAGTTTACTCGCAAGTATACATAGGTAAATGGTACAAACAAGGGACAGCAGACAGTGGGTCTACTGTTTGTGTTATATTTCAGAATCAGCTTGATTGAATTTTGCTCTACACAGTTCCAGGAACAATTTACAGGAAGGGAGCAATAGACATACAGCTAATGACAAAGACAAAGCTGATGATAGGTAAAAACTCTTCTTTCCTGCAGTGAGCGCTCTATACTTCTTTTAAATCCTCTTGTCATAATGTTTTTTTGCTGCAAACGTTGCCTCGCCGCGGCTTGCTGGTATGGTGTGCAGGATTTGGTGATCATTGGGGCGGATGGATCATGCCGTGGGCTGCGCACTGGATCACGGCTGTGCTGTATCAGGCGGTGGCACACAACTTGCATCTTACTTTGGATCATCTTTTACTATTTCAAAGTGCACCCACACTTTAGATTTTCTTTTCCCAGACATTTTCAGTTAAAGATTTAAATCCCTGCCATCGGTCACGGATCGTGGAAAATGAAACTTAAATCTGTCATGGAGATCATGTGTTATTCACACACCTTTAAAAAGATTTATTAAAAGCTTCTTTCTTTGCACATTTTTATTTACAGCATTATATGTTGATATTTATATCATAATATGCTGTATATTAACTCTTTGGGAGAAAACGGGTAGTTGTATGTAAAATGCGACATTGAGCACCCCCACATAGCCAAAATGACATGATCCTCGTTTCATGACTCTGCGAAGAATCGACTGTGAGATTGGCAGTCGAATTGGGCTCCTTCTATCGAAGCATTGAATATTCGACTATTCAGGGTCACCCCTATTACAACTATTATATACATACAAGTAGAGGTGGAAATAGGAAATATATATGATATATATAACATGTATAGTTTGTCAATTATTAGCAGACCATAATCATCAATATTTCAGTATGACACAACACAGGTTTCTGCATTACTTTCATTACAGTTTAGGTTTAAAGACGTTAACAGCAGTAGCTGCATTTCCTAACATCTCATTTTAGTCTGGAACCCTAAAACTTAAACGTTTATAATACTGCCATGTATACAAAACCAATACAAAGTAAAAATCAAATATTGTTTAAATATTGCTAGGTCAATTTTAAAGGACCAATAATAATCCACACACAGCACTGTAAATAGTGTTTTTAGAACTTCTTTCTAACAGGAAAGTAGTTCCAATGAAATCAGTAAGGCTAAGTGAGAAAATGTAATTTTGGTACACATGCACTGCAACTCTGAAATTAGACAATTATTAAACGGACTTTACCTTATAGGCTCCCTAGTAGAAAGTCTATGTAATTTCTGATCGAGCCATGTGTAAAAAGAGCAGGTCTGGAGAATTCAGTGTGTTTTAGTGTTAAAGTTTTTTTCCCCCAATCATGCGACCTGCGCAAAACCGGAAGAAAACAAACATCCGAGGGTGACGAAGAAGGGTCATTTACACGAAGATGCCAATGGAAATGTCTAACTGGTGAGACTACGAGATTCAGGAACTAAATCGTGAGACAAATTTAAGAAACGGCAAGAGACTCTGTTGTTTATGACCAAATTATTAACCGGCTATGTTACTGCGGTGTAATCCACATAATATCCTGCCTCCTGCACGCTCAACCAAGGCGCCATGCCTCGCCTAAACCAAACGCAGTATTTCCAGTAAGTGAGAACGTGCCTGACACGGACAATCTCCTGTTGTGGGCTAAATGTGTGAAAGGGCAACTTCGGGCAATGTCCGGAGTTCATATGAGAAAACAGCTTTCAAGACTTCTGAAACTTCAATTTCTTTAGCTACGTTGCCTGCATTTTGAAAAAATTGGAAGTTGGTTCAAGAGTGAGACTGAAGGTGTGTCCACAGCCATTTCAGTTGGACTGTAGTTTTGTTGATCAAAATATCAAGATGTTGATTTTTACTGACGGCAAAAATAAATCACAAAAAACTACAATAAAATAAAAACAATACAATGTTCTTAAACAACATTTACAGTAGTTGTACAGCAGACCATCTTAGTGATCACCTGTTGCATCTACCTCTGCTTGACGCCTCATGGAGCCAATGAGCCTCTGAATGTGCAGCTGTGGGGTGCTGCCATATTTCTGGAGAAGGTCCTGACCATGCTGATTGCCCTGCGCAGGCTAAGGTCACATCTCTGGCTGTTGTGTGTTGCAGGGCATCTCAGAGGTTCACAGTGGGGTTGAGGTCAGGAGATGATGCAGGCTGAGACAGCATCTGCTAAACAGCAGACCTCAGGGCAGGTGTGGCTTGGTGAACAGAGGTGTTTTCCTGATAGATGGTGGTGTCGCAGCACATGTTGATTTGCTGCACAATTTCATCTCTGCATCACATGACATCATGGATCTCAGGAAACTAAGTGTGGCCTTTTATCAGAGTGAACTGAACTTTAAAATATGGCTTGTTTAAGATGACAGTAGTGGATATTGATCCTGCTGGACCACAAAGTGATCCTCAGTGTGAATGTGAAGTTGCAAGACTTCGTGCCTAACTGTATTGCTGGTCAGAGCTTCAGTCAAATAGTTTCTTTTCCATCAGTTTATATAGTATAAAACATAATTTTCACTTCAACCTCCAATAACAAATTTCCTTTATTTTTTTAGATGCTTAAAGAGACTTTTGCACCTTGCCAACATATAACCTGAAATAATCTATTCAACAAAAGAATGCAAAGCATAACCTCAGAATACAAACACTTACAGTTTGGTTAAAGAAGATGGTGATGGGCGGATGGGTTTTGATTTTAAATTTACTACCATATAGTTTACATTTTTTTCATACACTCCATGGACCAATATGCTTGCTAGTGTGGGGTGAAGTTGCCTTCAGTGATAGCTTCAGTTTCCCCACCTGCTTTTTGACTCTCACAATTAGTGGGGGAAGTGCATAACTGACTACAGATCAAATCACTTAACCCTTGTGTTGTCTTCCCTTCAACCTTGAAAAAAACAAGTTTTTGACGCCTTTTTTTCACAGTTTGTTTTTGCTTTTTCCAACGTTTAAAATTTTAAGAATTTTCTTCTCTTCAAATACTGTGGATAAGCAAGACACTATAGTCAAAGTCTTCATTTTGTTTTTATTTAGTATTTTAGCAGGTTTATAATAGAAGGATGTAGTGGGATATAATTTCTTTAGTTAATCATCCACCTTGAGACTGTGATGGATAACAACCAGTAGTGACTTAACCTTTTGTATCATATCAAAAGAGCAGTGTGCCTCATTTGTGCTTGTAAGTGTCCCTGAAAGTAAAATATGTCAGGAAATCAGAACTTTTATTTATTTATATATATATATATATATATATATATATTTAAAAAAAAAGCTGCTAATCTTAAATGCCAGTGTCATTTTGTTGAAACATTCAGGAGTGAGTTTTTTTTTTTTAAAGCTTGTTTCTACATAATGACACTTGCTTCTAAAAACATGGGGGAAAGGATGAACACTAATGCATCTTTTACATATGTTAATCTGAAACTAAAGCCATGGAATAAGTAAAAGTACATTTTGGTCTTGCTTTCTGTACCATTGGGAGGCTGTGCATACTACATGGAGTGGCAGCAATGAAAATAAATACCACTCCAGACACAAAACCAAAGACCAGGTTCTGGAAACACTCAGGATCTGTGACAGCCTGCTGTGTTATTGTTGAACTTCAATCAGGGTTGCCTAACTTTTTTTGGCCATTTTTGTGGCTTTATTATAGATAGTAGAGCGATGCAACAAAGGTCCCCTTTCGGACTTGAACCGGGGATGTTGTGGTTCCTGGACGGGGCCTTAACCTCTAAGCCTCGGGGGAGGCCCTGTTGCCTGACCTCTGTGGCCAAGTACACACTGTACTTGATAGGCACAATAAACAAAGTGGGAGATGTTGACTGTGGGATCTACAGTGCATTTTTTCACTTTTGGGGCTCCTATCAAGAAAACTTAATCTCATTTATGCAGAACTGTTAATTGTCATTAACAACACATTCTGCTCTATGTTTATTGCTCCACAGAGACAGAAGCAACACAATATATTAACATTAATAATTACACGAATAACTGCTTCCAAAATATTTTGGTAGTTTTATGTTGCATTTTTTTTTTCTTTTCTTGCATGTATACCTCCAAATGTGTTGTATATCAGCTTAACATATTTGAACAGATGACTAAGACAAATCCAGAATGGTGAAGGTTGCACCATAATCAACAATTTATCAGTGTGAGTCAAATGAGTTAGATTCCTCTCTTCTGCTCAAAACTGTCAGCAGGCGTTGCTGTTGCAAAGAGCCACTTCATTCTGCTTCATTGTCTTCCCCCTCTGCCTTTAGTTGACATCTCATTGGTTGTTGGCAGGAAACTTGAGTCTTGTTCTGTCATTCAAGAAAAAAACACCCAATGAAACCCAAGATGTTTAAAGTCAGTGAAAGGGAAAAATTCGTCAGTCTTGACCCAGTTTTCCCATCATAGAATAATTTAAAACAAACAATATGCCCGTTGAATTAATATTTTCCCAAATAACAAATTCTCTATTAGTATAGAAACCCACAAGTATGAGTTGCTAATGCTTTTAGTTTTGCTTGGTAGTGACACAAAATGTGTCATTGATTTTATTCTTAATGAAATTATTACTTTCTTTTCTGTAAATGTCATTTCTTCAAAGAGTGTACTGTTAGACTCTGTTGAGTTTAGTTTGAGTGCAGTGTGACCACATGATGTAGTGTAACGGATGTGGGAAAGGGATGTGATTTCTGTTGATTAGTTTCAGTGATCACAGCAGTAACTAGCCAGTCTGGGCTAATAACATTTATTTTACTGTGGGTCAGTGCACACATACTAGCATGTCTAATGTTTAGTGTTGAGAGGAGAGCTAAGTTTAATGTATGTGGCTTTTTCTATGAGGTGTAGCCAATAAATGTCAAATTTTAGCCAAAAATCTATTATTGAATTTTCTCTTGGACATCCATTGCAGCTTTTTGTTGCCTCTTTTAAACCTTATTACTATCGTTTCTACATCACATGCTCTCAATGCATTTCCTCTGCATATTTCCGACAGTTTAATAATTTCAATACCTCAACATTTAATTGTGAAACACGAGCACCCTCTACTGGCCAAAAGAATAATGTGCAACCAAAGAGAAAACACTACTGACATTTTCAGCATTCCACAGTTTGTGGGAGATTGTCTCCTATGTATTCTTAAATGTGTATCCCCTGTCCAACTTTATAACAGAGATGTAAAATAGTGCAGATTGTGTAACCCCAGATATGTTTTACCAAGTATTATTCAAGTTTCCTCCAGCATTCTCATACACAAAGTTTTACCGTTGTTAAATTACAGAGAATTCAACCCACAGTTAAATGATAAAATAGACACGACCACAATGGTGCACCTTATTTGAAGTATGTTTTCTGAAGTTTGTGTGCTCCTAGAGTAGTATAGTGGAGTACATGGAGGGTGATGTGTCATCAGATTTTCATTCTGAAAATGTTTAAATCACATGTAGTCCTGTGTTTGACATAATAACCTGCCGACTTTTATTAGTTTTTTTTTTTAAATACATTTATCCTTTCCGAAATTCCTTTTGTATCTATGTCAGACAAATATAACTGGAAAAAGGCATTACAGTTAAGACAAACATCAAACAATGAAATTATAGGCAACAAAGCGCACAAAATAAGAACAAAAGAACTAATATAGCTGACATATCACAGACACCTGTTGCCACTGTGCAGCACATGACTATTGTCTGTCTGTGGCATATGATGTATAAATGATGAATACGAGCTTTGGTTCTAATCTTGGAATGAGGATGTTGCTTTTCATGAATATTGAACTATTGGTGACTTTGGTGATCCCCTGACTTTTCCTCTGGTGCAACCATGAGGTTTTTTTGTGAAATGTAAACTGTTGGTAAGATTGCTGTGAAATTTGACACACAGACAGACACACACATTCATGTTGCCCTCAGGATGAATTGGAATATCTTTGGTGGTTCCTTAACTTTTCATCTAGCGCCATCATCATGTCAATATTAAAATGTGTGCAATACTTTCGTTCACTACAAAATACCTGCAAAAGTGAGATTCCCATTCAGCCTCAGCTGTGAACACCTGCTTGAGCATATTAACATTGCCATTGTGAGTACAGCCTCACAGACCTGCTAGCATGACTCTAGACTCAAAGTCTTTTTTAAATGTAACAGGCATTGGTGCACTTTATGTCCAGATGGGTTCTTTTTTGGAGGCAGAAGATCTCATACATAAACGATTTTTGTTAGCACATTTAATAAGCTTCATCTTGCAAATCGGTGACACCTAACATTTGACCAAAGTAAGGAAAGTAATAGAAATGACTGAGAACGTACCTACAGCTTTATGCGCTAGACTTTTATGGTTAAGGCCATTTGGAATTTTAATCTTCAGCTTTAGCACGTTTTTTCATTCTCAGCACATTAAACTGTTCACATACTGCGGACAGTACCATTTTAGGGAAATATAAAATGTTCACACATGCAAGCAACTACTTTGACCTTGTGGTCCTCTATATCATCTGTTCAAGCAACTGTGCATTCATACTTAACAAATGTGCTCACAGTAAATTAAGTGAAATATAAAATATACTAACATTTCAAGTAACTAGAGAAGTTGTATTCATTAACTAACAACCATAATCTGTTCACAGAATTTAATGGGGCAATTAATTACAGACAGTGACCAATAATAATACTATCATACACAATAGTGCTGCATGCTACTAGTGTGAGAAATTGAGTCAGTATCATCTTGCTTATTTAAGGACATTTTGTCTTTTTTCCCAGGGTTTGATAAATGAACTGGCAGTGTGGTATGTCTGTCCGTTGCTTTATTATATCTATAGGGCTGTGCTCATATTGTCTTTCCAGCTGTGTTTTCATTACTGCAACATATCCCAAGCATTTGGGACGGAGCCTTTAAATATAAAACAGGATACTTAATGAGCTGTGGATAAAAAAGGTATTTGTTTAGGTCCAATCAGGTTTGCCTGACAACATAGGTTATGACAACACTGGTTATTGTTTACTGATGGTTCATTCAGGATTATGAAGTGTGTACATACAGTATGTTGAGTGGTATAGACGCATGACTGCAACCACTTGCGGGGAAGTATAAAGTTTGACTTTGTGCAAAGGGATGCATGTAAAAGTTGATATTACAGATCAGTGTTTTGATTTGTTGTTCATTTCTTAGTCTGTACTTTACTGACAATCAGACTGAATTGCCATTTTGTTTCACTGAACAAATCTGAGATGTGAGCAGTGATTCAGAGGTCTTAAACCAGGCAAAATGTGAAAGAAAAGAAAAGATCTTTCTTATTGAACTTTGACTAAAGCTTCATCCCAAATACCCTAAATAAAGAAATTGCATGTCATCATTTGAGGACTGCATGAATATACATGATTTTGTTTGACTTGTGTTGATCTAAGTATTAATTAAAAAGAGATTTTCTTGATTGTACAGTTATGTACTGTAGTTTCATTGGCATAGGATTTAAATACAATTTAAAAAGCTGAGCTGAGATTTTCCTTTATTGACCAATGGCAGGTTTTTTAAA
Organism: Sander lucioperca; assembly: GCF_008315115.2. Classification (NCBI taxonomy): domain Eukaryota; kingdom Metazoa; phylum Chordata; class Actinopteri; order Perciformes; family Percidae; genus Sander; species Sander lucioperca. Next base: position 28,848,634 of record NC_050184.1, on the reverse strand, counting down.
GAGAAACCACATCTACACGCTGAGACAAATGCTCATGTTTCACCGTCACTTTCACTCACACACACACACACACACACACGCGCACACACACACACACACACACACACACACACACACACAAATAGCATAAACATGCACAAATAAAGATTCTTCATTCTTTTCCTCATAGATAAAGACAGTGACTCATTCGTTTTTTGTTGCTGCCTTCTTTCATTAGTTCATTCATTTATAGTTGGTCTACCTGCCTTTCAGTGTCCAGAGGTGTCTGCAGATGATGCACTAAACCATGGTCATTCACTTTCTTTCTGTTTTTGAATCTATGAACGGATGTGTCCATGTTTCTTTTCTTCTTTTTTACTACAATGTATGTCCAGAATTAGTCCTCATTTAATGGTTACAGCTTGCATTGACATTGCGTCAGTGTGTTAGCCTGTTGGGCATGCTATCAAATGCAAAGAAAGCAGATATTCTGCAAATATTTGTTCTAATCTGAGCACCTACATTAAAATATGGTTTGGAGTGGAAATCCCACACCACTGATGTCACTTGCCACTTGTCACTTTGCCCACTGCATCTGCATATTATGCCATATCATAAGCGCGCACCTTTTTTTTGCGGGTGCTTTGATTGCCTCCTGGACATGCATGTTAGTTATTAGTAACACTACACATTATCTTGCTGTCCAGGTGCTGCACTGTCAGTGCTTACGCCTCCTAAATAGTTCTGATGGATCAAATGCAGAGGATGAATTTCTTAGGATTAATAAAGTATGACTCATCTTCTCTATATGTAGGCCTAATCTTAACCCAGGACATCTCACCCTGCCATGTTCATCTTCACCATGCTGGCTTTTTCTTAAGCAGCCTTCAATCTCTTCCTGACCATAAATCCTCAAAACTTGTGATGGATGATGCTGCTGATCCATACCAGACAACTTCTGCAGGGCTTACTGTGGTCGTACAGCTGCACTGATGATTGGCTAGTAATTCAAAGTATCTGAGTTTCTTATTTATTGTGTCATCTAGGTGTGTCACAATTCTCCAAATCCTCGATTCGATTACATTTTCGATTCTAAGGTCACGGTTCGATTCTCAATTTTTACATTTGTTTTTTTTAAAGCACAGGTTGCTATGCCATTTTTAGACTAGACTTGTATGCAATATAATATCTGACCTTTGTTCGCAATGTACCACACTACATTGTCAAATGTAAACATTTATTAACAACATAATGTAACAATAACTTATATCTTCAGTCAGTTGGAAACTTGAGCAAAATAACTTGCCATCTAGTTTCTCTTTTGTAACGTCAACTTGAACTTGTAACTTGAGTGTCTTCTTCACAGAAGATGACATTCAAGTTCACAACAAAACAAACAAAAACTATAAAACAGCCATGTCCATAGTCTTCTCTGAACAATTAAGTGTCTCCACGCACATAGCAAAGCTTGCAAACTGTGGCTTTTTTGTCAACAACGTGAACGTTGTCAACATAACTCACTGGAAATCCAAAGTACTTCCACATCGGCGACTTCAGTGAAAGAGGAGGGGGTTCAAGTACTGTCGATGGATCTCCTGAATATGCAGTTGCCATGCTATCTTTTGACTGGCTGTAGCTAAGTTAGAGGAGGTTGACTCGCAGCACTTCAACACGTGTGTGTGTTTGTTTTATTTTTATTTAAGATTATTTTTTTGGGCTTTTCCGCCTTTAATTTGACAGGACAGCTAGGTGAGAAAGGGGAGAGACATGCTGGAAATTGTCACAGGTCAGATTCGAACCCTGGATCTCTGCATCAGATATACCTCTCAGTATATGTGCGCCTGCTCTACCACTGAACCAACCCGGCCATACATGTGTGTTTTTTTTCCTGCTTGGCAAGCTGACCGGACGTGACATGGGGGCGTGGCAGCATCGACGATTCCATTTTTTAATTCGAAGTTCGAGATTGTGACACCCTTAATGTCATCTAATTTCGTCCAGTAAAACCAGGCCTAATTATTCCCTGATTATTTCCAGTGGAACTATTTACTCACACAAGCAACTATGCATTGAAGATTTAGAAACCTCAAATATATCAAAATATGTGTTATTTAGGGGTGGGGGGAAAGATTTGACACAGCATAGTATTGCGATATTTTCCGTGGCTAAACTGTATTGATACATGGATGCCAAGTATCGATCTTTTATTATACGTGTTGGTCAGTTTGTCTGCTTAAATATCCAATGTTGCTGCAATAAAACTGAAGTGAGATGAACAACTGGATAAATGTATCTTTTTGGATAAAACCGATGTTGACAAAGTTTTCCTCTGGGAAAATAATTTGAAGTTGGAAAAAAGGCAATAAATTGCAATGTATCACAGAATATTGCAATATGTTTAAAATTGCAATAATATCGTATCCTGACATAAGTATCGTGATAATATCTTATCGTGGGGCCTCTGGTTATTCCCACCCCTGGTATCTATATGGTTAAATACAGTGGCATTTTTTTTCCAACCTATTTTCCTATGTTTTTGTCTCTGACTGACTAATGGAAACAACAAACTTTGAAATTGGTCCAGTGTTGCGAAACGAGCTACAATGTAAGTAATTTGGCAATTGCGCACCTTCAATTTCCATCCACTAAAAGTGGTTGTTTTACAACTGACATGCTCAGATTATTGGTCTAAGTGTCTGACAACATTATGGAAAGGATCCTTACAGAGGATGTTCTTTTTGTTAAAGAGTATGATCCTTTTTTTTGTTTAACATGAAACATCCCCGAACTCGCTATCGCCAAACCCACCAGACTCCATTAAAATAAAAAGTAATTTTATCATCACAAAATACACTTCATTCAAAGTTAGCAGAAACAAAAATAAAACGATCAAAAGCTATCTTGGTTCGTCTTTCAACTGTTCCAACTATCACTACTCTGGTTTGGTCGAAATAAACCCTTATTTTACCTTATTTTACATATGGAAATATGCTCGCTCTATACACGCTAAACGTATTGTTTATTTAAATAGAGTCTGGTGGGTTTTGCGAAAGCGATTTCTGAGCTGTTTCTGGTTAAACAAATAAGGATTTTACTCTTCAACAAAAAGTTATGCCTGTAGGGATAATTTCCATAATGTTGTCGGATACATGGAATAATAATCTGACCCTGTGATTGGCAAAAACGACACTTTCAGTGAATGAAATTGACGATGCACATTTGCCCTATATGATTACATTGCAGCCATGTTCACGGCTGCTGGTTACAGCGTTCTCGTTCCATTTTGGACCAGTTTCAAAGATTTTTGTTCACATTAGTCACTTAGACACCAATGCATGGGAAAATATGTTCCAGGTTGAAAAAACCCAAAATGACCCTTTAACTGGATGTTCTGTGTCACGTGTTGGTTGATTAAGCAGGACTTGAAACAAATCTATATAAGGCATAATGCTACATTTTGCATTATGAAAACATTAAGTTAAGATAAGATAGACTTTATTAATCCCACACTGGGGAAATCCCTGTGCTACAGCAGCTCAAAAGAAAAAAATGTACACACATCAGAATAACACAAATACACATTAAGTAGACATAGGAGAAAAAATATACATAAAGAAAAATAGAATTAGTAATAAACATATTTACACAATAAACACCCTTATATAAACAGACAGTATATAAACACAGATATACAGATGAATAGAAATGAAATATTGCACAGTTGGAGGTAACAAAAAGTGATAAATAAATAAATATGCATAGTGCAGAATATTGTCCAGTGATGGCTCATATTGCAGAAACAGCTAGCAGTGCTACATTATGATGTACATTAGGTTTTACATGATCTTTGTCTCTATCTTTAGTGGGACCTTTGTGTCGGACAACCAATATATACAGTGTTTACATTCATAGATATGTAAAGGAAAATTTAAAATCTGTGCTGTATCATCATATTTTACACGCACATAATATATGTAAGTCAAATTTGTTATCACCACTTTCTTTCATGTATTTAGAGATACAAACTTTAAACAGATTCAGGCAAATGCCAAACAAGTTCCAGGTTTGGGTTAGACCTTATCAGGACTGAAAAGAAAATCCAACAGCAGAAAACTAATTTGTTGATATTTTTCGTGTTAAGATGGATGGCACTAGAAATAACAGTATTGTCCCTGCTATTTACACATAGATGTATAGAAATTAGCAGGAGACATGATTTATCAAGAGCTAGTAGTTATTGATCATCTGTTGACATGAAAAAGTTTGTAAACTACAGTATTTCAAGTACAGGAAGTCAAGGCCGCCTCACGCCAGTTCTCATCTTCCCTTAAACAGACAGTAGATCACATCTATTTTTTAATGTTTGTCTGATCTTCCTCATACAAATGCAAATGATCAACTACTGCCATATTTATCAAAATGTTTAAAGCACAGTGAATTCACAGGATTTAACATATTGGCTCTGCCTCAGTAATCCCATATTAAATGCTCATCATTCATATCCTCCAAAATGGCTCTGAAGAAAAAAGTCTTACATAATGGCAACAGAGTGTAGAAGGATATTACCGAGCAAGCAAATGTCACATCCTCCCAGAGAACTCTGCGAGAAGATAAACTTTAGTGGTGGTCTCAAAACTGAAGGTCACTGGAGGAGACCAGGACCTGGTGTACTTTCCCAAAACACACATTTGTGCCTTCACTGTGGATGTCTTGCTCTCTGAGATTTTTGCATATGGGGATAATGATTTTATATGCTACACCTGAAACCTTTTACTGAGTGATGGTCTTTCAAATATCACCTCGAGCTTCCTTATGAAGGTTTTTGGGAACTTTAAAGCATTTGAGCCAAGTAAACATTCATTGATTGAGAAAGCATCTACAACACATTATATTCTTTTCGTTTCAATCAAGCCTATTTAAGACAAGTGTTATCAATAAAAGTAATGTAAAAGATGTTTTAAAGGTCATATCAAGTGTAGTAATTTTCCTCAATGTAGCAGTCACAAAAACGTGTCTGGAAATTCCAGTATCTATGTATAAATATCAGTACAAAAACACAAAAACAAAAAACTTTTTCATCAATATCTCAATAGCAAATATGCGCATCTAAGGATTTAGTGAGCAGGAAACTTTGCTTCACTATGTATTAACTTGAGCTCAGTTGTTTTTCCTTTTAATAAAGAAACATAACTGCAAAAAAATAATTTTATAAATTAAGATGCAAAGCAGATTAACAGAAATATTTGTCTTGTGTAGATCCTGTGTGTTAAGTCTTCAATGCAGGTAATCAAGTATAGTACAGCATGTAACAAATATTGTCCATATTTGTTCTTGTAAAAAAGTATGTGTCATGGATATTCAAGAATTTAAATGATCCAAAGACTTCCCTAATATGAAGCATTGTGTCCTCAAAGTACAACACTTGTTTGGTAACATTTAGAGTGTTTTTAATCCAGCAGATTACAAGGACACTATATTTATGAATGGACATTCTGAAAATATCTTTAATGTGTAAACTGAATAAAGACACTTGGCCACATTTACTCATTTGAAAATATTTCAGAGAGGTAGTCATTGAATTATTCAGTAAAGAATATGAAGGCACACCAGTATTAATTGCAACGATTGTGTTGTAACATTACAAGTACATTATAAACAGACTATTAATGTCCGCTTGATGCCAGTTGCACCATTTAATGAATCAGAATGAAATGTGAAAATTAGCAAGAAAAGGGACAGTTATGTTTCCATTGGTCATTGTAATGGAGGAGTGTGATAATGGAAAATACATAGGCATGAATTCCTACAACAGTTATTTATGTAAACTGGTAAATCAGTTCAAGTCAGTTTTTGCCTCTAGTTTCATCTTATAATTTTAAAATCATGAAATTACCATGCCTTAAAGGCCCTATCTGTAATTTTCTAATCATATCAACTACAGGTTTGTTCAGATATTTTTTTTGCAGATGGAAAATTAGCATTTTGTGTATTTCTCAACTGATGATATTTCCAAATACAGGGCAACATTACTCAACATTTCTGATATAAACATATTTAACAGCAACAGAAAACATTTGTATTTAGTTGTCATGTAGTGCAGTTGTGGTTAGCACTGTCAAGAGTTCTATGTTCAAACCCACTGGCCGGCTTGGGCCCTTTTAAGTTTGCATGTTCTCCCTGTGTTTTCTCAGGCTTCCTCCCAGTCCAAAGGCATGCAGGTTAAATTAATAATTGACTCCAAAAAGTGCCGTAGGTGTAATTGTGAGCATGATTGTTTTTTGTTATTATTTATGGAGAACAGGTTTGATTAATACATTTTTTAACCTTAAACTGATTTGCACATGATTTGCACATGTTGGTTTATGTCACAGTTAATAGTAATTCATATTTATGAAATGCCCTGTTCTTTTTTTCTAACAGCTATAAAGGATTGTAAACAGGCTGACAATGAGGCTGTAACTCCTTCAAAACAACCTCCTGAGGACACCACGACAGATGTGGCTCCCTCCTCCCAGCCTGCCTCTGAGCCAGCCCCACCACAGAGCTACTCTCCAGAAAAGGCAAAGGAGCCAGTCAACAGTGGTGTGCCTAAGCAGCAATCTGCAGAATCAGATCCCTCTATACCACCCAACCAAGCAGAAATTAGTCTGTCTCCAGCTGCACCATCCCCATCCACCTCAGCTCCCAGACACCATGAAACAGGGGCTCTTATGGTCACTAAGACCACATACGTCATACCAAAGAAGCAGCCTGGACCCCAGCCTCCGTCCAGCCACGTGTCAGCTTCAGCATCAGGTCAGAAGTCTTCTTCAGCCCCAACGCTGCTGAATGAAACCAGAAATCTGCTGGTGCCACCTGCACCCAGTGCTCCCTCCTCCAGACCCTCTCAGCCCAATAACCAGGTCAGACAGAGCATCCAGCGCTCCCTCAGCAGCATCCTGTTTAAAAGGTGAGAACTGTTTTACAGGCTTGTATGAAAGTCTCTTGATAAATCTGACTTGAGCCCTATGAAAAGTTAAAGTGATAGTGGTAGGAGCCAAAATAGTGAATGTCAATAGTTTGGACATGATTTGATAAGGGTGCAATAACATACTTTAACCTACATCATCTAGGAGAAGATAACCATATATTCACCAACATTCATTTCAGTACCAGGTTTTAATTACAATGTGTTTTTACTGACCATGTTACATATCTTTCAGTCATCTATATTTCAGTAGCATTTTAATAAACTATGCACATTTTGGAAGTAGTATGATCCACATATTCATTTAATCTAATCTTTATTTGTCAGGGACAGTGCATAGTAATACAAATATCTGTAAATATGCCAGAATTAGCCAAAAGGCTAGTTTTCATCTGCAGTCCCTGGCCAGATGTTACAATAGGCTCCCTTAAAAACAATGATAGACATCCTAACATGAGTATGACATTACATACAAATATAAATACATATTCACTAGATAAAATCACATTACATTCTTGTCTTGTTTACAACTACAATTACTTTCCAATTTAATAAAACAAAAAAAACACCATCACATAATTAAATAAAGCCTTTGCCTATGGCGATCAGACAAACAAATATTATAGTTAACTCACAGTCTTTCTCAAAACAGATTCTTTTCATGACATGATAGACTCCAGGAACATATGTAGCTTTTGCACTTTTGCAACAATTAAAGTGTAAAAACTGCATCTCAATCTGTTAGAGCAGTGATGCACAACAAATTTGACGACTAACTGCCTTTTCATTTGTCAAGGGTGTGTGATTGTGAGGATTTGGAGATGTCCGAGAGTGAAGTTGCAAAGGTTGTCGCAAGCATTGAGATGGAGATGTTTGACATTTTTCGCAACACAGACAGCAAATACATGAACAAGTACAGAACTATAATGTTCAACCTGAAAGACCCAAGGAACAAGGTTTGTTTAAAGTTGATGAAACCCATTTTTGTTTTGCGATCTCTTTTCTTACCATACATTTTAATACTAACAATATTACAGAAATTCAAGTGAGTTTTTTTTTTTTAATATCATCTCATAGTTATTTATGTTTTTAGCAAACTGACAGTTCAGTATGGGTTCTCTCTAGGGCTTGTTGTGTCGGGTTGTACGTGGAGAGATCAGTGCCTTCAGACTGGCCAGGATGAGCCAGAAGGATATGCAGGCTACCAAAGCTTCAGAGCCAAGTGTAAAAGAAACAACAGAGGTGAAGTGTAATAAAAATTAAACACAACAAACAAGACAAAATCAGGTGTTATGCTTGAACTTGAATGATCAAGCAGTGTTTGTGTCAGAGGTGATTATTTTCTTCCATCATTTGTTTGTATCTAGGTTAAGGATGCAGCTGCTAAAGCGATAAGTTTGTTGCAGAAGCCTGAAGCAGTGAAGGTTGATTTGCCCAGTTTGAATCCCGCAAGACCTGATAGAAATATGGTGTGTACTCGCCTCATTTGCATTCAATTGGTGGAAATGTATTTATTTGGTCATTATATTGTCTCTCCTTCTCCATGTAAACATTTCTCATGAAAAGCAATTGATGTTATGATATTTTTGTGGGTTAAGTCTGATTGTTTGTGTATGTATAGGTTGCTTCCCAGGAACAAAAAAGCTTTCCTGCTCCTGCTCTCAAGACCAGAATAAGCCAGGGCAGGGCTGTACCAGATATTCTCGCATGTATGCTGAAGGACACAACATCTGAGCACAAGGCTCACCTCTTTGACCTGAAATGCAAGATATGCACAGGTGAATTAAAAAGATGTTTTACAATAGCTGTGCAATATCTAGTAGATTACTATCCAATGACTACTCATTGTTACTTTTTTAAAATATTCTTATTTCTTCCCAAAGGCCAAATACTACTTGGGGAAGAGGAGGAACCCGCAAAGAAAAAACCCAAGGTTTCTGAAACAAGAGATAAACAGGAACCCTCTTGGAGAAAGTCTGCAGGAGATGACTCCCCTCTGCGGGCGCCACCTGATTCACCTGACATGGATTCTCCAACATCATCCCTAACGGATCCTTCATCCCGCCTTATCATTGACGCTCCAGAATTGACTATAGTCGAATCCCCTGCTTCCCCTATAATGGACTCTCCAGCCTCCCCTACTTTAGAGTCTCCAGCTTCCCCTGTCATGGAGTCCCCTGCATCCCCAACACCAGACACTCCTAAAACTACTACACGAAAGAGAGCATACACACCAGTTGTGATCCCTGCTGTATCCACAGTCACCATCACAAGGCGTGACCCCCGCACTGCAGCAAGCAGGTTATCTGCTTTGTCTAGTGTCACCTCTGGCCCCAGTAACACAACCCAAAACCCATCAGTCCCTTATGCTCCTCTTAAAGAGAGTATCTCTGCATTGCCCTCAGCACCTGCCTCCTCACGACCACCAACGAAACCTAAATCTATCTTAATGAAGCCATCTTCCTCTGTGGATCCCAGACTCTATGGCACATCCTCGAGGTATTTAAAGAACTGTAGAATAGAATAACTCTATTTGATTCTGTTTTAGGTGGTATACATTTGAGCAAAATCAGCATAATGTGTGGATATGTTTGTCATTGTGCTGTTGTGTTTTGTGTCTCAGGACCGTGATCTCTGAATCCCCAGCTGATGGCGAGACTTCTCAGTTCTTGGCTAAGCAAGATATAGTGTGGAAAGGCTTCCTAAACATGCTCACTGTAGCCAAGTTTGTCACCAAGGGATATCTGGTTTCAGGATCTGCTGAAAATCTCAAAGCGGTATAATACTGCATAATATTTAACTTTTATCATAAAAGATCTGTCATTGTCAACAGTTGAATTAACAAAGATATTGAACACATTTTATTTCTTGTGCGTAGGATCTACCTGATACTATACAAATCGGAGGACGAATCCTGCCTCAAACAGTGTGGGACTATGTTGCAAAACTAAAGAGCTCTGTTACAAAGGCAAGCAGTAGATTTACTATTTCTTTCTGTTTTGTACAATAATATTGGAATAATAATAATATTTATTTTAGAATAATATTTACATCTGTTTTGTTTTTTTTGTGCTAATTAGGAGTTATGTGTGATCCGGTTTCACCCTGCAACAGAGGAGGAAGAGGTGGCCTATGTCTCCCTGTTTTCCTATTTCAGCAGCAGAGGTCGTTTTGGTGTGGTCGCCAATGGCAGCCGTTCCATCAAGGATGTGTACCTTGTCCCACTCAGTGCAAAGGAATCAATCCCATCCATACTACAACCTCTCAATGGACCAGGTGTGAATACTTTGAATACCGCTTATAGCCTTTTATGATGAACATATGCAATATTGGATTTGCGCGAGCACCTAAATCAACACTTTCAGGGCCCAAGAATAACAGGCTCAGTATTCAGGTTGTAATATCTCACCAAATGAATCTTCTCCTGTTTTAATAGTTAAAGGGGTCAGAATAAGGAAGACGGGCTGTTCCAAAAGAAATATTATCCACAGTAAAACACCATTGCTCACTTTCATCTCTTATGATAACGTAAGCTAAAGTAACCCACTTCCTTCTACAAAATGGGTTTATTATGCCAATATGTTACCAGTATTTTGTGGACCTATGTTCTGCAGATTAGGCACAATCCTGGGCCACATAGGTTTGAGCACAGGAGTCTAAACCACTACAAGGTCTTGAGAACTGAGAGCTGTAGTGATGAAATTTGCACTCTCTTTTGGTCAAGTGGATCACAGAAAAGATAACAGAAGTAAAAAAAAATGTAAAACATGTTAGCTGTAAAGCTCTGAAGGTTTTTAACAAAATATGAAGGAAAACTTGAGACGTTAAATTAAATCTAAATATGTAATGTGCAGTCGATGCTTTCAAGCAAGTTGATATATTAAAATAAAGATTATTTTTTATTTACAAAATATTGCCAAAATGCATCCAATTTTTACTCTAGGAAACAGCTGACAATACAGACACCAGCTGGCAGAGGTGTTTACCAGGAAACAGTTCCTTTTTGTAAATTTGTCAATTATGAGTTTTATGGTTCAATAGTGGTTTTGATTTCATCTTGCATTTAATTTTTTGGTTTGTCATTTTAATTCTAAGTATTTCTGAGTTGTCTGTAATTATTGATGAATCAATTAGTGGTCCCAGCCCTAATGAAAAATTCTTGTACCAATACCTATACATTTTGTGAATATGAATGGTTATCTAACCTTTCTGACAAATATTGTCAATCAAGCATTTAGAAAAAAATGGAACAATGGGGAGCCAATTGTCAGTAATTTAGACTTGTTCTAATGATTTATTTATTTCAATTTTCTTTATTTCACAGGGCTTGAAAGAAACAGGCCTAATCTTCTTTTGGGTCTGGCAGTCATCCAGAAGGCAAAACGTCCCGGATGTTTGCCTCAGGAAATTGAAGAGAAGAGACCCAAAGTTCATATGTCCAAAGACCCTATGTGGATCCCAAAACCCCCAGTCCTCTATGGTTCTGACAAATTGGAGATATTCCAACCCTACGATCCAGAGACTCCTGCTAGCACCACCCCTCCTGGCTCACCACCTTGCCCTGGCTCACCTTCAGACTCTTCCTCTTCTGGATCAGTTACCATACCATCTCCTTTTACTTCCTTTAGAACAAACCCTCCTGTTCCTACCTCAGCCACTCAGTCAACCTCTAATAGCATCTCCGACAAGAATCCCACAACAGCATCCAGTGATAAGACACCGCTGCAGACCATCTTGAATAGTTTGTTCGGCAATAAACAAACTGACTCTGTGGTCTCTTCTGACGGAAGTTCTACAACAACAACAACAACAACAACAACAGTTAGTGTTAAGAAAGTCCCAATGTTTTCTCAGACCAGATCAATGGTGGATCCAATTGTCGAACAGTATGGACAGAAATCCAAAGTAAAAAAAATAGAAGAAGAAGAAAATGATTTTGACCGACCGTATGACCCAGAAGAGGAGTATGATCCAGCAATGGCATATGGAATGGTTGCTCCTCAGAGCATAGAAAAAATTAAGGCAGATGGCCCTGCAGTATCAGGCTTTGTAGATGATGGTGTGGCCTATGATCCAGAGGACGAGACCATCTTTGCAGATATTCAAAGTGATATTGTTGTGACAAAGCCCCCGGTTCCAACTCAAACGTCAAGTTCTCCATCATGCCCAGCCCCAATTTCTATCCAGATTGTAACGCCAGCTCCTACCTCCACTCCAGCGCTAACCTCTACTCCAGCAGGAGTAAGGCAGAACATTCCTACGGGCACTGTGGTTGTCTCAGCTGCAACACTAACTGAACAACAGCGGATGCTCGAGGAGCTCAATAAGCAGATTGAAGAGCAAAAACGACAGTTGAAGGAGCAGGAAGAGGCACTACGTCAACAGAGAGAGGCTGTGGGCATGTTCATGGCTCACTTTTCTGTTTCTGATTCCCTGATGTCTCCCCCACAAAAATCTTTGCCAGTCAGTCAACTGTCAGAATCAACAGACAAGACCAGCAACCTTACAGAGACTGTGGACAGTTCAAATGTAGAATCACAAACTGTTAAGCTAGAAGACACAACTGCCATCCCTAATTTAGAAAATGATGCAGATAATGTTACAGAGCAAGATGAAACACAGGAAAATGTTAAGGAATCCTCTGCCGGAGAGATTGAAGATTCTGATGTAGCTTATGATCCTGAGGACGAATCTCTTTTTAATGAAATTCAAGATGATGTATTTCAAGGAGGCAGTATAAAGACTCGTGATTCATCTTTGTCTAGAACAGGGCATAGTGCCAGCCGGAAGGGCACTGTGAATGCATACCACAGCAGAAAGCGAAGACTATCACCAAAGAAGCGGAGTCATCGTGAAAGGGACCACCATAGAAGCCCTTCAAGAAGATCACAGCGGCGTTCTCCTTCACATTCCCGGAGACGTAGAGAAAGGGATAGACACAGAAGAAGTGAAAGGGACAGGTCAAGGCATAGAGCTAGAGACCAGTCTGAACGGCAAGGTCACCACAGTAAAGAGCGTTCTACACACCGACATTCTCATGGACGTAGAAGATCCCCATCATCTCTTGGAAAAAAAGATTCTGGGTCCCTTTCACCAAAACAGCATAGAGAACCTTCCCCTCAAGTCCTTGAGAAATCAAAGCCTTCAAGTGTTCTGTGTAATGCTCCAGACTCTGTTGTTGGACAATTTGTAGAGAGTAACACATCATTATTTACCTCAGTTACTTTTAAAAATAACCCTGATGGGAATCAGCTAAAAAGTAATCTTGATGAGAGCATTGATAAAGGCTTTTCTCCACGTTCACATGGACTTCTTCACAATGTGAAGCTTGAGACTTCAGAGCCACCAAAATCCCAGGAGCTTAAAACAACGTCAGTCAGCGACCATGACGACACATGTAGTGGTTCTTCTACACAGGTTGATAAACCCTCTCAACGGGAAACTCTGTTTTCAGACAAGTTTGAAAGTACTGTTCCTCTAAGAGTAATTGATCCTCCCATTCGAGATTCTCCTCAGAGCCCTGATCCAGAGCCACAGTTTGTGAATCCTAGCAGCACAGCACTTGACTCTGTTAAGATTGAGGAAATCAGACTTCCCGAGATGCATACTAGTGTCTCAATGCCACATGTTAAAGTTGAAAATAATTGTCTGCCTATTTGTGGTCAAGCAACAATGTCCAATATACTGTGGCCAACTGTTGGAGGTCCAATATCAAATGTTAGAAATATGGATTTTAGAACCCTAAATCTACAGAGCTCAGGTGTCAGTGATACAGGTATGATAGAGGAAGACAAACGGATAGAAGGGGGAAGTCCAGGCTTAAAGCATCAAAAAATACTGGGTCATGGGGGAGGACATTCAGATCCAGCTACAGACCCAGATATTCAGGGCTCAGGACCTAAAATAGATCCTGTGACAAAGCGTCCAGGACCTGGTATAAGTGATCCAGGTATTAGGAATGCAGGATCACATATGAAAGAACTTGTACATAGGGGGCCACAGATAGATCTTAGAGAAACAGGAATTAGATTTCCAGGGCCTGATATGAGAGGTCCAGGCATGAAAGGCATAAGTCCCAGTATTTGTCCTGGATCAGACACACTAGACCTAGCTATAAGTGGTCAAGGGAAACATGTGAGGGACCCAGGGACAGGGATGCAGGGTTCAGAGGCAAATGTGAGAGAACCAGTAATTCAACAACACAATAGTGATAGAATTGGTTCATTGCCAGTCATAAGAGGTTCTGGGATGAGGAGTCCAGTGCAAAATATGCAGAGTTCTACTATGCAATGTGTAAACCAAGAAGTAAAAGGTCCAGGCCCTGATATGAGACACAGCGAACTAGAAGTGAGAGGAAAAATGCTTGTAACAGCTGTTGCAAATTCACATATGGGAGGATCAGACCTACAGAATCAGAGGGGAGATCCAATCATGAAGGGCCCTCCGTCATATAGACCTGGGCCTGACATAAGGGGCTCAAGGGGTCCTTTATCAGCTATGTATCATCCAAGTCCAGAAAACGCAGATGTCAGGCCAGGTGTGATGGAAATAAGGAGAGATCAATCTTTCGGGGGTCCACAGATCGAAGGTAGGGCTCCAGATATTATAGGAAGAGGCCAAAAAGATAGAAGTGAAAGTCCACATACTGGGGGTATGAGATCTGCTATGAGGGGTGGAGGTGTAAGAGATCCAAGTCCAGGTCCATCTTTTAGGGGCTCAGGGAGAGTTCAAATGCAATCAAAGCATGATGGCAGTCCAGTTTCCAGTAGTGGGCATAGAGAACATTTTAATGAGCCACTGCCCAATATAAGGACTGAAAGGATGGTCCATGGCCCTGACATGACAGAAGCAGAAACAATGCATAATTTAAGAAATCCAGATTTGACAGAAAGTTATATGGAGCCTGGTCAAGATATGGATAGTATGGGTGGCTCAGATACAAGGGGTGATGGCATGCTAAACATTACAAATCCAGATTGGAGAGGTCCAGGACCAGGTTTTGTTGGTCCTGATATGAGGGGTCAGAGGAGTCAAAATAAAGGCCTGGGCCCACATTTGAGGGGTCCAGATTGGAGAGGCCTAGGATCAGAAATAAGAGATGTTTGGAGAGGGTCAGATATGAAAGGATCAGGTCCAGTCAGAGGAGGGCCATTTATACAAGATGAATGGAGAGTCCATCAGCCTGATAAGAGTGATCTAAACATAGAGAGCCAGGGGCATGACACAAGAGGTGAACCAATGTCTGAAATGAGAGGTCCAAACATGGAAGACCTTAGGCATGACAGGAGAAGACCAGGAGGTCCGGATTTCATGACACCAGGACCTGTAATGAGGGGACCTGATATGGAGGTCCCAATGCATGACAGGAGAGGACCAAGAGGTCCAGATTTAATGAGACCAGAGCCTGAATGGAGCAGTCCAACTATGGGCAATCTAGGACCTGGCATGCAAGGACCAGGGGTTCCAGATTTTGTGGGACCAGGACAAAGGCGAGGTCTAGCTCTGGAGGGCCCGGGGCCTAACAGTAGAGGACCTGGGGATCCACATTTCAGAGGACCAGGACCTGAGAGGAAAGGCCCAGCTATGGAGGGTCAAGGACCGGCAGGTCCAGATTTCAAGGTGCCATGGCCTGAAAGGAGAGGACCTGGAGGTCCAGATTTCAGGGGACCAGGGCCTGAATGGAGAGTTCCAGCTATGGAAGGCCCTGCAACTGACATGCAAGGACTTGGAGGTCCAGATTTCAGTGAACCAGAGCCTGAAAGGAGAGGTTTATCCATGGAGGGTCCTGGGCATGTCAGAAGAGGACCTGGAGGTCCGGATTTCAGGGGACTAGGACCTGAAAGGAGAGGTCCAGGTATGGAGGGTCCTGGGCCTGACAGGAGAGGACCTGGAGGTCCACATTTCAGTGAACCAGCGTCTAAAAGGAGAAGTTTATCTATGGAGAGTCCTGGGCCTGCTAGAAGAGGACCTGGAGATCCAGGTTTCAGTGAACCAGGGCCTGAAAATAGAGGTTTATCCATGGAAGGTCCTGGGCCTTCCAGAAGAGGACCAGGAGGTCCAGATTTCAGAGGACGAGGACCTGAAAGGAGAGGTCCAGTTATGGAGGGTCCAGGGCCTGTCAGGAGAGGACCTGGAGGTCTAGATTTCAGGGGACCAGGACCTGAAAGCAGAGACTTATCTATGGAGGGTCTTGGGCATGACAGTAGAGGACCTGGAGGTCCAGATTTCAGAGGACCAGGGCCTGAAAGGAGAGGTCCAGTAATGGAGGGTCCTGGGCCTGACAGGAGAAGAACCGGAGTTCCAGATTTCAGAGGACCAGGGCCTGAAAGGAGAGATCCAGTTATTGAGGGTCCTGGGCCTGACAGGAGAAAACCTGGAGGTCCAGATTTCAGGGGACCAGGGCCTGAAAGCAGAGGCTTATCTATGCAGGGACCTGGGCCTGACAGGAGAGGACCTGGAGGTCCAGATTTCAGAGGACTAGGGCCTGATAGGAGAGGTCCAGCTATGGAGGGTCCTGGTCCTGACAGGAAAGGACCTGGAGGTCTAGATTTTAGAGGACCAGGGCCTGAAGGGAGAAGCTTATCTTTGAAGCGTCATGGACCTGACAGTAGACGATCTAGAAGTCCAGATTTCAGAGGAGCAGGACCTGAAAGAAGAGGTCCAGCTATGGAAGCTCCAGGACCTGACAGAAGAGGGCCAGGAGGTCCAGATTTCAGTGGACCAGGACCTCATAGGAGAGGTTCTTCTATGGGTGGTTCAGGGCCTGACAGGAGAGAAATCGAAGTTCTAGATTTCCAGGGACCAAGGTCTGAAAGGGGAGGTCGCACTCTGAACAGTCAAGAGCCTGACAATAGAGCACCAGATGGTCCAGACTTTAGAGGGCCTGGGTGTGAAAGGAGAGGTCCCCATATCAAGGGTCAAGTGCCTGACAGGAGAGGTCCAGGAGATCAAAACACTTATTTAATGGGTCCTGGGCCTGACTTCACAGGACTGGGGCCTGAAAGAACTGGTTCAGGTATAGAAGGTCCAGGGCCTCACAGTAGAGAACAGGGAAGACCACACTTCAGGGGTCCTGGGCCAAAAAGTGGACAAACAAATATTGAGGGCCCAGGGCCTGACACGGGAGGTCGAGACATCAGGGGACCAAGGCCAGAAAGACCAGGTTCCAGTATGCAGGGTCCAGGGCCCAACAGGAGAGTGCCTGGAGGTCCAGACATTAGGAGACCAGGGCTTCACCATTCAGGTCCAAACAGAGAGGGCCCAGGGCCTGACAGGAGAACTCCAGAGATGGAGGGAACAGGAAACAGCAGGAGCTTTCCAGGAGGCCCACTGTTCAGGGGTCCTGAGACAGAAAGAAGACCTCCAGATAGGGAGGGCCCAGAGTCTGATAGGAGAGGTCCACATTTTAGAGAAGTGAGGCCTGAAATAACTGTTATGGAGGGCCCAGGGCCAGATAGGAAACATCCAAGAGGTCCAGATTTTAGAGGACCAGGTTGTCTAAGCAGAGGTCCAGACATTGAGGGTCCATGGCCTGGCAGACAAGAACCAGGAAGTTCAGACTTTAGGGAGCCTGGGCCTGAGAGGAGAGGTCCAGATATGGAGGGCCCAGAACCAGATTGGAGAAGATCAGGTGGTCCAGACTTTAGAGGCCCAGGCAGCAGGCAGAAAGCTCCAAATACAGAAGGTCTAAGACATAGAAGAGATGACTGGGAAGGGGCTGACTTTGGAGGATCAGAACCTATCCAAGAGAGCCCAGTTATAGAGGGCCAAGGCCCTGATAGAACAGGTCGAAACTTGAGGGGTCCAAGGCCTACTAGGGGAAACATTAGAGGATCAGGGCCAAACTTCAGGGGCTCTGCACCTGATAGGAGAGCCACAGACACAGAGGAGCAATGGTCAGAAGGAATAGGGCCCAATATGGAGGCTCAAGGAAATGAAAGAGAATGTTCAGGAGATGATTGGAAAATACATGGCAACAGGGGTTCAGGCCCCATCCAAGAAGGTCCAGGTCAGCAGGTTCAAGAACATAGTAGGCAAGGTCCTCGTAGAGAATGGAGAGGCCCTGAAAGTAGGGGGCCAAGGCCCATACAGGAAAGACCAACTATGCCATTTCTAGGGCCTTTGAGAGCTCCAGCAGATGATTGGAGTGGTCCTGGTGTCAGGGGTCCAGGGCCTGTTCATGGTGACCCAGATATGGTATGCCCAGGGCCTGGTAGGGGGAGACCTGGAAATGGATGGAATGAGCCTGATAGAGGGGATGCTGGGCCAAACAGAAGGGGGCCTGGACCAATTTTTAGTGGAGAAAGAGAGCCAGACAATAGAGGTCAGGGTCGTGATAGAAGAGGTCTAGGCATGAGAGAACCAGTATCAGATATGAGAGGGGGTCCAGATATGGGGAATGACTGGAGGCAGCCAGACATCAGGGGTAATATGAGAGGGACAAACATGGAAGGACCTGGGGCTCGTAGTGGAGCTCCAGACTCAATGATTTGCCCTAATGGGAGAGGATTTGAAATGGAGGGTCTTGATAGAAGAGTCCCCAGAGGACCAGATTTTAGACACCAAGGGCCTGAAAACAGAAATTCAAACATTGAAGGTCCAGGGACTGATGGGAGGTTTTCAAATTGTGGGGGACTAGGATCTGAAAGGCAAAGTGTAGACATGGAAAGCCCTGGAACAGGTAGACAAGGATTTGAGCATGATTTTAGGAGGAGAAGTAGAGGCCCAGACATAAGAAGGCTAGGGCCTGGTAAAACAGATATTAGGGGGCCAGCACCTGAAAGTTCAGATCTAAGACATGGGCCTGGGAGGTGGGATACAAACATGGAGGGCCCTGGGTCTGATAGAAGAGGTCCAGATATGATGGGCCGAGGGTTAGACTCAAGGGGATATGAGCATGACATGGAAGGGTCGGATATAAGGGGCCCAGGGTGTGATGGCAGAGGGCCAAACATGACAGCATCACCTCATTTCAATATTACTAATCAAGTTACCAGATGCCAAGGCCCTAGTGATCCAAATTCTGCACCATGCAATGGACCCCTAGGTCCAGCTCAAAACAGTGGAGGAAGCTCATGCCCCGGTTTTGACAATCTACAAAATCAGCAAGCAGTAAAGCTCCATAGACACAGAGCTGCCTTACTTCCCACTCCAACAGAAGGTCTCATACGATTCCCAAATCGTATGATCAACAATCCTGATGTCTTCAGCCTGAAACGAAAACAAATAGGTCACCCACCTGACAGGGAGTGGAGTAGAGGTAGACCAGTGAGTCGAGAAAGAGAGTTGGTCAAAGGGCAAAGACAGGAGCAGGAGAAAAGTCCTGCTGGTAAAATAAGCACCCCTGTAGATGCAAGTACAGGGGGTGGAGAAGGAAAAAAGGAAGTGGGCAATGAAACTGATAAACAGGGTGCGTGTGTAGAAACTAAAACTAAACAAATTATGGGCAGTGATGAAAATAAAAGCAATGCTCAGCCAAGTTAGACAGACTAAAAATCATAACGCATGGACCCCTTAAGACAGTAAGGCTGTCGAACTAGACCTGCGAAAAGGCTTAGTATAATCAAATTGATCAGAGATACTACAGCATAAAACACATTGAATGTACTTTTCTCATAGAAAGTGGTTGTCCTTGTCTTACTGAAATTTCAACAAGACTTACAGGGAAAGCCATGCGAAAGATCAGACATTGTAGCTTGATATGAAATGGTCAGAGGTATTTTAGTTTATTATGTTCTTGTTTGTGTTGCATTTATTTTTGTTATTTGATTGACTAAATCCTCTTATATTTAATCAATCACTTGTAAATTCAACTCAATGTGCATTTTTAGTTGGAAATAGTAAAACATGCTTTGTACAAAAATTTACATGTTTTTTTTTGTTTTTTAACATTGTTATAGTGTCAGTACAGTAGCCTTGATCTGGCTTTAATGTTCTGCTGATAAAAAATGGCTTGTTTCGTTGTTCTTTTAGGATGTAAGAAGTCAATAAATGATTTACCTTTTTTTTAAATTGTATTTAGTCTAATTTTGTCATCAATATTTGTAATTGATTGGTTGCTACGTGAGCCATGCCCAAATCTGTTACTGGAAAAAACAAATCCCATATTAATGCACATTACCAGCACTGTTCTGTTTGTGAAATAAAGCAAACACTGATTTATATTTTTAGAGGTACAATTAAAAAGTCTCCTTTTATAGAGGTTGATGACACATTGTAGTAGTTCCAGTTTTCAAAATAAGACTGGGTAATTCACACAAACACCTTTTAATTAGTTTTCAGGTTTCTTAAGGGCTCTGCAGTGACAAGCAGGTAAGGATAGACAATGGGTAAGCAAGGGAGAGGGAAGGGAGAAAAAGTCCTTGGAAAAGAAAAAACTATGCTAATAGAGGATTGAATCTGCCTGGAGCAATATTGTATAACACTTCACAGCCACCTGCAAAGCTCATTTCTTACCAAAGGGGGGTGACCGCATTCAGTTAGATCCTCGGCATCCATCAAGGAGTTAATATTGATCTATCATTGGTAATTGCAGTGGTGGAGTGTAACTAGGTACATTCACATTCAAGTACTGTACTTAAACAATTGCAAGGTAGTTTATAATATTATATTACTTTAAACTTCTCCATTTCATAGGAACAATGTACTTTTGACTTCACTACATTTATCTGATAGCTATAGTTACTAACTTTAGAAATAAGGACGTAATGAAATACAACACATTCTACATAATTAATTCATAAAAATATGCAGTGTCTTATAATCTACTGTGGCATTCAACATGTAGGAATCACAGAGAGCAGTTCATTTTCTCTATCTGTGCTTATCCATCATTGTCATAGCAATAACAAGTATGGTGTCATGGGCAGTGGTGGAAGAAGTCTTCAGATATTTTACTTACGTAAAAGTAATACTACAGTGTAGTTACAAGTAAAATGCCTGCATTCAAAATCTTACTGAAGTAAAAGTACAAAAGTATGTAAGTAGGCTACCCAAAGTAAAAGTACTCATATGCAGAATAGCCCATTGCAGAATCATAAATTACTTACTACTTATTGATGCATTAGTGTAGGCTACACATCACTTTAATGTTACAGCTATATAGGCTACTGCTGGGCAGCTTGACTATAATAATGTATCATAATTTATTTGTTGATTTATATTTTGTATTATTAATCTACATCTGCAAAGTAACAAGTAACCATAGTTGTCAAATAAATGAAGTTGAGTAAAAGAGTGCAATATTTCCCTCTGAAATGTAGTGGAGTAGAAGTATAAAGTAGCCTAACATAACATGGAAATACTCAAGTAAAGTACAAGTACCTCAAAATTATACTTATGTACAGTACTTCAGTAAATGTACTTAAGTCCACCACTGGACATGAGACTAAGTATTTTGTAGAAAAGCACTTTTTTAAGATTATTTTAGCTCCTGTAAAAAAAAAAAAAAAAAAAATCACTTAACATGTTCAGAAGCTTCTGGTTGTTGGGATATTTGCCAAGTTTGCCAAATGCATTTTAACAGGAACTAATTAAGGCAAGGCACTTTATTTAGCACAAGTCAAAGACAGACACAAAGGCAATTCAAAGTGCTTTACATAAGCATAAACATAACGTTACAAAGCAAATAAAAAAGTACAACTACAACAAACTACAACAGGTCAGGAAAAAAAGTGAGTATTATGCTAGCTAACTAGGTTATTATACTAAAGCATTAATGTGTAGTATAGCTGCGGAAAACTATGCTACATTATGTTGGATAGTGTAATTTACAATTATGCATAATATTGTATAAGGAGTAAAAGTGCCCTCTTAAATGTAGTGGAGTAGTAGCATCTAGTGGAAGTGAAAATACTAAAAGGCTAACGTTATCAAGTTGACAGTCAAAAAGCGTAATACGTCGAGTTGGACACCAACGTAAATTACTACCCGCGGCCATTGGTCAAGGCGTTGACATTAAAGTAAGTTGAAGACTCAAGAGCAGGCCCACAGAGAGAGCCGCAGCTTATTTTGAGTCCAATCCGTATAAACCGACGACTTATTAATTGACTATTGAAAATGTTTGTATTTATTTACCTAGCTAGATGTTAACGTTAGCGTATGCCAACGTATTTTCAAATATAGCTACTAACGTTAGCTTAAAAGTTCCTCGTTCGCTAAAGTTAACGTCAAGTCACGAGCTAACTTTTGTATTAATTACCTACGGACCATTTGTCCACGACTGACAGCTTGGAGTTGTGAATAAGTTGTTTAATGTCAGCATTTAGCTACAGTGTTAGTTTGTTTAGGCTAACTACAAGTACAACACGTTAGTTCATTTTATTAACGTCAACGTTAATAGTTTGGACAAGTCAGCTTCCAGGGTACACCACAGTTAGAAGTTGGTTAATGTATTGTTACTGTAGTTAGTTAGTTAGTTAGCTAGCTAGCTAACGCTATATAACGTTAGTCTGTTCTGGTGTAAATATAAGACAAGTAATATTTTTCCTGATCTCCATCACATCTCTAGAGTGGAGAATGGCATCATTTTTATCTTGTAAAACCCTTGTATCACCTTCGTCCAAAGAACACTGTGACCCTGTTGGGGTGATTTTGAGCCAAGGTGGGTGTTTGACACATGATCATGGACAGATGTTGGTACCTGAGCTGGGTCTAATGGAGATGTCAGAGTTTGAATATACACACCTTCAGCACCTTATCCAGGCACATATGGAGGCACACATTGCCCCTCCAGAGTTGCCAGATGCCAGATCTCACCCTGCTCCAGTGATGGTTAAAGATGCCACTGGATCCACAGTGGTTTCACCCTTCACGACCACTCAAGCTATTGACCTATCAACTTCAACTGATGATCACTGTCTGGTGATGCCAGGAGAAAAGACTCCAGCTTCTTACGGAGAGGTCCCGGGTTTTGTGCTAGCCAGAATCAGAGGTGAAAACAGCCCAACTGAACCACACAGCAACGGCAGCACATCTTCACAGAAGCGATCGGCTGCTAGAGTTTGCTTGGAGAAAAGGTTTAACTCCATGTCTGCTGACATCCCTAGACAGCAAGATATTCAGTCTACAGTTCTCAGCAAGTACGTGTCACTGATACAGTGCATTGCTATTTGTTGATAAATATCCCCATAATGCTCATTTTTATGGAATGTGCAAAATCTCTGTTGTGTTTCAGTTTTTTGACGATACTTCAGCAGTCTGCAGAGGCTCAAGAGGCAGTTATACATCCTCAGATGCATAAGTGGATGAAAGCTGACAGAGCAAACTCTCTTGAGGGTTCCAGCCCGTTTGTAGGAGGTGTATTTAACCCAGTCACCAACATGTGTGAACAAGTATGATGAAAAAAAATATCAGAATGCACTTTCTTCCAGCTTTATAGATGGCACAGGCAGAATTCATTGTTCCATCCTTTTTTTCTTCTTGTTTTAACTTCAGGTGATTGGCCATATTCCTCACATGGTTGAACCTAACAAGCACCAGGGATTAATCATCCCCAAGAGTTTTTCATTTAATTTCCGCCCAGAGAGGGATGTTAAAGCTCACTATACAAGTGACAGCAACTCAACAGAGGAGCAGCAGTTGATGAACATAGAAAGTAATAATCAGAACCCTAAACCTAATCTTATTTTAAAAAAGGGTTGTTGTTGACGGCTTTACTACACGTATACACAAGTTTGTGTCTAACTTATACACTTGTGTTTTTCATAGATGATGCAGCGACAGTCGCTGCCTTCAGAAAGCATGGTAGCACCCACAGCTCTCAATCCATCAAGGCTGCTTTGGCTGCCCCAGACTCCGCTGGAGAATTAGGGAGCAGCACCAGGAAAAGAGTTCGATCTCATATGTCGCTTATCCAGCGCAGAGAGAGACACAACTGTAAGGAGAGGGAACGCAGGTGAGCAGCCATTACCAACAGCTGAAGTTGTCTCTACACCCTCCACAATTTGCTACGTGGTGTTCTGAAATACTCTATAAATATGAATGTACTTTAATCACAATTTGATGTTTTCATTCTGGGCCATAGTCACATTCAAATATATTATATTGGGATGTGATATAATGTTAGTTAAACATTTGAAAGTGTGTGTGCCTGACAGACGGTCTGTCAGCCGTCACTACAGACTGTGTCCAAAATGACTCTCCTCATTCACTCACTGGTCACTGTTAACCCCCCCTCTCTCAGCCCATGCTGCCCGTCTCTCTATACTGTGACTATAAAACACAAAAGAAAAGCCCATCTGTACTTCTTTAAACAGAATGTATCATCTTTGGGGTTGTGACCTAATGTGTGTGTAATGTGTAGTTGCTTAATACGCAGATATTATGCAGATATTGTTAAAATAAATGAAATAGGGTAAGATAGGTATAGAGCTGCAATGATTAGTTGATTCATCGTTTAGTTGATCAAGAGAAAATTGGCAACTATTTTGATAATTGATTAATTGCTTAAGTCATTTTTTTAAAGCTTTAGTGCGTACCTTTTTTTATTAATGAACGTCCGTTACATTCAAGCCATTGCCAAATCAGTTCCACACAACTCTCTGTATTTCTCAGTATGGCTGTGTTCAGAAGATTGTGTCGCCTGGCGACTTTCTCACGCAGAAACTCGAGGGAAGATAATTACCTCTTCTGAAGAGTCCAGCATGTTTTTTTAATCCTCCTTAGCTAAGTAGCAACTGTGTGGAGGAGGGGTGGGGGTGGTACAGGGTCACAGAAGGCTTGTGTAATGTGGATGCAACGACAGAATTGTTGCCATTACTTAAAATTCCTCATGGGGGAGATAGCTTTAAGCACAAATGCCACACATTTGCTGGCTCCAGGTTCTCAATTGTGAGAATTCCCAACTTTTCTTGGTCTTACATTATAGTAAATTGAATATTTTTGGGTATTGGAGACATTTGATGATGTTACCTTGTGCTCTAGGATACTGTGTTGTGCAGTTTTCGGATGTTTCATAGACCAAACGATTAATTGATTATTTAAGGAACTACTCCTGCAGATTAATTGATGATGAAAGTAATAATTTATTGCAGCCCCAGATAGATGTCATGATGTCTTCTGTAAGCCACTGAGACATGAGACTTTAGGATCTAAAGAACAGGGTTGCAGGGTCAGTAAAGTTTGAGAGACACTAAACTATACTATAGACTATAAACATTTGTATTGTCTTTGCTTCTTCACAGGAAGAGGATCCGTTTGTACTGTGATGAGCTGAACATGCTAGTGCCATTCTGTGAGTCGGATACAGAC
Organism: Sander lucioperca; assembly: GCF_008315115.2. Lineage (NCBI taxonomy): Eukaryota > Metazoa > Chordata > Actinopteri > Perciformes > Percidae > Sander > Sander lucioperca. The sequence goes on along the minus strand of NC_050184.1, from coordinate 28,823,439 downwards.
AAAGTCACCACCCTGCAGTGGACCACTGCCTTCCTCAGATACATCAATAAAACGTATGGAGACACCTTCAGAGAGGTACGTTTGTGTTGAGTTAAAACATTGATTATTGTAAAGCAGTTTGGCGTGATCATCCTGCAACTGAATTATTTGAGACTTGAAACCTGGGGCTGTAAGATAAGAGCTTAATTACATTGCCTCCTGCTGCCTGAGTAATAGGTCATGCAGCTGACTTTATATGGCTTCTGTTTTTAAGAGAGTTCAAATCAAGTTCTTCTTACTTTTACAATATACAATCATATAAACTTTATATTTTACTGTGACGTATTATCCAGTGCCGCAGTCTGTGGAAATTGATTTACATAGGCATACTAAAATATACATGGTAGCAAATTAAAACAATCCACCACATTATGCTGACTGTGTGCAACACCACCACCACCTGGAGTAAAAGAGAGGGGCAGTCTAGATGGGCACATAATTAAAATAATATAGTATTGGTACTGTCTATTGTTGACCACAATCATTTGCTATTCTCCCCCTTTACAGGAGTTTCAGAAGGCATTCACTGATGGGAAAGGACACTTTCTAAAATCCAGCCCTTCTTCAGGCCAGGACCCAATCCACCGGGAGATGGACGAGACACTGAGCGTTCCTCTTGGGGTAGAGCAATGACCCTCGTACTACTTCATCCAATACATCAGCCAGACATTTAAGTACATTTTAATTTAAAATTCAAGCTTGGGTTGTCCCATGAGGGCTGGCTATGGGTTAGGTCAATTTGTTGTAGCTTTTTAAATGACAAAAAGTGCCCTTTCGAGAGGAACTCTGCTTCTGACTACATTACTAAGATTTAGAAAGTGGAAGGATTCTAGTCACAGACCATGTGATGCAAAAAAATGACCAGTTTTCTCCAGCTGCATCTCAAAACCACACAGTATCAGGCTAGTGTTGGAAGCGCCATGCCATTTATTCTAACGCTGATGTATTATTCCCCTTGAGAGCTAACATTTGTAAAAATGGGTAACATTTTTTATAGTCATACACAGATGGCACTGTCTCCCTTTGAAAACAGCTGAGATAGTGCCATAATGATAAGATTTCATCACACATTTAGCTAATTTTAATATGTGCAGCTTTTATATGCTTAATTCAAATTTTGTTTATTTTCACTTTTCACGTTTTTAAGCGAAAAAAAATGTTCATACAATATGTTCAGTTCAGTTTTCTTGTCCACAAACATTTATTCTTTAATCATATCTGTGAGTGTAAATTGACTTAACTACTTGAATTTTGCATGAAAATAAGTCTTGCTACCTTGTAAATTAATGGGATTACTTGACTTTCATGGTGTCAAGCATACGGTATTACTCTGACATACAGACTGTTCATTTGATATGTTGATATGTAGAGAAGAGTAATGTTTTACTGAAAAGTGGCTTTATTTGTTCTTTCTTACAACATGTCGCTGTAGCATCTTACTGTACATACAACAGTCACCCACAAATAATAAATAGTATTTAAGCACTGGTAGTACATAGTGGATGTGGTCATTGTAGATTTTTTTTTAAAAAGAAAGAAAAAATTACTTTGCTTCTAAGATTTTGAAATTTATTTTACAATGTCTGATTTATGCATCCACAAGTTTCATTTTGTTTTGGATTCTCAAATACAGAGAATCAACTTTACATGCAATATAAAAAACAAAGAAGCTGTAAAAAAAAAAAAAAAAAAAAAAAAACTATCAAAAGTTTAAAGGTTTTTGCATTAATCTACACATTTTTGGGCACCTGGGTATTTGTGTTTTTTTATTCCTTTTATAATACATACACAGCTCCTTGACAGAGGCTTTTTAACTCTGTCACCTATTTCCATATTTTACACTGTAAGCTTGTATGTTGAGGTAACACCTGTGACACCTGTTAATGGGCCATGATACATGCACATTCACTTCAGTCAATCACTGTTGTTTTTCATCTGCCAGAAGGATGTTAACCAAGGTAACGGTGGCATGGAAACAACATGTACAAAGTTTTATACACAAAAGGACTCATCAATCATTTTCCAGTTGTTTGCAGGTCAAGTCTTGTTATACTGTAGTATTTGGAGCAATGCAGTTGTTCTCTTGGACTCTTCCGTGCCTCTGTCCACTTTATTTCTGAATGTCATCTTGATGTTTTTGTCTTTCAGTTGCTCTGGTATTCATGTCACTCCTGGGATGTTCCTCTATTCCTCTCAAAATATCACATTTGTTTGATGTTACTCTTGCCATCTTGTGATGCATGTATTTAAATAAAGAGGACATTTTTTTGTGATCACTTTCTTCTTTCATTCCTTCCTTCCCTCACTTATCACCCTTCCGCATTGGGGTGGATGGCATCAGGTTGCAGGAAGTCATGTTTAATGGTTTTTGGGGTTGGAGGATTTTCCAGCGACCGATGCTCCCTGGCAGGCTGATGTATCACAGATTCCAGGAGTTCCCTGGTGCCCAGTCCTACCTGCCCTGCCTGGCTCTCCAGGCTCACCTGGATCTCCTGGAGATCCATCACGGCCATCTTTAACAATTCCAGGTACCCCTGGAAGACCTGTTGACAGCGTACAGGTAATGAGCCAAAGGCAAAGTGCTGCAGTTCTTTTAACGGTTTTGTAACAGACTCTTGTTTTTTAAGATGAGAAAATATATCCTACAGTTTTGCATCAAATATTATACCTTGTTGTGTGTCTTGTCAATGAAAAAGTACGAATTATACCACAATAGGCTTTTCTCACATTGCCACATTTTGACTCGTCATAGCAGGAAAACGTGCAACTAATAACATTAAGTAATCCAAGTAAGCCAGTAAACCATTCAAGTGTGTGTGGCCTGGAACTGGCACACCATAATGGAATGCAGCCATTCTTATTTTTATCAGGTACATCTGTGTTTGACAAGTCAAAATGTCTGCCATGAGTGAGGTCTTTATGCTTAGTAAAGTAACTTTAAATCTGATAGTGACAACGTTGTAGCTCCAATCAGCTCAAGCTCTAATTAGCGTGTACTGTATAAACCACATACCTTGGTATCCTTGGTCTCCAGTGGGCCCATCGACGGCTTTGCCAATAGATCCCTTATCACCTTGCTCACCAACATCACCTGTTGTGAAAGCAGAACATTATAATCAGTGGTGGAAATAAACTAAATGCATTTACTCAAGTACTGTACTTTCATCTATGCGTTTACTCTATTGCATTTCAGAAGGAGATATGTACTTTTTAGTTTTACTTCATTTATTTGAAAAATAGTTACTTTTCGATTAAGATTTAACATAACAAAAATGATAACCTTACAAAATACAGAACACTGTCTAAACTGGTGGTTCCCAAACCTATTGGCTTGTGACTCGTAACAAATATGTAGTGTCTAGTTGGGGCCCCTTGTTCAAGATGCCTATGAGTAATGCCACGAGTGATGCCACCAAAGGATGATTCCCCCTCTAAACTTATCAGATGGTTTCATTTAAATAGCTGTTCAAGGCCCAAACAGGTAGAATCATCAACTTCTCACGACCCCTCAGATTAATATTGTGATCCTTTGGAGGGGCCCAGCCCCTAGGTTGAGACTCACTGGACTAAACCTGACTGTATGTAAAACATTTTAGACTAGCAATGTACTACACTGATGCATCACTATCAATCTGATAATGTCATATATATGTCAGTCACGGGACATTTTCTGCAGAACGAGTACTTTTACTTTTGATACTTACATGATGCTAATAATACTAATGCTAATACTGCACTTTCACTTAGGAAGGATTTTGAGTACAAGGCCTTCAACCATTGATTTAGTTATTATTATTATTATTATTATTATTATTATAACCTCCGCCTAGGAGCAGGTCCGAATCACAGGGTGGATACACTAATTATGTTTCACTTTTGTTAACGTTGCGAGATAGGGCATGGCCTTGGCCGAGGTCCCTCCTAGTTAGATCATGTCATTGTACAACTGAAGAGGCGCTGATTAAGTGATTGTTGTGCTCCTACCAATAGATAAAAGGTCCATACTGATTTTAATTGTCATACCTCTGGGACCTGGGTCTCCAAGTTCTCCTGGCAGGCCTCTGTACCCTGGTGGTCCACGGGAACCTGGATGCCCAATAGAGCCAACAACTCCAGGCTTTCCTGGAAGCCCTGCAGGGCCGGGGCGACCCACCATTCCAGGGGCCAGGGGTCTTCGAAGGTTAGCTGCCAGCTGTGCAATCTGGTCTGCGTGATAGAAAACACCAGAGGGTCAATTATCCAGCTTAACTTTTCTTCAACACTAGGGGGAATTACAGAAAAAAAGCTGAATTAGTTAAGATGTCACACCATCAATCATTGAGCCACACAGCTCTCTGATGTGCTGCTCACTCGCCAGTTTACCCTGAAACACAAGTTGATAAGACATTTTTAAGGTGTAGGCTCATTCAGGCAGTTCATTAGAAAACATCAACTTAACTATTTAATATGCATCAATCAATCACAAGCTTTTAACAGATTAAAAATAAAAACACTCACGGGTACACCTGTCTTTCCTGCAATTCCAGGCAGACCCTGCTCCCCTTGGAAGCCCATAATTCCTTGTTTTCCTGGAGGCCCTCTAGCCCCGAGCTCTCCTTGTGGGCCTGTCACGCCCTTAGGTCCCAGTTCACCCTGCTTTCCAGCCTATAATCAACAAGAATTATCCATTTAATAACTCATTACATTTAGCAAAAATGAAGAAATCAATTTCTTCCAAACTGGAGCTAAAAACATCCATAAGCCTTTGATTTGATCGCTGACTAAACACCAACCAAGATGTAAACTGGGTCTGTTGAGACAATGCGGTGGCGGATTCATATGGTGTCTTGTTGCTTGATAATTACTCCAACGAGCACAGCAAACAGTAAATAGAACTATGAGAGTGAGGCTCATCAGTACGGTGTCTCTAATTACATACATTTTGCTGCGGCTTAATGGGACTCGTCTCTCCCTTGTGGCGCTAGCAGCGAACAGGCCAATAGGACTAAGGCAGCAATACCCATCTCTAATTAATCCTATTAAACCTGGAATGTGAAGCAGAATCACGTGCAATGAGTTTGACGAGTGGGCAACAGCTCAGAGCTAGACTCCATTTTTAATGTTTAGTGAGGGAGCTGACACAAACTTGTGCTGCTAATTACACCCACACACAACATCTGATCCAACTATTTTTGTGCTAATAGAAGGACATCTACTGTGTCTAGAGAACTGGTTTGGAGGAAGCAGGTCTAAGTGGAGTTATGAAACACTGCATAAGTGTCAGAGAACACATAAGTAACAGTAAATGAAAACACTGATGTAACTCACCTCTCCTTTTTGTCCAACTGGGCCAAAAGGACCCTGAAAATCAGGACATACTGTGTGTTAAGTTTGACATAAGTGAAATGACGTGACATTACGAAATGTTACACAGCACATACACTATTTGTATAGCACCTTGTATACAGTTTAGAGCCATCCAAAGACACAACACAATAAATTAATTTAAATAATGGCCATAAAACATTCTAATTAAAAGCCACCAGGCTAAACAGATAAGATTGTACACTTTACGTTTAAAGATATCAAGATAGAAAAACTGAAAGTTGCCTCACAGGAAGTATTGAAAATACTTGTGCCAGAGAATCTGAGGGGCCAAATAGGCTGGTGCAAGTAAAAATATGTATCGATTCGAAAACCGACAGGATACCAATGTTAAGACTTTAAAACAGGTGTAATGTGTTCTCTCCATCTGAACCAATTGTAAAACTAATCACTGCTGACTGAAGTAATGGGTCTCGAGAGCACTAATACTGTGTGTGTTTGGATTCTGATCGGACAGTGAAATGTAAGGAAATACTCACAGGTTCGCCATTCTCTCCTGGTAAACCATCACTTCCTGCCACACCCTATAGAGACAACAGAATATCTGAATTATTTGATTCAATCTCACAACTCCAGTTTTTGTTTGTATGCCTTTTCTCTTCGTTAGTACCTGGCTAAGAAAATTCATTGATCTCTTGGGCTGATTAAAGAGTTTCAGCATCGTAATTGAGATTTTTTTTAAATTTTTTTATTCTATTCTATTACAAACTTTAAAAAGCTGGTTGAGGATTATCACAGGGGATTCAGTGGAGATCATACTGTATGTTCTGTTGACCAGCTTAAACTGTGACTTAAATATTTACCATGTCTCCTTTAGCTCCAGATGCTCCAACTGGACCCTATAGGATTGGAAACGGAGAGAGAGAGAGAGAGAGAGAGAGAGAGAGAGAATAAATGAGAGCCATGTAGAGATATTTGTGGAAGGGCAGCTGTGGCAGAAAGTAGGGGGATGAAGGGAAGTGAGGTGAGCTGGTTGAGGGGAACCAGGAGCGATATAAAGACCGCCATTGTTCTGTCCTCAGATTCTGAACAGGAGGCCTTTTTGTGTTTGAGCTCTCTCTCGGCTGCAGTTTGAGTTCATACCACTGAGACTGAGGTGGGATGACCTGCTTATTGACGTACAGTACCTGGATAGTTACATATCTCTGGCCGTGTTTGTGTGTAGAAATGCTGGTGTGCAGACAGTTGATAACGGTTCATGTTTGAATTTGAAAGAGTGACCCTTCATGAAGATTTTTTTTGTGTTTTGGGAGCTTTACCTGTTTTTGTTTTTGTTGTTTTACATAGTGTATTAGAGCTGGATTGATTCAATTCATTGATTAGTCAATCGACAGAAAATTGACTATTCTGCAACTTTTTGATCATCGTTTTGAGTCATTGTTGTAAGAAAAAATGCCCAAATTCTCTAGTTCCAGTCTCTTATGCTGTTTTCTAATTCTTCTATGAAAGAGTAAAGGATTTGCTATTTTCTGACATTTCATGGGCCAAATGACTAATCGATTAATTGAGAAACTAACTGGTAGATGAATCGATTATAATGGGGAGAATATATTTGTTATTATTATAAAAAAGTTAGAGCCCTATACTGTATGATGGATTACAGTGAGTGACGTTAAACCCTGGGACATATTATCACACACGTCAAACTCACCCTTTCACCAAACTCTCCACGGATTCCTGTTGGACCTGGAAGACCTGGATCCCCCAAGGCTCCGTTTACCCCCTGTGTACAACACACGCGCGTGTGCACACACACACACACACACACACACACATAGTGAGTTAACCAAAAAATGAAAAACAAAAACGATAATGGTTGGTGATGTAATGCAACTGACCTGGAAGCCTTTCACTCCCTGAGGCCCAGGGTTGCCCACTGGTCCAATACCTCCCTGTTGGAAACAGACATTGTCATGTAATCCTATAGGAAGAGCTCACAGTAGTAAAATTGGATATTAACAGAAATTCAGAGATGCAGAACATAAAAAATAAGCACAATGGTTGTGTGAAGTATGATTCATTATGCAGTGCAATGTGCGAGAGAAGTAATCCCTATGCTGTTCTATCTCTTTTTTTCTTCGCCGCAGGGTCTGATGTGAAAAACAAAGACCTCTCTGTTTATGCATTCCTCCTTTATGAATACCTGGCTCTCATCACTGGCCCTTCATTACTAACTCCACCTTAGCAAGGCTACTGAATCAGCCGCAGTACTGTAGACTATCATTAACTTCGAAGGGCAGTAGTTTATTATTCTGCTATTCCAGTTTTACCTTATGCTGCATGCTGCTATGCATTGTGGTCTTTAAGATGGGTGCTTTACATTCATTGCATTTCTTTTCCAGTAATGATGCATTCAAATATCCACACTAGTTGCTAGAACAGTGCACTTTAAAGTGTTGAAAACTGAGTCTAAATTCTGTAAGTTGGTTAAATTTACAGACCCTCCGTGCAGCAGATTCTAATAATTTGGCTTCTAAATGGGGCAAAGATTATTTTTTAAATGCTTTGTAATATATGCTTCTGAAGCTTTTCTATCAATTTGACAACAGCTCGACATAGCCTTAGTTTCTGGTGTAAGCATGCACTTACTGCCACTCCTCTGGGTCCTGCTATCCCCCTCTCTCCTGGGATGCCGATGTCACCCTGAGGGAGGAGACAAAAGATGGTGTGGACAAGTCAGGAAAGTTTAGAGTCCAGATGCAACATTGTGGGGTTAAGTGACATGTCAGTGAGGCTGTTACCCTCCCTTCCCAAAAAAGCCCATCAGATACATACAGGAATACCTGGCTCTCCAGAAGGTCCTGTCTCCCCAACCTTCCCTGGATCACCCTGGTGTAAAAGAAAGGGAGAAGATAAAAGTTGTCCTCCATGGTCCTCAGTTTTAAGGTTAAAGTCTGTTTCTATTTACATGTAATACTCACAACTCCTCCTTTGGACCCCTTTGCACCAGCCTTTCCTTGTAGACCCTGGAACAGAAAAGAAAGTGGGTGTTACAATCAAACTGCTACTTAGACTAGATTTAAATAACATCCTTTATTGTCAATTAGACAGGAAACACCCAAATCTGTTTCAAAATACTCACAGGAAGTCCATTTGGTCCTTTCTCTCCAACTACCCCATGGCGTCCAGCATCACCCTATCAACACAGACACCACAGTGACTGTGACATCAGCTTTACTCACACAATCACTTTATGTGGACTCACAACTAATTCAAGCCCAACGCTTGCAGAAAGAAAAGGTGCGACTTACCTTCTCGCCATCTAACCCTGGTGTACCATCTTTGCCATCTCTGCCAGGAATACCCTGTAGAAGACATCACATATAATCCTCATGGTTCTAAGAGGTGATGTATATCAAAAATGTATAATTTGTAATCAGATATGCACTTACAGGCTCCCCTTTGGGTCCGGCTCCTCCAGGACCTCCTTTGGGACCAATTTTACCCTGTTGAAAGACACATTAGAGTGTAATTTATACATCCTTATTTGTGAAACTAATAGTCACAAATTAAAGTCGTTTACTTACAATTTCTCCTTTGGGTCCTCTGAAACCCTGTGGTCCCTTTTCTCCGGCGTCACCCTGGAGACATCAGATGAAACACACACAGCTATTCATTGATGGGACCAGCCGTCTATTCTGGCTGTAAACTACTACCAAACACATATTTATATTATATTTATTTCAAGTGTGTTACAAACAAGGAGAGACTCACTGTCTTTCCAATGATGCCGGCGATGCCAGGTTTGCCTCTGAAACCAGGCAGGCCCTAGAGACAAAGGAAGGTCAAAGGAAACATACTGTAAGTACACAAATTCTGTCTGCTTTGTGAGTGATAAGAAGCTGAACAAGAAAGTAGTGGCCATGTTCTAAAAGTTGCTTACTCTGTCTCCTACAGATCCCATTGGGCCTTGTAAACCTCTGAGACCACGCGGGCCCTGAAACACAGCATAAGAGCATTGTGAAGGCACTTTAAAACATAATAAGAAAAAACACTCAAGACGTTTTTTTTTTTTAAATTGCCTGGATAAGCTGTACTAAATATGCTAATGGGCAAAACCTATGTGTAGGTAACAAGTGAAAAGTAACACCAGTTCTGAGTCATGTTTATGTAACTCACCTGCAGACCCACAGTCCCAGGAATACCTGGTGGGCCAGGTAGACCAGTGTCACCCTAGAAAAAAAACAGGACACTTAGGACGGCAACAAAACACCAAATTACATAAAGTAATAAAACAATAAAACCAATATTTTGCACATACTAGGCTGATTACATTATTATTTAACCCCATTAGCCACATTATATCACTGACAGTGGTCAAAATATCTGTCAGATAATAAACTCACCTTCTCTCCATTTTTGCCAAGCTCTCCCTTGTCTCCTTTATGTCCCGTGTGACCCTACATGAGGAGAAATACACAGACTTGAATATAGACACGATGAGTGTGCATGAGGAAACATATTGTGAGGTTGTGGGGTGACATGAGTTGAGTATATTCCCACGGATCTATTGAGCAGCATGTAAATCAAAACAAATCTAACAACAACCATGATAAGCTATATTTACCTTGAATCCTGGCATCCCAGAAGCACCAGAGGGACCAGGGGGGCAGATGGCGGGACACTGCAGAGGACAGAGACGACACACTAAGGACTCTAAACTCACTGTATGCAGGGGATGCATGTTCAGTTCATTGTCATTATGTGCCTCTCACAGGTGCACGATTGAAAACTTACCAGAAGGTCACCGCTAAGATCATGAAGAGTACCAGGAAGTCCCTGACAGAAGGAGGAATGACAACACACATTAAGAGAGATCTGTGAATCCACAGACCTGCAACAACAGATCCACTGGGTGGCGGTGGAAGAATACAGTCTTTGACTATATTTTACCGGCAGCACCAGTTATCAAATGATAATAATAATCACTTACTGGTGGTCCATCAGGGCCAGAAGGTCCAGGAAGTCCTGGAAGACCCTCCAAACCCTGAGAAACAGATAGATAGCACCAAGATTAGTAGCATCTTCAGCACCTTAGTTTTAAATCAGTGAAGAGAGTTTTTCATGATTTTATCAAAGTTAGAGTCAATCTGCAACATCTCAGCTAAGTGAAGTCGTCTGGTCACAGTTATCACAATCAGTTGTGGTCGTCCCTTAGGGAAGAGTAACACCTAAAGTCCCCCTCCACTCAGAAAAACTGACAGTTTTGCTAATTGTCACTTAACTTGGATGTTTGACCATTTATTGTGCAGAATGATGTTTGCGTAGTTTGACACTGGACAGCGGTTTTCAAATTCATCTGCTGAAGGGGGAAGGTTTCTCTGTGCTCACCTTATATCTGTACCTACGAGCATGCTTTAGTGACATTTGCAACTAGTTTGGCAGCCAATCGTGGTCCAACATGCAACTTACAGGTTGCAAAGTGTGATGTGGAAACTGGAAACCTCCAGCACACATACACAGAGAATGGGCTTTCCAGTGAAGTAGGAGATATTCCTCAACAAGGGAGACGGAGTAGATGTAATTCTAAGAATTTTTAACAAGGTAATGAACTTTTTTTCTGGAAAACCATATCAGACACAAATTATTATTAGAGCATTATAAGATTATTTGTAGGCAATCATCTTAAAACATGTGTGGAGGGGATCTTTTACTACAACTCAACTAAAGGTAGAGCTAAAGGTCTGTATAGAGTACAGACCTTTAGCTCAGATAACCCTGACAACAATCCTAATTGTTCAAAAATCTTAAGCTTGAATGTTAATTCTGTGAGACCAGGAATGGGTGGAAAGATTCACCTGTCAATGCACAGGGGAGGAGTTTAGAGAAGGGGAGGTTATATAAGGGCTGGGTGTGTTCTGTTCCAATCCTTTGTCTGAGATCATGCTGCAACACCAGTAAGTTTGTTTGAAATGATTCTGCCATTTTGTTTGAGATGACTTGATGAGTTATGTCTACATGCTACGCATCCTTTACATTTTACAGTTTACATTTGGAGGAAAAAGTGGTTGTATATTCTGTTACCCTGTATGTACTTATGTTTGCTATAAGTAGCATCCTGATGAAGGCTTAAAGGATTTCTTTTAACAAAAAAGTCTATGCATTAATAATGCAAGATATGTACTTTTTGTTTATTCTTAGTTATAGTATGCATGGCAATATATGGATTTGTTTTGAAAATCATTCATCCATCATCTATTCATCCATTCCCCTTACTCAATGAATAGTTCAATGCTCTTGGATCCTTGTTTAATGTGCACACCAGCTTGAAGCTCTATGGTCCAGTCAACTGTATACTCCCTGATCAGACAATGATAATCTAATTGACATCATGTCAAGTTCAAAATATGTATCTTTTTTTCGCTAATACTGACCCAAACTGTATTTTTAATGTGAACCCCAACCGTAAGATGAATTCTGACCCAGACAAAAAAATACCTTCACACTGCTGCTAATAATAGTTTAGGGTCTGAGCAAGCTTTTAATTACACATAAACTGAGCATGAGCATTGGATAATCCAAATAAAGTGTGACCCAGTAGAGACTAGGCCAGTCCTTCCTCTCCAGTGGTTATTCTTATCCTACTGGTCCTGCTACGTTGTATAGACATTTAGGGCAATGTTGTGCCGGTTGATTCCAGCAGAGCAGTGAGTTAAAAAACCAGCTGGATCAGTATCAGATTCACTGTTTCAGCTGCAGAGGCTTGTGAATTGATTTTGCTCACATTGCCTATTCACCTAATACATTAAATTGTCTGTGGCCAATTGGGTATTAAATTAAAGATGTAATAGATAACTGGAATTATTTGACTATCTCATTGAATCAGAGGATGTGGCTTCATGAGGATGACAGGAAGTCTAATTGGAGAGATCAGATACTTACCGCTGGACCCTGGGGTCCGACTGCGCCTGGCAACCCGTTGGTTCCAGGTAGTCCCTGGAAACAAAAGACACTGGGTGTGTGCAAGACATCAGAGTACATGTGTAGATCTAGCGCACAATCAAGGCTACAACACTGTCTACTTTGTGCAAGCATGCTGTCTCAGGTTGATAAACAAGTTATAGTGATATATGTAAGGATGATACAAATACATCACAATCTCCTGTCTGCACATAAGAATGCTATAAAAAGACAGTGCTGTGTACTCACTGCAGCTCCTGGTCTCCCTCTGCCCTACGGAAGACACAGGAAGGCAAATTAAGTCACAAACACCAAGGGAATGATTCGATTTGCTCACATCAATATCCACCACGTGACGTATAACTGCATTAAATCTGCTTTGAAAGTTTGTACCAGGTTGTTGCTGTCAGGTGAATATGCACTTATGCAGTTATATCAGAGCAAACTATAATCTTGAATGTTAATGTGACACGGTCACTTTCAAAAGTGTCCTCATTACCTTTATGTCAGCTGGGGGCTACCTAGTCTGATTAGAGCTGTGTTAACAGATCTGATTTCACACGTGCACAATTACAGAACTTGATTCTCTAAACTTAAAATTATCCAGTGCAGTCTGAAAAGGAGTAACTGCTTTTGCTCCGATTTGGTGTAGGGTTAAGGTGGTATATATGGTAAAGCATCAAGGAATGAGAAGTGTTTCAGACGATTATGGTCAATGTAATAACGAAGACCCGTCATAGGACTGGAAGAACCGACTGTTGTGTACCTCTGTGATATTTCTTAGGTGTTGCATAGTATGTGGGGGTACTTACAGGAGGTCCAGGTGGCCCAGGAGGTCCAGGGTCACCCTGTAGAGAGCAAGGCAAAATACCACAATCAGTCTCTCCGACATAATCAAACAAAAGAAACTTAGAGTTTTACGTATGAACCGTTTGAACACTATGCTTATCAATGTGTGGTTTCGCTTTATAGTTAGCTGGAATGTGGGCTTGTTAAATAACATATGCACATTGACCATATCTGTCCCTTTTTATTATAGTACATGTAGCAATTGTTTACTGTACAATTCAAACTATATTAACAGATTCAAATTTGTCTGAGAATGTTTGTTTATGTTCTGCATAGTTTTAGCCTACGAATGGGGGCAGCCATTCAACAGCTCTTTTTAGTTATTGTAAGGGTGGTTACTATAAGGCTTTGTGTATTGTGTGTGTTGTGCATTCTATAAATACCTAATAGGTTAAAGCAATTCTCATTGTATGGCAATCAGTGTTGAAAATAGACTTGGTATCAAATACGTTATTGGCAAATCAATTATTCAAAAACAATTACTCAAAAGAAAAGGAAGCTGATATGTAATCATTTGGACAAGACTTTTTCTGCTCTACGTCATGAGAAAGTAGATCACAAATACTTAATTGTTAGTTACTGAGAGGAGAAAATGTCTGCATCTTGGTGTTTATTGCGATCAATTAAAATTATTTCTATTTATTTCCTCTCAAAATCAATTAATTTGATTGCATATGTATTTTGGTTGTAAAATCCCAAAACAATTCATTTACTTAGTATTGTTAGCAGGACACAATAAGTATTTTTGATCTGAGATACTTACAAAACGTCTTTAGTCCACTGACTTCAGCTTGTTTACATGTTCCATCTACAGCATTATTCCTGTCAGTAACCTGTGTTGTGCCCCTCCTTCTTCTTTCTAACCCCCATGATCCTTTCTCCTCCTAGAACTTTGTTTACCTCCCTCACAGCTGTATTTGTGTTGCCTGAGAGGGCAAAAAACAGGCCTAACGCAGTGATGTTACTTATTCACTGCATTCCTGTGTGCAAACTAGACAACGAAGTATACTGGTACACAAATTAGAAACAAACAAATGTGAGGTAGTGTGAAAAATCAACTTGTAAATACAGTACTACATCTGTATTGTGTTGAGAAAATGGAACAGTCATCATTACTGTTAGCAGATTATTGGTGCACACCAGCTTATTCTCCGTCTCAAACTCCACCAGTTTGATCCTGTTTGTCTTTGCACGACTCTTCAGCACTATGAACCAGCCATGACAGTGTAGTAATCGAAGTAATTAGGGACACTGGTTGACGCAAGCTTCCTCATTAGGTTGGCTAATTAGTTGAATTGCTGGGGGGGGTGTTATCTGTCTTGACAGTGAATTTGCAGCCTTACAGCAGAGGTCCCTCAATCTTTATTCTTTCATATCTTAAATGTAATGTGCCTTCCAGTGAAATCATAAGATGTAGCAGTGCAGATGTATGTGTTGTGATTCGGTCTTCTCTTGTGTTTCTCAGAGGATAATACCCGTTTCCCTCAGTGTCGGGGCAACATATCATCATCCCCTACAGTCTCACAGGTTGGTGGGAAACTGTGTGCATTCCGGGCCGGATTAGGGAAGCAGCAAGAAATAAATCCGATTCTGATCCCTCATTAAAAATATTCCCACCAAGAGGGTGAGCCGGCTAGACAAATCCATGCTGACAGAGGAAACACGGGCCTTGTCCCTGTTAAATATCTTTATATAACAGCAGCCAATCAACATGCAGTGCTTCTGCATACATATGTGTCTTACTAGGGGGGAGTTTGTAGTAGATAAGCTCATTAACTTAAATTGGCTGCATCTTTAAGCCTAACATAAGCATCCCAGCAAGATCAAAAGACTAAGACACACTTACTGCTTCCCCTGAGGGTCCATCTTTCCCAGCAGGACCATCAGGACCTGTCAAACCCTGAAGAGGAAGCATACGATTCTGTTATACGCCATTGGCTCGTGCGCTGCTGTTATTTTAAACATCAATCAATAATCATTTCACTTTCATATACTACACTCTGTTTAGGCATTGTTTCCTGACATCCTTTGACACAGACAAAAGATTGTATGTTGATGTTGGTATGAAAATAGTCTGTGTATGTTTATTGGACACTTACATCCACTCCTGGAAGTCCTGGCAGGCCTGGTTTTCCTGCTGTCCCTGGTATCCCTGGTTTCCCTTTGGGACCCTACACAGACAGAGATTTATGAAGTAGTGCACAATAAATCATTTATCTGCCCAAGAAAACAATTCTAATATCAATTCTAATTTCTACTTCTTTTATCTGAACATCATCAGCCAAATGAAAGAAGAAAAAAAAATCTTCCTTATCCGATCAATCAAGGGTTTAAGGATAGAGAGTATCATGCTGTACAGATGGAAATCCCTTTAAGACAAATTTGAATTTTGGGTCATATCAGGGACTGTGCAAAAATCATTAAGGTGGAAAACGGGGTCAGAAAAGAGAGAGGGTATTGCAATTTTACTTATGGCTCAAAGCAGGATAGTCTGACTTTTTTGGAAGAGCAGTGGAGGGTCTTTTTTTTTCTCATCCTAAGTTTACATTTTATTTTAGGCTTTCTTTGAAATATAGTTAAAGAAATATTTGCATCAAAAAAGACTACTTTGAGAAGACAACAGTTCTGTTTCTGTATGAGGATTTTATTAACGTGTACACTTAGAAGTTCCAGTAATATTTTAAGGTTTAAATTGGGATACACGGTTAAACAAGTTGTACCAATTTAACACTGTGGAGGGCCTTAAATATTCATCACCACCTCAATAAGTTTCATAGAGTACCTAAGTAAAACTGACCAGACGTGTTGTAAAACTTACAGATTTCCCTGGCAGCCCAGCAGGTCCAGGTTTGCCCTGTTAATGAGAAAGAAAACGTAAGTAATATAGCCAGACAAAACATTTCCGCACTTCCAGAGACCACAGTGTTTGATTATAGAGACGGAGATCTTGATTCAAATCCTTCAATAACTTAGTGTAATACCAACAATGGAAATATTAAAGTGGCTAAAGCAATGAGTCTCTGATCTGCTTCAGTACATAGGATGTGCTGTGTAGCTTCTGCAGAGACTGGGGGAAGAACAAACACTACTAAACTGACCTGATGCTGGTTACGTGATAAAAGCTTCAGCTTGGTTTGTACAGGGGGGCTGAAGGTGCAGGGAGGAGGTGTGAGGTGAAACTCTAGATGGTCTCACAAGGTTGGGGAATGTATGAATGGGCCCTCTGTGTGCCTAAACTTTACTGGAGTCCCAAAAAAATAATCACAACTAAAGGTTTCCTGACATGGCTTGACATTTACAATGTTTCTTTTATTTAACACAAGAGTTTGACAAAAATCAGAGACATAAATATAAAGGATATACAAGGGGTTTAACTTACCAAAGTTACCAAAGTTTTTTCTGTTTACTTGGCTTCCCTGTAATCCAATTTCCTTTTTAATTTGCGCAATTAAAGTCTCATCACATCATTTTTACCTCATACTTGTTTACATAACATCATATCCTACACACCAGCAAAACCCCTTAAAGGGTAAGGAGTGTGTCCGCCTAAATTTCATTAGATTGTTCTTGTATCGTCCACATTGATGAGATATAATAATGGAAATTCACACATATTAGGCTGACTGGCATTACACTGTATGAGTTTTTATGACCAAAAAAGAAGCTGAGCTATTCACAGTATGAATATAATCTAAGCTTGGAAGGGTTAATAGGAAAGGATAATTAACCAGCCAGTTTTACAATATTTTTTTTACCCACAGAACTCTATTTAGTAGACATATGTTTAAACCCTGCCTACCTGACATCCACGATAATGATTTCATACTCGTAGGAGGGGCTTTGGGAGGAGTCAGTGTGATTAAAAACTAACATCTAGAAACATTTCTGCCGCATTTATGCACAAAGAAAACACTTTCTACCAAAGGTAACTGAGTAGGAATTTAAATTTTTGAAATATAACATGAAAAAGAGATGAAGCCACTGAGCTGTCCACTGAACTAACTATCACTATAGCGACTGTGGCACAAATTATTAAAATTTTTGGTGATCTTGATCTGTAACTTGACACCCCATTTTTCTTAAAAGATGAGGAAAATAAATCAGTTAATTACTCACAGAAAGAAAACCCATAATCAAATGAGGTGCTAACATCTTTTTTTTTATAATCTACTAACTGGAGTTAGTTAAATCTTAAATAGGCCAAAATTGTAAGGCACATTAGTTTTAAAGTCAAAGGAAGCTGTTGGAGTCTGGTCAACTCACATCAGTGCCATCCTTTCCCGGTGCACCTAAGGGTCCTGGTGGCCCAGAAGCTCCTCTGGGGCCTGGCCTCTGCAACACAAATGTATCAAAATCAAGCATTTCTCGCTGAGTAATATAATGCATCCTCTGTTTCTTTAACACCACTAATACTGTATACATGAGTAGGTTGTGGTTTGACATGAAGTGACTAAAACAGAAAGTGGTGACAAATGTTTGTTATATTTTTGCCTCAACAGTATTCAATATCAGTTACATTTTACTCAGGACAAAATTAACGAAATCAATAATTCTGTTAAGATATTAACTACATAAATCCAATTCAATTGCAACCTAATGAAAACCAAGATGCAACTAGAGTGCATCATGGGTTTTCATCGTGCGTAAAGACGCTTTAAATCTTACTTTACGCAGAAGAGGAAGGCTAAACTAAATTTCTATGAAAACACAAATAAATCAGTAATTCTCAGTTCATCTAAACAAAATAAACTTATTTCACTGAGGACTTTCAAAATGAGTTACTGCTCCGGGGAGCGTGAGTGAACAGAGGTGGCATTGTGCGCTGTGGCGCTGCTCTCCAATCCGTGCATTCCACAGGTTCAGGGGATAACATAACCCCAATTTAACCAAACAGTGCGAAAGGCGCAGCCACCTGCACACGATTAGGCAGATATGGGAGAGTAAAAAAGGCCTACAGAACCAGAAAGACACAATACCACAAACATTCAGTCGCTGATAACTGTACGAGAAGAATAAAGAGTACTTGAAAGTAAATTAGTTTTAGGGTGGAGAGCATGCAGGTTAGGGCTAAAGCAACTGTAAAATAGAGCGACTGTCATCATCACTATCAACACAAGACATAGCCTTTATTATCAATAGGTGGACCCGCAGGTTACATTGACTTTTTGCAATAGCTATCTATGTTAATACATGAAAACCAGCAAAAACCACATCGCATTAAGATAAGATGCAGACTGCTAAATGAAAGGAGGGATGCAGCACTTGATCACTCTTACCTGGGCTGAGGATGATGTCAAAAGCTGGCACAGTAAGAGCACCCAAAGCGCAGAGAACACCGCCATGGCTCCTTCGCTCGCCCTCACAAACCAGAGTTTATGAGGAAAAGGTCAAATCCCCGGTTCCCGGTCCTCTCTCACTCCCCCCAGCGTCCGCAACGGAGCCTTCCTTTACCACACGGCGCGCAGCTCCTGAGTGGCCTCCTCAGGTTCCAGATAAACCCGAGCCTCCAGCCGAATGGGGCTGAACTCAATGTGGCGCACTACACTCAGGGGTGAGGGGGGTGACGAGGAGTGAGGGAGGCAGCAAACAAGCAGAGGCAAAACAGTTTCAGACACCAAGAAAGTGGGCTGAGCTAAAAACGTAAAACATATGCGGGGGTTCGTGTTTGACCAATTAGAAAGTGACCTAAAACACAAATCCTTAATGTCTGCAAGGTAAATAAAAATAATGTTTGAGTTATTACTGTGTAGATTAAACTACACTTCGGCAATTTAGTAGGCTATTAGGCCTACACTTCCATGAAGTTTGGGGACTCTCAAGAGACTGTAAATTGAAGTAATGGAGGCCAAGACATCCTGAGCTGAATCTGTCAAACTCCAAAAGTACTGGATCCTTCATTTCCCATAATGCAACTCATCAAGTCTTCATTAGACACCCCCTGTAGATTATTTCCCTCATTAATGGACAGTTTGGTTTATTAAATGTCAGAAAATACTGAAAAATCACAATTTCCTAAAGTTTGTGCTTAAAAAACAAAATAGTGTCCCATTCATTTTCTATCAACTTTGCTATCAACTAAATTGCTTCAACTCTACCCCAAAGCACATCATCATACTTTGAAGTGACTCAAAAAGCATAAATCTCCTTCCTGTGTCATAAAGGACACATATTCTGAGCACTAATCTTAATCTAACTATAAAATAAGCCAACAGTTTTAAACGTTTCTTTATGATATTCCAAATAGGGAATGGGTAGAGCCATAAATAGAGGCTGGCATGGACAGTGCAACAAACTGCAAGCTCAAACCCCTAGCAGTATATCTTTTTAACTGTCCTTACTCACCCCCTCGACTCCACACTGATCCTGAGGCCTGAACAAATTGCGTTGCATCAATATCTCTAAATTCAACATCTTTCTTCTTCCCTGTTGCGAGTCATGTAACTTCACTGAGGCTCGGTCTGTTTGCTGGAAGAAAAAATATTTCTGTCTATATGTCTGCTGCACTGGGAAAACAGTCTCAGGAATAGAAGCATAAACTGACATCTACCACAGTGTTATCCTGAGAATTGCACTTTAATAAATTATAACGGAACTCAGATTTTGGCTTAACACAGATTAATTTCATAAAAGCTTCAAAAATAGTATAACTTTATTCTGCTTTGTCAACAGTCAGGGATTTAGTTGGGGAGGAAGTCATATATAAACAATTCAGCACTTTTGTAAAGTTATTACCTTTCATTATGTAAATAATATCAAAACTTCAATAATGAAAAGTGAAAATGAAGTGCAATACAAAAAGGATGCATCAATATACTAACCCTGGTTTGTAAATTTTCATGGACTTCAATCATGTCAAATTAACATACAGTGATCTTTTTAAATTATAGCCAAAGCTTTATCAGTTCTGCAGAGAAGACATATATATTGTACAATCAACCAGTCTTATCACATTTTTGGCAAGGCTCTCAGTTGTTCAAAAGGTCTGTTTCCCAAATCTGCATGAAAACATACAGATTGTACAACAGAAATATAAGTTAAGTGACATTCAGTCTTAAATCTATTCAAACAGCAGGGTCCAGCAGATACATTAACCAGTACAGACTATTTTTACTCACACAAAAACAGCCCAGAGAGAAAACAAAGCTCTTCCAATCAATAATTATTCAGTGCAAAACAACTTTTCAATTGTGAAAGTATTAAGGTGTTACAAATGCTGAAACCATTTAATTTATATACTTTAATAGTGCTTTATGTATTCTGTAGAGATATTACATATCAGTCTTAGTCGTTACTACCTAAAAAGGATGTCTGTTAATATTCTATATTTTTCTTATTGTTGACAAATCCCACAAAGAAGACCAAAACAAACCATGAATCTATCCCACTCACAATAATTGTCTGTGTATTCAAAGCCTCATATACAGTAGCCTATTCCTCCATACCATATTGTCCTATTGTCCAAAAACTATTAAACACATTAATGAGCCACAGTGATGCACTGGATGACATGTTCCTTCATTACAATAACCACTGACACTGTAGTTCATTTTTCAATCAATCTCACATGCACCGTCCAGCTGCTGTAAATACTTCCAAAACCCCAGCTTAAAATAGTCCCCAACAAATACACTATTTACTCCCGTTTGAGTAACATTTAATAAAAACTAGTCACCTGCTGTGAAATTATTTAGCCTTTTATAAAAAAAAAAAAAAAATTCGATTTTTAAGGATTCCTGACTTTAATAACAACCAAGGTGCTTGGAGCTAAGAGTCACAGACAGGGAAAGGGAAGTCAGAAAGTATTGAACTAACATAATGTTGGTTTTGGGGAGACTCTCGATGGACGGTTATGACTAGCATGGCAAGGGGGAAGCTGGGCTGGCACTACCACTAGCAAGCTAATAATGCTAGCATGTTTACTGTCTGTGGTGTGTTGTTGGTTATGACGTTTTCTTGGGACTTGTTGACAATAACAACAATATAGAATATCACCAGCCTTTTCCTTTTAATATTTTCCTATGGCCATGTGGCAACTGAGTCACATCCAGTCCCACATTTAGCAAGTTAATGAAATCATATACTCTTTTCAAGGGGGAAAAGAAACAATATCTAAACATCAAATAAGGTAGAAATAAGGCCCAGGAAGTCGTGTTAGGTCATACTCTGTCCCTATATTACATTTCATTTAAGCTCAAATTAATGTATTTTCTCCCATCATCCAGTTTATTCATGAACTCCCCACATTTTGGTCTGAGCTTGCAGGGTTTGATTCCATGTCAATATCCTCCGACTCCTTCCCATTTGTCTGTTCGTCCACAACTTTGTCGGTGCTCGTCACTGACCCATTTGTTGCCGACACATTTGCGTGCCATGTTTCTTCCTCTTCCTTTTTATCTGGCACTTGATTAAAATCAGTCCTTGGGATTTTTTCCTCTCTTCCAGAAGAAAGAGAGGGTGAATGTTTTGAAGTCTTAGCGGGGGTTTGCGCCGATGGGCTCGTTTGACCAGTGGCTTTATCAGCACCAGCTTTCTCCTCCATCGGCCCACTGGCGAAGTCCCCAGCAGAGCCGTTGCTTGGCAGCATCTTCTCTTCTCTTTTCTTCTTCGGTGGTTTTTCAGTGTCTACGTCCTCATCTGTTTGCATAACGTCTGATTCCTGGGTGGTGTCCTTCGAGTTGTTGGTAAATGTGTTCTCACTGTCAGCAGAGGGCGCGGCTTTTGCCGTCACAGAGTCAGGACTGGGCGACTGATCCATTTCATCAACACCATCTGTAGAGTCATTTCCATTCCCCAAAGTTTTATTATTAGACTCAGCCTCTGTGTTTCCATTTCCTACAGTCTCTGCTTCTGGTTTTGGCCCTGGGGATGGCTCTGAGAGTTTGTTTTTGTCTTTACTTGCCGTTTTATCAGTTCCTTTCTGAGCCTTTGCAACATTATCCAGTCCATCATCTTTCTGTGGCACAACTGCTTCTCCATCTTTGCTTTTACTCCGTGAATACGATTCATCTTTTCCATCTCCATTCCCAACAGAATCTGATCTTTTCTCTGTCTTCCTGAGTTGTTTCTGTATCTTTCTGGGACACCACACAAACTTATCCTTTGGCTCAAAGTGAAGGTAGGCAAAGCGCACAAGCTCCTGACGTTTCTGCTTGTCTAGGACAGCAAACAGGAAATAGTCAAGAACGCTGCGTTTAACACTGCTAAGGGTCTTCTTGACTAGAGTCTCTTCCAGAAAGAAGCGCACAAGTGGGGCCTGGTAGTGCTCAAAGCCCAGCTCTCCGAGGCTCTTCAGGATGCGAGTGATGCGCAAGTTGTTGTGCATATTCCTGTGAGAGACGAGACAGTTGAAGCTGAAATTACACACAGAATATTACATATCACCGATGTTGCTTATATGATATTCTTTGTTATATTCACCGCTCCAGGTTTCCAAATCGCTCCTTCCAATTATCTGCTCGTTTCACTTCTCCTGTCTCTTTGCTGACCAAACGCATTCCATAGAAGCCCAACATGAGTTCATAGGACTCGACTAGTCTCTTTTTGGCATCCTCATTCTTCTTGAAGGCCTGGTGACCATATGCAGTGGAGGGGAAAAAAAACGTTTATGATCACACAAAAACACAACATGGGTCAAACTGTAAAGAAGTACATGCTATTCAACATGTTAAGAGTTTCCAACAGGTTTTCTAGGCATTTCTAGCTGCTTAGCTTTTAGTACAGGGTGAAACAGGAAAATAAGTATTTATCTTTATGTGCCTTCATCTCTTTTGTCCATATGAAAAGAGCTGAATGCTTTGGAAGACAGGTTTCCTAAACATTAAAATATTTTCTCTATAGAAGAACGTTAATAATGGTAGTGTACCAATGTACCAATGTCCTAACTCCTGTCATGCAATACATAAAAAAGGTTGGAAAGGCTGATAACAAGTCATGAAGAGTAAGTCAGACTGGTGGGGTCACTGAAGGCTTTTACATAATGCAGCTTTCAACCTGTTTAAGTAGTATTTTGGGGCATTTTGCCTTAATTTTGATAACGTACAGTAGACCAGAGAGGTGACAGAAAATGAGGACAGAAGAGAGATGACATGCAACAATGGGGCAAGTGTCTTCAACTCCTACACTACCACAACACCAATGCTTTTACCTTCTATTACTTATTTTAGAAATAATGTATCACTCAAGCAATGATTGAGGTGAGAAAAACTATGGCAGCTGTTTGCATTTATTGTGTAATTCAACATGCCATTTGAGCCTTTTCTAACATAATGACTCTCTAGCCAAAGCATCTAAAATACACATTTACCTCATGGATGAGAGTCAATTCTGGCTTTGCACTAATCAGGCATAATTGTAAATGGTCAAATTAATTTGTTGTGTTGCTTTATGTTGTGCCAGAAACTGTAAGTCACTGTTGACAACCAAATAATGCCCAATTAATGATTTGGTATAGTGTTAATCTAAAGACTTGTTTTTGTATGACACACTTACCTCAATTTCCTTCTTGGTGAGTTCTGAAGCCATATAATTAACCCCCGGCTCTCGCAGAGGAAACAGCCTAACAATGATTCAAGAGAAAAAACAACCCAAAACCAATTAACATTGTTATTGTTGGAACCATACTCTTAATCAGTGAAGATGACGTCAGCTGTCCCTGCAACTGTTCATAACTCCACCATAAAATATACTCTTTGTGCTGTTTTAATAAACAGTCTTGGATCAGAAAGCTAAGCTTGACACTGTCAACATGACATTATTCTGAGTACAACTGGAATTTAATGTCAACTTAAGGCTGATTTATTCTATGCAGAGCCTACGCCGTAGCCTACTTAAGTGGCCTATGCCATTGTGAGGCTTTATACATGTGTGCTGGTGTGTCTGTGGTCTAGCGTATCTCTTAAGAGAATAGCAGGGCCGGTATGTGTGTATGCTGAGGAGTGTGTGGTAGAGTGAGTGAGAGTGACAGGGATTAGCTCTGGAGCGAGTACCGACTCCGGCGGTGGAGACAGAGAAACAAAGTGTCTTCCCTGTGCTTTCTGACCATGGTCGGAAAGCTGTAGCAGGAAAGGTTAACCCTCTCCTTGATTTTATGTTCACGGAGAAGGAAAACCCGGAAATGAGTACAAGGAAATGCGGCGCTACCAAGCCACGGCCAAGCGGACTAATCACAGTTGTTGTGGTCTGTGTCGCCGTGAAGTGTAGTTAAATTTCTGGGGAGTGTACCTACGTACGTACCTACGGCATCTGTGACAAAAGCGACAGCTAAGACTAGAAGAGAGATCCTTCATAAATCTATCAAACCAGAAGCCACTGCATTAAAATGATAGTTTTTATCTTGATCTTTTCATTTGGAACAAAGAGTTTGAGTGGGATACTTAAACAATGCATGAAGGTGTACTAATCTATCACTAAAAGTGCTTTAAAAGCAGGTAGTAAGCTACTGACTTTTCTTACTGGTGCATGTTTCGCAGTGCTTTTCATTTACCCCACCCTACCTGTAACAGGCAATGTTGTAGCAGACATTAGCATTATAGAACTTTTGGGAGCATGTGTTTTGCTAATCATGACAAGCAGACCTTGCATTGCTTTTTGTTTTAGTAGCACACTCCTTGCTTTAAAAAAAAGAAAAAGAAAAAAGTGTAACATGCTTCCGACTGCAAGGTCACCACAACAAGATGACATTAGCTTTGTAACCTCAGACTAAACACCCGAAAAAACATACCCCACAAGGCGTAAACAATACATACCACTGAATGTATGAGTGAACTCTCTCCAGTCTTTTGTAGTCATTTTTCCATTCCTTAAGAAATGATTCAATGTAAACATCTGTGCAAATGATAAAGAAAGCATTGAGTCACTACACACAGACCTTCCCAAACACTAAAAATATATTGTAAGAATATCTAAAAATGTTACCATCAGGAGCAGAGGGAAATTTATTGAGATAAAACTGCAAATTGTTCATTTTGTCTTCTGAGCATTCGTCATCTGTAAGATTCTGTCAAAAGAAAAAAATACTTTGATGTCTCTTAGTTGTGCTGAAGAGATGTATTTGGTTATACTACTTTGCTGTTACTTACTGGATATCCTCTCCTGTAGTTCTGCATGTCCTTTGCTGCCCTCATGTTTCTGGGCGTATGATGCCACTGCAAATACAAGTGAAAGTGAAATTAACCTGCATCTTGTCTAACCATTATATAAACTGTGTGGCGGTTAAGATTATTATTCAGAGTTGATGCATCCGTATTTAAAACAACTACGTAGTCCCTGTACCCTGTTATCTTTCTAATGACAGTAAAAAGCTGGCATAACGCTATAACGTCACAGTAACGTTACAAGTTGACATATGTAAGGCCAAACTAATCCATTTCCCACTCTGCAATAGGGCTTAACCACTAAATTAAAAATGATCATTTAACTTTAAATTTGACACACACACTGCATAGTAATCATTGTAAGCAGCCCAATATACATATTTAAACGTAACGACAGCGACATAACCCCTCAAAGTAGGCTAACGTAAGCGGCTAGCTGGGCTAGTTAGCAAGCCTGCAGCAGAGGCATAACGTTAACGTTAAAGCTAGCTATCATTAGCTTTCAGCCATGGCAATATTATCAATGCGTTACAAGTCAACATATTCAACGCCATGACATTATTTAGATTACGTTATGGTTTGGCTGAATAATAATTAAAGCGCGTACAGTTGACAGAGTCCAGCCAGATTTGTTTTTGTCTTGACATGACCGACGGGTTTGGCTCTCTCCGGCCGGGTCGTCTCCATCACTCTCTGTGTCCCAGGTCGAGTCGTACTCACAAACACAGTCGTCCTCCATGATTAAAGGAAACGTTACTTGACTAGCTAAGGCTAAATAAACGTGTAACCTGGTTTAGCACTATAAACGGGCATGAATCAAGTTACACTTGCATGTTCAGGTTAGACGGGGACGGCCCTGACCATCCGTCTTTCCAGTCAGACAGCAGCACAGTTGGTGGCTGCAGTACTGATGTTGCCTTTAAGTGCTCCCACTCTAAGTAGGAATTGCCGTTGAAATTACCTTAATCGGAAATGAAGTTATCCTTTAAAAACATACGTTTTGTATGTTGTATGAGTAAAAAAAACACCCTACAACAGTAATGTTGAGTTGCTGCCTCATGGGATCACCATGTAGCTAACGTTACAGTTTAAGATAAGGAAGAAAAGGAAGGTAAACGCGTTATTAATGCTGATGGAGTTCATCATCAGTTGACCTCAGGAAGCTATTTATTTCATTTTTTTTGGCTAAAACATGATCTCATGGCAACTGTTATCATATACATTTCACTCCATAGCGGCGTTAGTTGGTATTTAATGAGGTTGTTTATGTGCTTTCTAATAAACATTCTATTTTCCGACACATCAGGAAGGCAGCACTGTGTTGGTTGTTGGTAATAAAAACTGCCAACCAGCTGATATGAGTCAGGCAGCCTATCTTAGGTTCTTTCACTTGACTGTTATATAACGAAAACAACAGTAATGCTATGATAGATGTATTGAAAACGTATAAACTAACTAACTAATAATAATAATAATAATGCATAAAGCAAATTTCCCCCTGGCGATAAATAAATTGGCTGTCTGTCTATCTAAATATTACAGAAAAGTCAGAAATTCATTGTAGTCGTTGTAGCTGTAGTCATATTTTGGCATCTATGATACTGTTTTATTTTGTACATATGCAAAAGCCATGTTGTAGTAATACAATTTAAAACACAATTAGATAGTAAATAAGTGAAGACAACAAAACAACAAAATAATCACCTAAAAACAAATGTTTACAAGTGATATTTTAAAGAGATCCAAAAGAAGAAACCGTTTGCTGCCCTTCTCTCCTCAGGGAAACAGGCTATTATTTGTCTGGGGTTCATGATGAATCAAAGTTATCAGTACTGCAACTTACAATTCTTTGAATTATCATTTGATTAATCAATTGATAGTTTTGCCTATCAAATATTATAAAATAATGAAAAATGCCTTTCATATTTTCCGAGGCCCAAGGTGATGTCTTCCAATTTCTTGTTTTGTTGGACCAAAACCGAAAATTAGTCATTTTATGATCACATAAGACACAGTAAAGCAGCAAATGATTTCATTGAAGAAGCTGAAAGAAGAGAATGTTTGATAATTGTTGAAGTAATTTTTAAAGCAAATATACAAACTAATCAACTAATTAGCCTAAGAAAATACTGTAGCTGCTGACACATTTGCTGTGGGTTGAGTCGATTAATCCATCAATCACTTCAGCTAGATTTATTTAATTTATCAGTGATCAAGAATGGCAGAGTTGGAAAAATACATGCACTGGGAAAGTTACATTTAAAATGCCCAAACTATATAAATTAATAGCCCAAATTTATGCCCAGATTAATAAATATTGGTTATTTTTGTTGAGTGAGTCCAAAAAAACAGAGGGACAACTATGAGCCACATTTTACTCAATACTGCACAATTTGAACGTGGTACCACAAGTAAACACTGTGACATAAGAATGTTTGTATAAAGCACATTCACCGTCTGACCTCATGTCATTAACATAAGACAGGAATTCTACGTTAAGGCCTTTAGAAACACTGCAGCCATTCATACACAAACTCTCTCTCTCTCTCTCTCTCTCTCTCTCTCTCTCTCTCTCTCTCTCTCTCTCTCTCTCTCTCTCTCTCTCTCTCTCTCAAATTCAAAGGGGCTTTATTGGCATGAAAGTTTCAATAACAATGTTGCCAAAGCTTCAACATAGAATTTGTCCAAATATTTGGACAAAACACAATAAACAGTAATATGAACATTAACACATTAGGAGGATTTATATTCATTATATAAATCTATTTTTATGGCAAATATGAAACACAAATATGAAAACAAAAGTTATTAAGCAATATGAAGGAAAAACAAAACAATAATAAAATACATTACATTTTAAGACCTCTTAATAAGACATGTACTACCGGTCAAAAGTTTGGGGTCACTTAAAAATTTCCATTCCACTCCATTACAGACAGAATATCAGCTGAGATCAGTTGCATTGTCTTTTTAACCAGGGCAGCAGTTTTCAGATTACGTTATGTGCTTACATAATTGCAAAAGGGTTCTCCAATGTTTTCTCAGTTAGCCTTTTAAAATGATATCAGATTAGTAAACAGAATGTGCCTTTGGAACATTGGATGAATGGTTGCTGATAATGGGCAATGTAGATATTGCATTAAAGATCAGCCACTTCTTTCTACAACAGTCGAGAACCCTTTTGCAATTATGTAAGCACATAATGTAATCTGAAAGCTGCTGCCCTGGTTAAAAAAACAATGCAACTGATCTCAGCTGGTATTCTGTCTGTAATGGAGTGGAATGGAAATTTCTAAGTGACCCCAAACTTTTGACCAGTAGTGTGAGATATATATATATATATATATATATATAAGAGAGAGAGAGAGAAACTATGAAAATGAACACTATATTAGGATTGATTAATTATCTCTGACACACACTATACAGTCCAAACACAGTCCAATTTATCTAGTAATCCAGTCTAAACCAATCTAAGGTTCTCGTTAGAAGTATCATGTAATATCTTCAGCATTAATGTATCATAACTTGGATTCAGTTTTCATACTGCTAAGGGCCAGCAGCACAGCACAAAGAAGGATTCAGGGGTGCGAACATATAATTTGACCAAGATGTCCTTTGACAGTAATTAGACAGATGCATTTATACAAGGGAGTATTTCATCATTAGAAGATATAAATAGAATCTAGATTATCACAGGGGGATTCAATGTTGAATGTCCGCTGGTGTGGGTTTCTATTTTTGGTCTTAGTTACTGTGGAAACCAGCGGGCTCTGCAGGCATCCAGTATTTGCTGTCACTATTTAGTGCCTCTGCTTTATAAAAAATAAGATTCTCCATTGCCTTGCTCTCAGTGAGTTTAATGCAGATACAGACACAGATGGAACAATTAGTTAAGGACAAACTGTTGGTATATGATGAACATCAAGTTAACATAAGAATAGGAGATAAATTATTTAGCCTACTACCAAAAATAAAAAAACTGTAATGGGAGACAAACTTTCATTTTCAGAACTCACTCATTCTGAATGGTATGGTAGTTGGGTTGTTGTTTGCAAGATCTTAAGATTCAAATGTAGTTATCATCTCACAACTGTATTGCATTGTCAGTAGGTTTGTGGAGTATTGGTGTTGTATGTGAGCACCTGTAGAGCAATATGTATGTAGTATATGTGCCAATGTATGTAGGTTGTATGTTGCATTTGTGTATATGATACACAAATATATAAAATATAATTATACAATTATGTGTTGAATTGTGGCTTGATTATTGGATGCTTAATTTTTTTAAAATGTGGACTCTTGTAAGATTAGCAAATGAGCTATTTAAAAATCAAATCACAGGAGGGCCTTGGTAGCGGAGTGGTTACAGCACGTGCCAGGGTTGCCGACGGGGGGAACAGGACAGATGTCTTGGGCCCTGGGTCAAGGCAGGGCCCAACAGGGCCTTTGAAGATCATCTTGTCCTGGGCACGAGCAAGACACATGGTGGCCCTGGCGCATGCCATATAACCACAACGTCCCAGGTTTGATTCCGAACAGTAATATAGAAATATGGTGTGTTTTTTTTTTTGTTTTTTTTTTAACCAAACAATATATTTTTCCGCTTCTTGGTGCTCTTTACATCTTATCTGGAAAATAATCCTATCATTCCTATTTTATTTTTCACTTTCATTTTGTCACAGGAAACGGTGTCCACAAAAAGCATTTGTCCATTTTTTTTTATCTCAGTGTCTGTGGTGATGCTCAGAATATGCAGATGGTACAAAAACATTTTCAAAGATAAGCATAGCATCATGCGGAGAAAAGGGGACCTTGTGCCTGAAGGCACATTTCTCTACTAAATAAAACCCATCTGCCAATTCTGCAGGGGAAAAAAATGCAAATCTGGCAAAATCCTGGAGGATGGCTTATAGAAATTAATCTCCAAAGTCAAACTTTTAGAATTGAAAGGTGGTCTTTGGCAGTGAACAGCAGCTGTGCTTTGGAAAGGATAGCAGCTTGATACAGACAGAGGATTTGTGTTTAGACAAACCTGTTGTCAGAGCAGTCAGTGAAAAAAGGAAGAGGACCTGAAGACAAACATATGGACAACTGTGATTCTAACTGCAAGGGCTTTTATTGAGATAATGATCTGCTGGCTTCCTTTTACTCAGGGATTGGATGATTTAGAACACATATCAGAATTTGAATCTGCATTTTTGGAGAGAGTGGGTTTATGTGCTGTATCCTAATCCTATAAAGGAATAGAAATCTGTGAATTACTGTATATATGTAAATTATGAGCATGTATGCAGAAATGATTGAAGGATACTGATAGTCATAATTTAGATACATTTAATTTAATACTGAACATAAACTTGGACTTCATTGATCATAGTCTCACATTGCCAGACCCTCCTCCACAATGCTGCGGAGGAGGGTCTGACTAGTCCACACAGCATTCCGGTATGGAAGAAAAATGTGCTCTGGTTTATTGGCATTTCTTTAAACCAATCACAATCGTCATGGGCGGCGCTAAGCGCTGGACAGAGCCAAGCCGCTGCAAAATAGCCTCTGGAAGGAACTTGTTTTGGTGGAACGTGTACGTTCAAAGGTTGTTTTAGTCGTGCAACAGAAAACTCAGATTGGACAGATAGTCTAGCTAGCTGTCTGGATTTACCCTGCAGAGATCTGAGGAGCAGTTAACCATAGTCCTCATAACTCAACCAGAGTTTAAAATTCCAACACAAAGAAAGCGGAAGGTAACGAGCATCCAGCCGAAATGAAAGACATCCGGCGGAATTTCCGGCGGCAACGGAGCAATCCAGGAAGTGGAATCTCGTGGATAGACTACATTGAACATAACTTCAAAAGGAGCAGGATGACTGGAGATTATACTGAGCTACAATATATAAAAGGAAGAGAAGCAACAGAAATTTTGACAACAGGAATGAGGAGGCTTTGGTGTCATGATACAGTATACTACAGCAGTGGTTCCCAACCTGGGGTCCGGGGACCCCTAAGGGGGGCGGGAAAGATCACAGGGGGGGCGCAAGTCTTTATCTGGTTTGAGGTTGAGGTAAAAAAAAAAAAATATTTGCAATGTTAATGTTAAACAAATTATGATAATACACTAGAATATATAATGTATACAAAAGTCTGTATAAAAACTATATATTTTTGTTCTCGCTTAAACTTGTAGGCAGGCTACTAAGTAGGTCAAACCTCCGGGACCTCTTAACCTGTGACCCTTGCTGTCATCAGGTCAGCTGCTAGCTGCTATCATCCTCATTTTTCCTGCCGCCACGGCATCACTATTTTATGAACGAAACATGGCGGAGAAACGTAAAAGTGCTGATAACTCCTCTGTATCAAAAAAGAAAGTAAGGGAAAGTTACCTAAACTTCGGTTTCGGAGGGGGGGCTCAGCTTTTCTTAGACATACGTAGGGGGGGCGCCAAGGAAAAAAGATTGGGAACCACTGTACTACAGTATATAAAGGGTACCAGCAGTAAAGTAAATACATTGCCAAAAATTAACCTTTAAGCCAATTGTTTTAACAACTACTGTTACCAATGTCAAAAACGAACTTTCAATTTTTTATATTTATAATTGTTTGTGATACAAGAAACAGAGAATGTGCAGAGAATCACAGTTACTTGTATTTTTGTATGAAAGTATTGCAAGTATTACTGAGTAAATTCCAATACAGAATAGCAATCAAAATATGTTGATGAATTTGCATTCATGCCCACATTTAAACAAGTACTGCAGCTTGCAAAATTGGTGACAAGTTGGACAAACACTGCATGTTTTCTGGATGTAAATTGAATCTTCAGAAATACTTGCACTATAATAAGCATGACTGAAGACAGTGACTAAAAATATTTTACCTGTCAGGGCAGAAAAGTAGTTTATCTACATACCAGGTAAGACGAGGTAAGTGCAAAATTGGATAAGCAAGAGTGAGGATTATCCCCTGATAGATCTGAGTTATAGTTGATGCTGTGGTTGAACACCCAGAGGCCTGTCTACTTTATACTGTATACCAGGGAGACCAAGTTATTTGGTGACTGATAATATCAGAGTCTTTAAGAGTTTGGGGGATATGTTTGTCAGTCATATTATGCCCTATGAAGTTTGTTCCTGTCTGTATACATGTTTCATATAATCAATAAACATGTGAGCACAAACAAATTATCTTTTTATTTTCTTATACTTTATGTACTTGCAATTTATTGAACAGGAAAGACCCTTGTTTTCTTTCATCTGTTTGCTTTATCAGCAAATACTTCCACAGCATTTTAGCAGTTTATTTGATTGCCTAACAAAAAAAGAAATTGCACACTATTGATATAGATTTTCTCTGTTATGTACCAAATCAAACAGAAGCAAAACACAACTTGCATTTTGATAAGATTTGAGAAATTACGATACAACTGGAAGGTTTTTTCTTTCTTCCTGAAGAAATTAGCCACCAAAGATTAATGTTGCTCAAATACAAGTTCTAAATCTTCATTTCCTTTGTGTTAGATGAATAATAAGAACAACAAAAAAGAAATATGGAAATAAAACAAAGTCAATCTTACATTCATAAAGAAATGGCAGTTAATTTTAATGTATGGTCTGGCCACCTAAAACTGTTATTTTTGGGAAGTTACAGTATGTAACAGCTTGTGATGCACTGTTTACATAGTTGATTGCTTGCTAATTGGACAGCACTACATATGTTTCATAGGAACCAATTTATATATTAAGCTAGCATTGGTTTAGTAAATCAGATTGAAACTAGCTCGTAGTCACTAACAACTTTAGAAGGACTTTACACACAAACCTAGTGATGACTTTTACAAATAGCTGACCCTCGACTCCACCGGGATCCTGCAGGGATAAACTACAAGAAGCAGGAAGCTCATTATACTTACAAGGGGAGAGGTAGAGTAATAAACTAGTCCTAAACTCACAAAATTCCTGTCAAATCTGCTACAAACGCAGCCAGACTAGGTTGACATACTTTTTATAATCTTTTTGTTTATTAATACAAACTGGCTCATTAAACTTATTCAATTCAACTTAAAAATTCATTTTTTGAAATCAGTTCAATAGAATCTCACATGCTCTATTACTGTGGGCCATCCCAATATAATATGTAGTGCACTCACTCCTTTTAAAAACCCACACCTTAAGACCATTCTATAACTGCCTTGTTTAATGTAATCTGCAGTCTCCTCACCTCACCTTAAGAATGTCTTAGATAAAAACTTTGCAATTCGTCCAACCCATTCCTGCCATTATCACTCTTTAAGAAATATCTGTAATATAAGCAGTCCACGAGAGACTGTTTTGTATTTTAACTCCAATGGATGGCATTTCCATAATCAGTTGTTTTAATTGTTCCTTGTAAATGACATGGTAATATGTGTGTGTGATAATGAAATGTAACTGAGAGAGCAGAGAACAGAGAGCGAAAACAAAATCAATGAAGCATCTCTTGGAGTCTAAATACTTATTCTCAATTCCAGGCCTGATGGGGATTGATGGGCCTCCTCCTCACTTTGTTCCAGGTCCTTGGGCTTTGAAAAGGATGTGAATACAAGCTGTGTGGATTGATAGGTGGCTGTTAGGGCTTTAGCTTCCTCTCTTATCAGCTAAGATGTAATTGATTTACGGAGAGCTGGTTTGAATCACAACAGGGATGCAAGTGTGCTGATTTAGCCACTTAACACAAAAACAGGTCTGCTGAGAGCAGGTTGCTCTGTTTAAGAGGAACAAAGGAACAAAGAGTAATCCACCTGCAGTACTCTGCTGGTGCTTCTAATGCCTACTGTGACATAAGGATGATGCTTCTATTTAGTTTTATCTGATACAACTGTTTGATGTTTCTTTTCTTTCCATGTTTGACCAGAAAAATGCAGCCTGAATAATGACACTTGATGCTGTGATGCAGTGACAACGTAATTCACAGAAAGAGGGCCCGGATCATTACACTTAACATATTAGCTTCAACCTCACTGACAGTTCAAGTCTGTGCTTCTAGTATAAGTAACCATGGCAACCGGCATCACTTACAGTAGGTTTCCAGAAGCATATAGCAATGTTGTTTATTTAACCACTATACCAGCATGCATCAGTTCTCTAATGTGCACACACCCCGCACACACACACACACACACACACACACACACACATATATGCATATGTAGGTATATTTAAATTTGTGAATTAATATGTATACTGGAACAGTATTTTCGTAATCTTATTTTATCTCTATTTTAGTCTTTTTTTCTTCATGTTATTCTTCCTATTTTATTTAAAATCTTCACTTGCTTTTCTTTTTCTTGCTTTTTTCACTTGAGAACTTGACAATAAACCTACTTTATTATTATTATTTTGAAGCTGTACAATGATTATAATTCACATGGGGTGATCATTTAGTATTCATTGTTTTATTTCCTTATTTTAGATGTCTTCATAGGACCAACACAATCCCTTTTGATCCACTGATGTTTTGGTGTTTTGTAACCAGTGCAAATACACACTAACAAATCAATTTTATTTAGTTTTTAACATGTTACCTGGGCTGGTTACTTGAGGTCCAGACACGAGAATTTACATATTTTAGGTTAGCTTTCTAATGGTGTGTGCTACTACCTGAAACCGGTTGTCCGTGTATCTCAGCCTCTGGATGTCTCCACCTTGGATGCACAGTTTTAAGGCCAGTTCTAATGTGAAACCCCGCTGGTTGCTGTCCATGGTGCTGAACCCCCCTCCTAATGTTAGATTGGTATCTGCCGGGTCGAGTCGGGAGTTTACTTGTTGCACACAGCGTTGATAAGGCATTGGACATTGGTGCTAAAGCTTAGCCTACTATTTGTCTTATTCATACATTACACACAGCTTTTTTATTTTATTTTTGGACTGGTTTGCGCATGCGAAGAGGCAAGCTGAGGCCACTTTCTTAAACAGATGACAACGCTCTCAATGCGCACAGCAGGATATGCGCGTTTTTACATAAACAAGACATCTGAACCTGGTAACACAGATTTCTTGTTTTTTTTCCCTACACGACTCTCCTGCTACCACGTTTCACGCAACAGGCTGCAACACCGATGTAAAGTCTTCCCTGAGGAACAGTCGCCTACCACCTGTAACTGTGCCTATCTGCTCCCGACTTTCACGCCGACAGCAAGGATGAAGAAGCAAAACGTCCGGACCCTGTCGCTCATCCTCTGCATGTTCTCCTACTTGCTGGTGGGCGCCGCGGTGTTTGACACGCTGGAGTCCGAGTCGGAGAACTCCCGCAGACGCGTCTTGGAGCAGAAGCGCAACGAAATGAAGAAGAAGTATCGCTTCTCCGAGGACGACTACCGCGAAATCGAACGAGTGGTGCTGCAAGCTGAGCCCCATCGCGCCGGGAGACAGTGGAAATTTGCTGGCTCTTTTTACTTTGCCATAACAGTCATCACCACCATTGGTAAGTTGATGTAATGCTTCTATCTTTAGAGCTGAGGGATAATGTTTTACTGTGTTGCTATTGTATTGTACAGTGGGGCATTTATAAAAAACAAATAATATTTTTCTACATCATTGCAACATTTAAGGCTTTTTTTGATTCCAGACAAATTAAAAAAAGACAATTGATCCATGCAAGCGTGTCAGTGTTCCTCTCATTTCCATCTCTCTGCATTAAGGTTATGGACATGCAGCACCAGGCACAGACGCAGGAAAGGTTTTCTGCATGTTCTACGCTGTACTGGGAATTCCTCTCACTTTGGTCATGTTCCAGAGTCTCGGAGAAAGGATGAACACGTTTGTCCGCTATCTCCTACATAAGATGAAGCAGTGCCTAGGATGTCGATGCACTGAGGTGTCTATGGAGAACATGGTCCTGGTGGGCTTCCTGTCCTGCATTGGAACACTGTGTGTTGGGGCTGCAGCCTTCTCCCACTTTGAGGGATGGAGCTTCTTCCACGCTTACTACTACTGCTTCATCACACTCACCACTATTGGCTTTGGGGACTTTGTGGCCCTACAGAAAAAGGAGGACCTCCAGGAGAAAACGCCCTATGTGGCGTTCAGCTTCATGTACATCCTGGTCGGGCTAACTGTTATTGGGGCCTTCCTGAACTTGGTGGTGCTTCGCTTCCTCACCATGAACACTGAGGATGAGCGGAGAGATGCTCAAGAGAGGGCGTCGCTGAAGAGGGACAGAGGCCTGCTGGATGGGTCTCTGGGTCTCCATGTTGTAGGGGAACAGAGCAGAGGCAGCCACAGAGAGAGAAACAGGAGCAATGCGGTGCACAGTCGTAGCCACAGTACACTCTTGCTCCCGATGGAGGAAGGAACCAGCCGCACCAATCTCATTGCTTCCCCAGCGGAGGATCAGCTGAGACAAAGAAGCCCCTGCAGACACAGGCTGCCTTTTCAGATCAAGGCAGGCAGACGCAGGCCAGAATCGAGCCTCAGCTCCCTCTGCTCATGTGTCTGCTACCGTTTGGGGATTTGTGAAAGTCCTCTTATGTCTCGCAGTGAACAGCATGGCTGCCATGTCAATTCTGTTTACTACAACTCAGTCTCTTATAGGATCCAGGGCTGCTCGCCAGGTTCCAGGGACAACACTGGACTGTCTTCCCCAGGAAGCACGCTCTCACCTGGGAACAGCTTCCGTGAATTCCCTCGTTCAAGGAGAAAGTCGGTCTAAAGAGCACTTTAGTGAAAGAGAGTGTTTGCACAGACTGTACACAGTATTTTCAATGACACATGTATTTTGTGTTAAACCTTGTGCATGTCAGAAGACACTGTTTCTGTCAAACGAATAAGTTGTCTGTTGTGCCTATTTAAGATTTGAATTTAAGTTAAGTAAGGATGATATTTCTTATCCTCTTTTACCATGACATTATTTATGTTAGTGATTCTGCTGTGTTCCTTGCATGTAAGCGAAAGTGCAATGCATGCTAAAGAGAATGTATAGCACACAATGTGAAAGTATGAGTGCTATGTACAGATGTAAACAGTTGGGCTTTTAATTTACAATTTTTACAGTATTTTGGATATAGTGCTGAGAAGCCACATGAGATATGTGGCTTCTTAGCTCTGTGGATTTAATACATCCTTTTATTACTTATCATTGGGGGGGGGGGCAGAATAAATAAAACTTTTCTGTGTATTGATCAGCATTAATGCACTGTAATAGAAAGAGATTATAATTGTTACATGACCGATTCTAATGTAATGGATGTAGCACACAACAGATATGTAGCAGGTTACAAATAAACCTACCCCAAATCCTGGAAAAATTGTCACTTTCCAGCTGGGGAGGTGTTGTTTCCATGTATACTAAGTTTGTAGTCAGATTTGATGTGAGACTCTTACAGTATGTTTTATTAAACTGAAGGAAAGGACCATTTAATGTGTAAGGGTTTTTATTTCAATCAAAGTTTGTGTTTTTATCAACTGGAACCCCTTTAGATTTGGTGGGAAAATAGGAGTAATACAGTGGTACAGAGAAATAAGGGTACCAGTTAGACTACTTTTGGTGATATTATAGCAGGAATTATAGTGACTAACTGATTTATAATAGATGATAAACCCAGTAAGCTTTGATCTGGTGATTTCCACTTCAAAAGACTTGTAGATGTGGAAGTTGAAATGGGCAAAAGATGGTTGAAAAAAAAATATATATAACTGTTGTTTCAGCCACATATTTATATGTAGTATATACCTGCTTCACACTAAATGGTCATTCAGTACTGTTGAACAATGGTCCTATGTAACCATATTTCAGATAACTTCGCTCACTTTCAACCTTGAAGTTTGGCATTTATTGATCTGCAACTCACAAAATCTGTGCTTACTGGGAAAATAGCAGTTGTGGTATGTTAAAAAAATACATACCCTCAAGTATTGTACATGAGTAAAAACTTAAGATAATTATACTTTATGTATTTTTATTTTATTATATTATATACTGGTACTTCATACACGTACGTGTATTACAAATATTGTGTTTTATACGTCACTGTATTTATCTGACTGCTTATGTTACTTGTTGCTTTACAGATTCAGATTTTACATACAAAACATATGAGTCTGTGGAAGTCTATAGTCTATAAAATATAGAGTAGTTGAAATTGTCTTCATCTTGACCAATAACAACAGTAAAATGCTCCTTACACATAAATGCATCAGTAATAATAATGTAATATATAATAGTATATCTGCAACACAACCTGATTTATGAGTAATTTCACTTTTGATACTTTAAAGGTTTAAACGTTTGTACAGCCATGAAAACAGCAAACAAACGAACACAATCAACGGAGATAGATTCTACCCAACCTTAAAAAAACCTGGCATGTTTCTACGGTTGCATGACCAGAGACGTAACAAACCCAGGGTAAATATTGGAGATGTATTTGAAAGATGGAGACAGCTTAGAGTCCAAAAGGATGCCGAATTGGCTAATTTCCTCCTGAACAGGTAAGCATTAGGTTTAGGCTAGTTTATCATGGCTACAAGGATGGGCATTTTATGTCATTTCAACATTTGTGTACGCACATTGAATTATATAGCTAGAGTACCCGAGTTGGTTACTCGCAGAAAAACAATTGAGACACAGCCAGTAAAGTGATCCTGACTGGTCCTGGCTAACGCCGCCATGCTAACCCTGCTAACAGCTAATGTTACCGGAGGACCAGGAAAGTGGGCAGCGGCTGTTTACAATGTGTAGCCTGTTCAGTGGCCGTAGCCGACCACGGTGAGTTATTTTAAGTCAAGAGAGGGGGGCTGTTAATTGGGAAGAGAGGACCGTGTGTTTGCAGTGTGTTTAGCGATTGTTGCCGTAATTCTAAGCCAATAAAGTGTGTTCAGTCGGGTGGAGAGGACGGCAAGGTAGTGTTATTTTTAACGGTATCTACCATAATTCTAAGCCGAGAAAGTGTGTGTGTGTGTGTGTGTGTGTATATATATATATATATATATATATATATATATATATATATATATATATATATATAGGGCTGTCAGCATTAACGCGTTAATCGCGATACGATTAAGGGCTGAGCATAATGCGTTAATTTTTTTTAATCATATTAATCACATGCCGCCATTTATTAATTTATTTTCACTTCACTCGGCTTTGCGTCGTGCCTAACAGGTTACTATTTTGCCGTACTTCCTCGTAACACATCCTGCTGCTGCAGGAATAGCAACGGATTTCGGTGCCTCATTCTGGTGCCACTGATATGCCTGCACTTCTCTCTGATGCTCTGAAACACGTTACAGTCAAAAGAAACATTGCTACACGTGACACTAGTTAACACTATACTCAACAGCAGCTAACGTTAGCCTACCGCTAGCTAGTAGCTGGATTAAACACGGTTACAATGCTGACAGCTAACCCTAAA
Organism: Sander lucioperca; assembly: GCF_008315115.2. Classification (NCBI taxonomy): domain Eukaryota; kingdom Metazoa; phylum Chordata; class Actinopteri; order Perciformes; family Percidae; genus Sander; species Sander lucioperca. The sequence goes on along the minus strand of NC_050184.1, from coordinate 28,783,809 downwards.
TGGTGTATAGTGTGACTGTATTTCACTGTAGAGGATTCAACACCGGGATGCAGCTGCCGTTGTCGGAAAAACACAGACGGTGCGTTCAATGAAACTGGTAATTTACAGTCTCGTGGTGCATTCAAAGTTGTTGTTAAATGCCCTTTTCCCATCTGGTGGTTGTTTTTGTCATTCAACAGTTATTGACTAGTGAAATAAGTTATTGTTATAGTAATTACATTATTATTAAACATTTAAGTTTGACGATATGGCCTTAGCAATAAACAAGCCGTTCTTTAATGTTGCCAACTGTTTAGTACCCTTCTTTTTTTAAACTTTCTTAAAAAGTATCAGTTCAGGCACCGTTAAGGCACCGGTACTGTTTTAAAAGTACCGCTTTAGCACCGGTATCCAAACCAAACAATACCCAACCCTAATATTGACTCTAGATTCAAATGTGTGACTAGATTAAATATATAATAAACAAATACAAATCTTAAAATCAAGTTCATAAAGTCACTATATTTGCATTCATTTGATTCCCAATCAAGATACACTGGTAAGAATTGCTCTCCATTGTTAATATGTACTTAAAAACAGTCCTGTAATGCAAAATAATAGAATTTTAATCATGTGATAAAACATGCAATTAATCGCGATTAACTATAGAAATTCAACGATTAATCGTGATTAAGAAATTTAATCGTTTGACAGCCCTAATATATATATGTATGTCTATATATGCATATATATATATATATATATATATATATATACACACATACACATATATGTGTATATATATATATATATATATACACACATACACATATGTGTGTATATATGTATATATGTATATACAAACATACACATATGTGTGTATATATGTATATATGTGTGTATATATGTATATATATATATATATATATATATATATATATATATATATGTGTATTTATTTATATATGTGTGTGTATATGTGTATATATATATATATGTGTGTATATGTGTATATATATATATGTGTGCATATATGTGTATATATATATATGTGTGTATATATGTATATATATATATGTGTATATATGTATTTGTGTGTATATATATGTGTGTGTATATATATATACGTATATATACATATATATATATATATATATATACATATATACATATATATGTATATATGTATACATATATACATATATATATGTATATATGTATACATGTATATGTAGGGTCTGAATATGTCCTGCACCATTGGAATAAATTCCTTCATTCATGGACTCCGGGGCTCCAGGAACCTTTGTTGTTTTACCTCTTCTAACTCTCCCAAGTATTCTTGTCTGTTTGAGCTATGAAGTAAATAATAAAAAGTCCATAAACAACAAAAAGAAGAAAATATCAATATTTCAAGTCAATAAACATCACACCTTCTCTACTGTCACAAGATAAAATCACATCATGCATCTTAACGTCTGCACATTACCTCCAATTGCTATTTTTTAAAATCTGTTTTCGGTTTGAAATGAGGAACAGAAATCATGACGTCTATACATAAGTGCCCCCCAGCATACATTTCAAGCCATCTGTTCATCTGCTGGAAGAGTAAGCTACTTTACATATTAATGTAAAACTGATAGGGCAATAGAATCTGAAATGGTGATTGGTTATGAAATGCCAGCTGCTCTGGCTGCTTGGGGATAGAAATGTTTCCTCTCTTCCTTACATTGTCACATCACATGCGGTAATTCTGAACCATTCTTCACTGTGTGCAACAAATCAGGTTAACAACGTCAGGTTAACAAAGTGTTTCAAATATACAGGATTTTCATCATTTTGAATGAGCTCATGATAGAGAAAAAGGAAGAGAATGTAAGATACAATAACTTTGACAAGGTGGCCCTCTACAGGTGATAACACTGTGAGGAAATGTGAGCAAAGGAAAGTCCCAAATACTTAGGTAAAATATTTAGCCACTAGAGGGCTGTACATCCATGCAGCAGCAGTGAGCTGGCTGATGTTCATCCCTGTGTTCATCTGTAAAAGTGTGATTTGGTTGACTTCAGACACAATGAACAGTATTATAGCAACATGGATAGGAATTGGTATGTTATTATTTTTATGGAAATTATGTTTTTGCCACGGTGGTCATTACCAAACAAGTTCACACATGCTAACCAAGCAAGTCAAGTCAATTATATTGATATAGCCCACAAATCACAAATTTGTCTTAAGGGACTTTACAAGCATACACCACCCTCTATCATTAGACCCATGATTCAGATAATGAAAAACTCCCCCACAAATCCTTTTAACAGGAAACAAGAAATGGGAGAAACCTCAGGAAGAGCTGAGGAGGAATCCCTCTACCAGGACAGACAGATGTGGAATAATAGATGTTGTGTGTACAGAATGGAAAGTAGCAGAATTATTGTGATGGTTGTATGAAGGACAATTCTGATTCTGTTACTTTTTATTATTAAAAGTGGTTCAGTCATATTTCCTGAGGTGAATGCATACTTTTTTTTTTTTTTTACCATCGTGCATGTATGTATGCATGTCAAAACATACAACATTTCTAATGGTAAATAACAAATGTTTACTGTGTGAACTCTCAGAAATAAGGATTGCTCCGTGCATGCCTACGCTCAAAAGCAGCAGAGAAGCAGAGTGTGCATGCACTTAGAGTGTTCATGTGCCAAGAAAGTGATCCAATAATGGCACTAGTATTGATACTATAAACAAGGCTTAGTATCGGCAATATCCTGCCTCTCAAGGAATTGATTTCAAAATACTACTTTTGGTTAATAAAGCACTAAACGGTTTAGGGCCAAAATACATTTCTGTCTGATCTGTTGTTACATTAAGAACCATTCAGGTCGTCTGGGAAAGGTCTGCTTTCTGTCCCCAGGGTTAGAACTAAACATGGAGAAGCAGTGTTCGGTTTTTATGCACCACATATCTGGAACAAACTCCCAGAACACTGCAGGTCTGCTGCAACTCTAGGTTCTTTTAAATCAAGGCTGAAGACTTTTCATTTTGATGCTGCTATTTTTAATAGTTTTGTTGTGTGTCATTTGTAATTGTTCATTTCTTACACTGCACTGTAACTTTTATTCTTGTATTTTCATACCTGTCTTATTCGATTTTAGCTGTTTTTATAACAAATGTTTTTAATGGTTTTTAACTGCTCTTTAATGTTTTATGTAAAGCACTTTGAATTGCCTTGTTGCTGAAATGTGCTTTACAAATAAAGCTGCCTATCAATATTTTAGATATTGATCTGACCAGTCTTAGCAGTAAGAAAACTAAAATAAACTCGTTCTCTGAGAATGGATCCAGTAATGGAGTCTAAAACACCATCGTATTGGCAGTGGTCAAGGATGCGCATCCTCCTGTCAGGTATTACTGTGTCAAAGAGCGAGTTGAAGAAAAATACAGATGTAACTCAGGGTTTGGATGATTCCTCTGAGTGCACTTCTGTACTGTATTATCCACAGAGCCTTTTCTCATTGACTGGCCTTGTTTCCATAATTTCATTAGATAATCAATATCTGTTAAATCAACATCGGTAGCTATCATTTCTAATACAAATTAGCTTACATTGTTTCTAATACATCAAATTAATCGATTCAAATATGAATTTTCCAGGAACCGGTTATCAAACAAACTGCCTGAGTGGTACGAAGTATTGGCACAAAACCAGGACACAATTAGTTTACATTGATGGATTACAGCAGAGATGCCCCAACCTTTACAACACAGAGGCTTAAAATTACACAGCATAGTGTGCTCGATGGCCACTTGTTATTCTCATTTGGATGTCCTTGCATAAGAGGTTTGGGTTAAAAGGGATGAGTTTCAATGAAATCAGAGCATAATCCTGCTGCTAATTCAATTTTGTTAACTGTTTATTATCATTGCAGCATTTTCCATCGTATCCAAAAAGGTACAATTCATGCTGGTTGAAGTGAACTGAAACAGAGAGAGAGGTGATCTTTCTTTCATTAGCGTATATCACAGACCCAGGGAAATTCCCCCTGGTGACAGAAGAATCCCTTCATCTTATGCAGCCATTTGTATTTTCTGCCCAAACAATTTTAGGTTTTGTGAGAGTTTTTTTTTTTGTGCCCAATGACATGGATCAAGTGCTACATATCATGCTATAATGCATGATCTTGAAAGGGATATCCAAGTAGAGACTCGTCAAAATAGGAGCTGGTGCTAGTACTCTATGGAGAAATAATTATACTTATCTCACGTTTACTACAAATTCATTTGAAATATAAAAGTGTAGTCTGCTGTAAAGTAACATTACGCCTCCTGCTATTCAACTCACGCCTCTTGTTATTACTTTTTTTCCTGTAAAAGTGAATAAACAGTTTGTATCTCACATGCAGGGGATGTCTTTGCCACTTTTCTCTGTGTGATTGTGTTTATTTCCCCCCATACCCACGTATATAGCATAGGTCTTGAGATGACAAAAGACATCTTGTGTGACACAGATAATGGTGCAATTTTAAAGTGTCTACTCTGTGCCATTTAGCAATTGATGGTTGCAAGTAAGCATGCATCAAAAGCTTTAAAACCAAGTCTCTATTGCCATCGTTCAACAAACTCCTGTATGATTTCTTTATCGTAAGATAAGACACTGATGATTGTAAACGTGTGCTGCATACATCCCAGGGCCTTTATTTATTTATCAAACTGCAAACAGTACAAATATGGACTAAAGTGAAAGTTGAAGTAAAATAAGTTGACCTGTAATGTTATTTTGTACATTTGAAGAAGTTTTTACCCCGTTAAAATTAAGGTGAAAGTTGAGTAGTGGCTTCAATTTTATGGGATTATTTCTCTTAAAAACCTTTTTATATCATTTAGATACTCCATGAATAAATCCTTATGAGGGAAAGTAAGATCAGCTCAAAATAAAATACATAATATATTTGATATAAAATATTTGACTGTGGAGATAAACAATTAAACCCTCTTTTATACACCCATCCAATAATTTATCCATTAATTAACCTCAAATGTGCATCTTAATTGAATAATTCAGGTCCTTTCAGTTACAAATTAAGGTGTACCTGTAATGGTATTGTTTACATTTTAAGGGGTTTTAAACTTTAATCCATTTTCCATTAAGGTGAAAGTTGTTCCATTAAACAATGGAAGTGTTATCCATTAAAATGTATCTTAACTGAAAGCATGCAGATGATCCATTAAATACGCTTAATAGGAAAGATTGGCAATTCATCACATTTTCCCCACTGGAAGGGCACCTTAGAGGGCACATTACCATATTTCATCTGTAGTGGAAAAAATTATGTTTAAGCATGATTCTTTATATTTTTGTCTTATTTCTGTTTTAATTTGTCTCACAATGATGAAGGTTTTTTTCTTCTCTTATTCTCACATATTGAAAGTAAGAGTCACCAAGTCTGGGAACGTAATATGTACGCTGAACAGATAGGGACTACAAGGTCACCCTAAACTATCTGTTATTTCTGCCTGGATAGTTGAGACTTCTCACATAGTTGAGATAAACGGGATGTCTAAACTTTGGGGTAGAAAGTGGTACAGAGGGGAAGAAGTGAGGTGGCTCCTGAATGTCTGACTATGTTTGATTGTAAGAAATGTTGAGTCATGTTTAGAAAGAGGGCCATGCTCTTTTTTATCTCACTGGAGATGCATATATACTGTGTGCTTTTTGTTATTCGTTGAAGAGACCTTTCACACCAGAGCTGCGTGTCTTTTGTGAACCGTGTGCTTCCTGCATTTGTAAATGTAAATAAATACTCAAAGACCAAACTTTGGTTTAATCCTCAAATCGTCCTTATTTGTTTCATCTGGTGTTTTTAATACGCACTCCTGCTGCTAACAAGAAAAACTTCCATTACAATTTGGCGTTGTCGAGGCAGGGTTGGATGAGATAACAGAGAAGAGTCGCTGATGACTGGCTATCCAGGGATCAAAAATCGCCTGCCTCATACTTCTAACCTTAAAAAGGTATTTCAGAGAGAAGGGGGTCAGGACCACGGAGAACTCTTGACTGTTTCCACTCCGATCTAAAACGAACAGGAAGAAATTTCAAGCAGCATGGGGTAAGATCAAAATTGATTAAATGCAGTTGGATTGTGAATTCAAGATTTTGAACAAAACATTCTAAACAAGCAATAATTGCTAAACAAATTAAGTAATGAAGATTTGTGAAATCATTATTGAAGAGGATAAATGAAACAAATACTGACATTTGGAAATTGAGTAATTTGGTACCTTTTTGTTTCTTTTGATTTTGTTTTTGGGGTTCTAGTTAAAAGAAAAAAAAAACATTGAATTTATGGTTAGAAGTGACATTCTCTTGCAGAAACGGATATATCTGTGATTATCTCGTGATACGGACAGGGCAAAGAGTGACAGAAGAGACAGACTGTTGGGCTGGTCAAAAAGGTTAGAAGAAGAAAACTAAAGGTAATTGAAAGCCTTTGAGAAAAGTAAAGGTAGTTGAAAGCCTTAGAAAAGAAAAAACAATAGTCTACAATACTCCGACAGAGTTCTTGACTATTAGAGACAGACTGCAGAGGAAATAAAATAGTTTAAAAACAAGTTATTGACTGTTAAAAATTTTTTGTCTGCAGGGCTGTACCGGGTTTTTACAAGGTTTGCTGAAGAAAAGAACTGAGCTTTGTGGTGACGACCGCATTGAAAAGAAAATAGTATACTAAGCTTCTGTCACTAGTGGGAAACGAAAATTCAAGCCGTGCGAGACATCTGACCCATTGGGGTGAGATGGTAAAAAATATGGACCAGACTGCACAAAATATCTGGCATACTGGTCAAAGAAATTTGATTTTCGCCAGCGGGCACGTTTGTACCCATATTAGATGTAAAACTGATTTAGAGAAGAAGAGAAAAGGCAAAAAGGCAAAAAACGGTTAAAACAGAGGTTTTAAAACAAATTGAAGAAACAAGAATGTTTTAATATGTGGATAAGAGAAGCTGATAGCAGAGAGAGAAAATAATTGAAGAACAATTAACTCTGTTGGACATTCATGACACTGATGAAAACATAGAAAAGAGGAAAAATACTGATGCAAATCTCCTCTTTGAGTTCTAGTGCCGTGGAATTCCACCTCGACAGCCTTCTGCCACAACCATACCACCCGCCGCCGAGAGAGGAAAGGATGCAAGAATGCTGGACAATCGTCTGCCTCAGCACCTCCACAACAAGGAGGACGAAGAGGGGGATTACACATGCCCCGTGTTCGAAGTACCCATGACAGGAGAAGCAGTAGGGGCTGGATACAGACCCTGGACAGACACTGACATAAGAACTGCCACCAGCCATTTGCCCACCTACAAAGACTCTTCTCATTGAGGTTGTTAATAAACAGACAGCAAAAAAAGCTGAGAGGAAAAGACAAAGGAAAAATGATGAGGCCCAGCTGAGACTGCTGAAAACCATGACAGAGATGGCTGGGAGAAGCAGAGGCACAGGTGGTTTCAGAGGTCGTGGGGGAAGAGGAATCAGAGGAAGAGGAAGAGGAAAAGGACAATATCATAAGAACACTCCGGCAGCGAATAAAGACACATGTTTCAACTGCAGAGAAAAGGGACATTGGTCGTATAACTGTCATCATCCCAGGAGGGATTCGTCCGGAAGGGAACACAACGACCCCCAATGGTATGCAGTCTGAGAGGTGGCGGGGGATGGGATGGTGGAAGTGCTGAGAGGATGGAAACCACGTTCACAACGACTGAGGACGGTAAAACAGACACACACGTACATACACATGCTTGCAACAAAGATATGCTTTCTTGCACGCTACAAACACTCCCCTACACGATAGACAGATATTATTAGACGCAATACAGCACATTGAACAGAAAAAGATATGCCAACCTATTCAATGTATTTATCTGATGTGTATACAAATTGCCTACCATGGTGGTAATTATACAAGGGAAGGACATTTAATTATTAGTTGATTCAGGAGCAACAATTTGGGTTTTGCTAAAATCTTTGTTTTTTAAATCAGAAGCTCTCTGGTAAACTAGTTTTTTTTCCCCTTATAGAAATGATTTGTGGAATGGTTATCTCAGAAAAGTTCACCATTCTTATGATTTGTGTATATTCAGATCCTTAGGATCCTGAATTAGACGAGAAAGGAAAGTGCTAATTTTCTTTTTCCTTTCACCTGTGTGTCCTGTAAAGTTATTAGACAGAGATTAAAAATGTCTATTTTGAAATTGGAGTTGTTTTTGCCCACTGGCCTTAAGGTTGTGCGTCTTCATAAAAATCACTCTTTGGCTGACATATTTTTGTTACAGCCTAAAAGTACGCATTTGTTTACAAATGAATGGGACATGTACCATGTCAGTCTGTTAATCTCCTGACTACGGTAAACAAATTATGACACCTGTAGCTGAGCTTAAGGAGTCACAAATATTACATTGCATTTCTTTTGTCACCCTTGACTCTGATGAAGATTATGTTGAAAAGTTTTTGAACATTCAAAGGATGAGCTTGAGTTTTCGTCTGTCTAACTGGCATATACACACATGTGCAGTGGCTGTTACCTTGACTGATAAACTAAATAAGTTTTTCAGAATTTCTAGATTGATAAAAATTGTCAACCTGTAGTCATTAAGCGGCGTTCGGACTACAGGCCCCAGAAACATCAGTGCACGCTAAAACAGGAAGCAATCGACAGAATCCGACCGGGTTGTTTTTTTTTTAACTCCTTATTGACGGATGGAGTTATTGTTCCATGTTTAGATTCTCCTGTAACGTACATACACTTATTTTCTCAGTAAAGATAAATAAGGAGAATCATCTTATTATAAATGTTGAAGTTATGTTTTTGTTCAGGACCTTCAAGCAGTAAATGCAGTGGTCTATGCTCGAGCACCCAAAGTTTCCCAAACTAAAAACAACATTCCAGGGAATGTTAAATGTTTTATTTCTCTGTTGTTCTGTCTAACGTTTTTGTTTTTTTCAGCGTTTCAGTGGAAAGGACAGCAAATATCGTTTTATAGTTCTGGTTGATGGTAAGCTGTACACTTTGACACACCTCTGTCAGAGGTACATTGAGTCTTTAATTAATGATGCCATAGAGCAGTTAAAGAATAACAGTGTGTTTACATGTACCCTGGAGAAATCCTTCTTTCTTTGAGAGAGGACAGCTGGAGGAGGAGCTTCCCAGAGAACTCACACACACACACACACACACACACCCAGAGATAAGACACAAGCTAAAACAAAACATGAGTTGTACAAGTGGAATTTTGGTTTAAAGAAATGAATTTGAAGACAAGTTTTTGTCATAAATTATAGAATGCGATATGTTTTCCATAACAGGTAACAAATTGGATAAAGAGATGTCAAATTAGAAGTACTTAGGTTTGCTCTATAGGTAAAAAAAAAAACTTTGATTCATAAAGATTTTTAGAACTACTAGATAGTAAATAGTTTTACTTTGGGTTGCAAACTAAAGATAAAAATGAAATAAACAATAACTTTTTGTTTAATTTGTCTTAGTTTAATGGTTATATTGAAACCAATACAGGTTGATATGAGATTTCATCCTAAAAGCAGTTCATTTAATATCGTACTCTAAATGAGTTTTTGAGTTGCTATATCACAAAATTGTCTAAACTAAATTAGTTGATGATGACGTTGAAAACACTTTACTTTGGTGATTTTTCTCTGAAAAAAATTACTTATTACAGGACAGTGTTAATGGCTAAACCATTAAACAGATTATTTATATATGCTGCTTATTGAGTCATGAGTTTTTTGTGACTCAAATAGGAGGGATATAGTAGCAATAATAAAAGTGTTGACATCATTTTGTGATTCTAAAGAAAATTTAGTTTTGTTTTGATTGACTTGCACTATTTGCAAAAACACAACCCTTAAGTTAATCTAAGGCGTAAAAGAGAACAATTTCAAAACCAGTGTTTCCTTTTCAGCATATTTGTATGGATTTTATAGAGTTAAACCAGAATGAGGGAAAGAAATGCTGTTTTATAATTATTGATATTGACTAAAATGAGTAGAAGTTTTTCCAAGTGATAATATTGATAAAAGAACAAATAATGTTCTAATGTTTTTGGAGTTCTGTTTTGTGCCACACAGTGCCTCGTGTGTGTCAGTCGGGTCCATCTCACCCCCCCCACCAGCTGCAGGATGGACTGAGAGAAGGAGGGGGGGGGGAGACCGTCCTGATCTGACACATCTGACGCATTGAGAAGTTAAGTAGCACACAGACTCACATTCTGAAAATACACACACTATTAGGAGGAGATAATTAGAAGTACTTATTTTTACTTTTAAGATAAGTATTCAGATTGGTGTGTCAGGAAATGTTTAAAGTACATTTCACTGTTCGAATTTGAATTGGATTGATGAAAAGTTGATAAAAATAACTGTGGTTTTAGGTAAAGCCTGACATCAACATCAGTAAACTATTTTTGGGTAAATACAGGCATAAAATGTTCCATTCAAAGACTTCCTAGAAACCAGGTTTGAAAAGGGGAATACCTTAATTTGTATTTTTCTAGTCTTTCACAGTTGCTGCATCTTTTCTGGTGAACTGTTAAATTTGTGAGGTTTAGTGCTGAGATGGTTTGAAACCATGATGATTAAAAACCATGTATGAACAACTTTAACATGGAGATTATGATTAAGACTAACATCTAAATGAAAATGTTTAATACTGATGTGAATGCTTAATGATGTACATTATGAGTAATCTACTGAGACAATGGTATGCACATATTCATTTAATATTTACTCTCATATATATATTGAAGTTAAGAAAAACATTTAATCATTTAAATGTTGTATTTTTGATGATGCAAAATAATACAGGAGGGAAGTTAAAGATAAAACTTACATGAAAAATAAGATATAATATAAGTTAAAGATAAATCTTATGAACAGTAAAAATAATAATATATATACTAATATACTTTTGTATATAAAGGGGATAACAATTCAGTCAGGAAAAGCTTAGAGGAAACAAGAGCTTTAGAGAGATAGAGAAGTCCACTGGGTGACAGTCTATGAGAGACTGGCTCAGGTTACCAGCAGGCCTTTCCAGAGAGGAGGAGTCTGCAGCAGACCTTCTGTCTCTCAGCTTTCAGCACACAAACATAAAAAACTTGAATTGACTCAAATGCATTTTAGGAAAAAGTTTAGAAAAAAAAAAAAAAAAACCAAGAGGTTGCCCCCCAGGTCAGTTCCTGCTGGTACCAGAGAGCTAAATGTACTTTTGAATTAGGATAATGGGTTTTCTATTGATGGATTGTATAGGAGTTAAATTTAACAGTTACTTTCACTCAGAAGTTAATTATAGTTGTCCTACTTCTTGCCTTTATCTGAGGGATATTTAAATAATAGTTTTTTTATTAATGGAAAAAATATGCTTTTTTCCAAAATGCCAAAAGCTGATGAAAATTGTGAACATACAAAAGTGAAGTGCAGAAAATCTAAAATGCTGTTGATTAGAAGTTTTAAAAATAAAGCTGACAAAGACTATAAATATATATTTTTGTGATTGAAATTTTGAGCTACTGTAACTAGGGAATTTCCCCAGTGGGGGCTACATAAAAATGTTCTCATATCATATAGGTGATAAACAAAAAGTTGATTTTTTGATTTCAAAGACGAATTATGTAATTTGTAGGAATAACTAATCTGGATTTCAAAGACAAAAGAGTCAATAGCAGAGTTTGTCAAATGCTTACAGATGCTATTGTGATCTGACATATTTGGGTTAGGAAGAATTAGGATTTTTGTACATAAAACATATGTGTATGAAATATAATGTTTTATTGTCATCAAACTGCCCGACAAATATATAGGCCTACAAGTCCAGCTGAATGATTAGTTGCTTTAATCAATTAGTTGACTGACAGAAAACTGCTTTGATCATTTCCAGGTTTCAAAATGTGAGGACTTTTCTATATTGTTGCTTTTTAATACCTTAAGTACATATCTTTATGATACCTTTCTTACTTAGGTAATATCCTTAATGGAATATTGCTGGTAACAGAAAATGTTTACAGTTTGGAATCAGTACTTACTTTGTCCACTATAACTATCTGTATCAACCTTGTTGAATTGACTAACCCTAAAGTAACAACATTTTTTTGAATCAATGATAACATTGATCAGACTTTGGAAAGCAGTGTGTTTGAATGCAAAATGGAGAAAGGGACTACACACACACACACACACACACACACACACACACACACACACACACACGAAACAGTGGTAAAGACTTGTTTCCTACGGTTTGTCAAGTGCTAGAGGACGAACCTCTGACAACAGGAAGAAACATGGAAGAAGCTATAAGAATATATATTCCCATTCATAACAGTAATTTTGTTTATTGTGATTATTTTGTAATCAAAAGGGGGAAATGTAGTGGCAAAATTATATTTAGGTATGATTCTTTATATTCTTGTCTCATTTCTGTTTTACTTTGTCTCACAATGCTGAAAGTGAGTTTTTCTTATTCTCACATGTTGAAAGTAAGAGCCACCAAGTCTGGGAACGTAATGTGTACGCTGAACAGATAGGAGCTACAAGGTCACCCTAAACTATCTGTTATTTCTGCCTGGATAGTTGAGACTTCTCACATAGTTGAGATAAACGGGATGTCTAAACCTTGGGGTAGAAAGTGGTACAGAGGGGAAGAAGAGAAGTGGCTCCTGAATGTCTGACTATGTTTGATTGTAAGAAATGTGTGAGTCATGTTTAGAAAGAGGGGCATGCTCTTTTTTATCTCACTGGAGATGCATATATACTGTGTGCTTTTTGTTATTCGTTGAAGAGACCTTTTACACCAGAGCTGCGTGTCTTGTGAACCGTGTGCTTCCTGCATTTGTAAATGTAAATAAATACTCAAAGACCAAACTTTGGTTTAATCCTCAAATCGTCCTTATTTGTTTCATCTGGTGTTTTTGATACGCACTCCTGCTGCTAACAAGAAAAACTTCCATTACACATCTACCACAGGGGCATCCAAGAACACACTTTTGCAAAAAAAAAAATTCAAACTTGGGGGCTGATTGGCTATTTCTACGTGTGCTTTATCATGTGATTACTTTAAAATTGCCTTTAAAGTTTCCTTCTAGACTTTGCCGTAAGTAATAGTGTGTAGTGTGATTAATCTGTCTTATTCTGCACTGTCCTGAATTGGCTCTGTAGCCATGACAAAGGAGAGGGAGATGTGACTCAGTTTAAGTCTCAGAAGTTTGGTCTCGGGTCTCAGACAAATTCCACTGGCTATAAAAACTACCCTTCCTCTTTAATCATCTTATAAGTCACAGAAATAGACATGAGTCAGAGTACCTAAAAATGAGTTGAGGGTTGAAGGAAGATGCATAAGTCATGCAACATTCATAGCCACCACTGGGAGGCAGTGACACACTAAATGGCTAGCACATTGTGCCTCATATGTTTGCCTAGTTTAACTTGTTTGCAATCATCACACCCACCAACTCCCCACCTCCCCATCCTCTTTACTACTGCCTCCACTGATCTGAGTATGAGATGGAGGTAAACGATGATGAATAACAATTAGGATCTCTCTGAACGGATACCAAAGAAGAGGCAAATATCAATGAGATCTTTATATGCAAAATCTTTCATTGTTCATTTCAGTACAAATGTTGACAGAGCATCGCTGCAGTGCGGCTCAGAAAGCACAATAATTAAACACTTACTTCAAACTGATATGTGAGCAAATAAATTGGACACCGACACACCGACACTGACACACCGGCACGCACACACACACACACACACACACACACACACACACACACACACACACACACACACACAAAGAGGACAAAATAATCACATCCATTCTGCAGAATTCTCTACAGGAAAGTCATTAATGGTTTTAAATGAGGGCGAGCTGTCACATGATACAACTGATCTGTGTGTGAAATGGAATTAGGTGGCTGAGGATGACAAGTGGAATCTTTTATAGCCAATACTCATTGCTCATTGTGGCAGTTTAAATGATGTTTTTTTTGTCTACTGCACATTGGTTAAGAAACGACACTGACGGCTCACATTTTCTGCCTCCCATTGACATATAATCAATTAACTGATATAATCATCTATATAATCACTGGTACATAGTTTTCTCATCACAAAATAGTATCTAAGAAAGTAACGGATTACTTACTCAAGTACAGCAATACTTTACTTGAATATTTCCATTTTGTGCATACTTTATAGCCTACCACTCCATTACCTGGACATTTCAGAGGGATATTGTATGTTTTGTTCCACAAAACTTAGCCTGTAGTTGCTAATTAACCCAGGTAGCCTATAGGTAAAACAGCAGAGGCTGCATCTGTATCTAATTAATCACCAATTTAATGCACCACCCGGGGAGCACGCTAGTGATAGGGTTACCTAACCCTAACCCTCGAAATCAAACACACCCACCAAATTGCGGCACCAACAGGTGCATGCTAGCAAACATGCTAAATGCTAAAATACCTTAAAGATCAAGGGGGTAAGCCCATAGATATATTATGTATATCTATGGGTAAGCCTCTCTCCACAACGCGTACCTCCTATGGTGCCATTTTCATGCTACCTAGCTCTCACCCGCCATTAGCATTCCATTGACTGCCATTCATTTTGACGTCACTTTGACAGTGAATAACTTTACATCTGAAGCGTTTAAAGACTTTATTTGTCCATTGTTTATTTTTAAAGAAACACAACAATGTATAAAAGGCTCCATTACCTTGTATCTTATGTTATGGCTCTGTAGCAGACGTTTTTGTAAAAATAGGCTAACGATTGTGTCATAACCACGCGACTTACTGTCACATAGTAGAGTAATTACTAATGTTAACTAGCATTTTAGTTAGCAATAATTAGCCTGTGCCTATGTTATCTCCTTACATATACCTACGCTCTCCGTCTCTACAAGATTGGGAATGATTGAGATTTCTCTTGACACAGCTACCAGAAGACGTACAACTTTCAGACAGGTTGCCCACGTCACATCTACGTCTTCAAGCTCAGTTGGAGGCTGCGCAGTAACGCTCAGCACCCACCGTGCTTCTAATAGACTTCACTGTTTTCCGTCCGCAGCAACGGGATCTGCTGGTCCATTTCTTTAACTGTCTATGTTAAAGACCGGTGCAGCGGTAACTTCTGCGTCTACTGAGAAACTTTTACCTTCAGCGAGGCCTTTCTGCTGTTTTTGACAATAATGCCTGACGTAACTACAGAGCATCATTCAGCTCAAAATTGTTTCAAACTTCGAGGTTATATGCTTTGATGAGGAACGTGCAGAGTAGGTTGAACCTGGAGCTGATTGAGGAGGACTTCGCAGTGCGCGGGACTCACACGAAGCCATTCAGACAGGTGAGAGCACAACAACAACACAGGTATTGTTGTAACTGACTGTACAGAGGAGACGGTCTGTGTGTGCGCTACACTTAGTGCAAACATTGTGCAGCTTTTTTTTTTTTTTGCTTTGATATGTTTTGTGGCTGAAGCCGCTGTGTAGTTTATAGCCAAGGCCTACATTTCTGTGTTGTCCGTTTTGGTGATATTTTATTCTGCTGTTGACTCTACTGCCAGATTATTTAATGTATGTGGCTCAATAATGCTTGTTGCACCGCAGTTGTGTCCAGATCTCTTTTTATTTATTGTTGGTCAATTTAATTTAATTGTCTCGTCTCTGGTTAATTCTTGTGAGGCTTCACTGAGGAAGGCAGTTGTAGAGGCTACCTAATTGTCAATTGTGTGCACAGGCTGCAAAGTGCCTTCTATAAGGAAATAATACATGGTTGATTTGGACATAGGGCTCTATGGTGTGTTGTGTAAATTGAGATGTTTTATGCACTTTTTTGTAGCATAAATGTATTAATTTAATAGGTCTAGCCTATCATATAAGATCATCATCATAAACAATCCTTCCACCTCCCCTTTCCCTACAAACTTACTTTTTTTACTTTTATCTAAGTACATAATTTTTTGGGCATTTTTAGGCCTTTATTTCCGACAGGACAGCTCAGACTTGAAAAGGGAGAGAGAGGGGGAATGACATGCAGCAAAGGGCTGCAGGTCAGAGTTTAACCAGTGGCTGCTGCGTCGAAGACTAAGCCTCTTTATATGGGCGCGCGCTCTACCAGGTGAGCAAACCAGGTGCCCATCTAGTACATCTTTACACAAGTAATATTATTTTGTGCTTGAGTAAATCATTCTATTACTCTTTCCAGCCCTGGTCATTGCTACTATTAGGATCAAAAGGATCATAATACTCCTTCCACTGTGTATGTGTGACACACACACACACACACACACACACACACACACACACACACACACACACACACACACACACACACACAAACAAACAGCAGAACTTCTAACAATCGATCAGAGCTGCTGACGCTCCCATTACAGTGCCTCATGTTGGTCTCTGAGCAATTAGCCTGCTTGCATCCCAGTGAGTATACTGTATACACAGCAGTGGCCAATCTCTCTCTCTTTTCACTTGCTTTCTTTCCTTTTATTGATTCTTTTATCTTCCATTGGACATGTTTCTTTTTCTTTTCCCTCAGTTTGACTGTCTGACACACATAACTGGAGGTGTGACAGGTTTCACAGCTCTTACACTAATACCCTTTATTTGCCTGTAAAGGGCTATTGTTGGGAAGTCGGTAATGGATGTGTGCAACTGAGGCTGTCTGTGTGCATGTGTCTTGGTATGTATGTGGTGCCTGCGTGCCGTTTGTGTAGGTGTGTGTCACAAAGATGTTTCTTTTACAGTGCTGTCGTAAAAAATAGACATTCAGAGAGAGAAGCCATTTCTGTGAAGCTACAGAGAGATCTGTTTAGTAAAACCCTTGGGCTTGTGGGTAAACATGCATTATTTAAATTATATAAAGAAGGCTCAGCCTCAATCCAGCAGGAACCTTTAGTCACAATATAAATTAATGAATTGGAAAGAACCTGAGATGGACTGCATTTAAAAACTTCACACAAAGTAATCAATGCTTCTTGTTTTTTTGTTTTTTTTTCAACTTGTAGCCAAAAAGACTAATGACATAGTCGCCATCCAGCAGTTGAGTAAACACGACTGAGGCTCCCTGCTGGCTGCTGCATGCGGTGACCTGGGAATGAAGGAGCTCAGTCGTGCTGACTCAGTGAATCTGAACACCACAGAGGCTGGCTTGTCACAGTGCCAACCATTCGATTTGTTTAGAGACACAATATGGCCATCTTGGCTGTGTGCTGGAAAAGACGCCAGGGGAGCTGCTACTTGCCAGCCAACTTTCTCTTGTCGCTCTTTCTCTCTTATTTTTCACTGTGAGGCCACACTCTGCAGGGAGCGTTTGGAGAAGGAAATGTGCTTTCATGGAAGATTCAAAGCCGTGATCAAACATGCAATGTTCTCTGAAATAATTCAACATTTTGACACTTTCATTGTCTCCTGCTTGATTTATGGCTTTCACACTCACAATATATTCATGTTGCTGTGTTTTTTCCCCCCCACAGTTCTCTAAAATACAATGTTTTTAATGGACATTATTTCACTCTTTTGATGCAAAATAGCTTAATGAGAAAATGTCTCACAAATAAACCTGTTTTGAGTATGTTCTGCTATGACAAATAAAAGCCATTATCATTTTAACATAATGACAGCATTAATCGCTCTGATAACAGGGTTATCATGAGCCTGATCTGTCATCCTTCTCTTCACTGCAACAATAGCAGCTAATAGCATCTGTCAGAAGAATACAACGCTCATATTAATGTAGAAGTGATAATTTAGTTCCATCAAAACATCCATACAGATAAAAGAACATTTAGCTCATCATTTGTCAGCATTGATTCAGAGGCAAATTGCAGATTGGGTATATGTCTGTCTTAAAAGATAAGGCTGGTGTTTATATATAGTTCTTACAGAAGATATGAATCTTTAAGTAGTTACCTAAAACAGCTGGGCACTATGGTTTAGCAAACGCTACTCAAACAGGAGTTTTCAGCCATGGATTCATACACATTTGGTGTGTTAGTAAGCAATTTTAAGGCAGCAGGGTGGTAATTGAATCAACATTGTAAAAGAGGAACTTGTCACGCTGTACAACAGTTTGGCTCATATCACGTTTCTTAACACCTTTCACACAGCAAGCATTCCTCGTTACGCACACAGTGGCACATTGTATTTAAACTTGTCTAGACAATTCATCTTATTATATTTTAATTGTGGACTACTTTGCCCCTCACCCTTAGTGTTAAAGGGTTAGGGTATGATAAGAGTATACAATATGTTTAGCTAGTTACCCAGTACTCAGGTCATGTATAATAATATATCAGTTACAGTGGCTATCTTTCTGCAGAAGTAGCCTTTTTTTTTCAAAGATTTGTTGCTAATACTTCTGTCCTTTTTTCGTAGGATTTCAAATGCAGGACTTTCTCTTATAATGGATTATTTTTTTAATTATCTTTTTTACAGTTTTACTTGTATATCCTTTCATACCCAGGCTCTATAGAATGCTGTTTTATTAAACAAATAAACCTTTTGGAGAAAATGTGATTTCCTTCAAAAACACAAACAATAACAGCCAGGGATAGTTGTGTTGAATGACAAAGCATAAAAATAAAATAATAAAGTATGTTGCTAAAACATGAAAAACAAATCTCAGAAAAGCAAATGAATTCTTTGAAATTTTGCCTCAAATTCTTTGTTGAGGCAAAATGAAAAAATAATTGATTTTGTGATTGACTGATCTGTGATTCTATAAAAATACTGTCTATATGTTGTAAAACATTTGCATGTTACCTAATCAACAACGAGGGCAGGATGATTGTTTAGTTTGGAAGTGTTTTTTTTTGTCATTTCAGTCCTTTCTTTCATGTTCTTGCCACCTAGTCAAATTTCATCTGATGAAACTTGAAGCAAGTGCTGTGGTTTTCCACTTGGGAGGCAAACTGTGGAATCTGGGGAAGTGGGAAAATAAATAAAGACATTTACTGAAAGTGGAGAGAAGAGACATTAAATCCAAACGTGGAAGTGAAAAGGTGTGTCAAGTGTGACCTAATTAGCAAGAGCAGACTTTTTCCGCTTCACACTGAACCACAATCGACAGAAATGCACAACTGAACTACCTGTATGAATCAGTGCAGAATAACGTGCAGTTTCTTCTTCATTCTTTAGTTTTAAAATATTGTGCTGGTAAAATGGCATTACCAGAGATCATAATGATTTTATGGATCTCAGTGTGATAAATGGCAAGTCAGGGAAATGGGATACAATGGATCAATACAATTAGAAGCCAGCTTCGTTAGTTACACTAATGTCAAAACTTGCGTTTTTTTCCCCTCTCTCATACAGCTCATCATAATCTGCTTTAATTTATTTCTTTGTACTCAGTTCTTGCTCATCTTTAATAGTATCATTAAAATGTCATACTCGTTCTCCTGTTGTCTTGCCACTGGGGTTGAAACTTTTCCCCTGTAATGAGCTTGCTATTGAACATTCACTGGTAATTGAACAGTAATGAACTGTTCTGTGACCTGTGGTGTGTGAGTAATTGATTCTGAAAGTGGTGTTTGTAGGCACTGTGTGTGACTACAGGGTGAGCAGGCACTGTGTAAAAGGCAGCTGTTGTTCCGGCTCCGGAGAGTGTCATTGCAGATCTGGCCTATAGATGGTGATGCTGCACTTCCTGTTGTTGAGCGGACACACCACGATCTCACTTTGCTTGGGCTTTAGGTGATTAAACCTCCCAAAACAAAGAAACGACTGTGGTCAAAAGCTGCAGGTGTCAACCTAGTGTACTATGGATTACGGTTTGGTTTGTTGGGGATTATTATGTGAACATGGTATCTTTATTTATTTAGTTGTTAAAGTCTTCAGCCTCAGGCTGCCTCTCAATCTGTCGTCATTGATCTCATACAGTGTTTCTCTCAGACTATTTCCACGTGTGATGGTAGAATATAATTTCTTCGTAACAGCGATTGTCCAATCATAGCTTAGAAACTGTCATTAGGCATAGCCTTTCAAGCTTTGAACTTTTCAACATGTTGAAGCTGTTTGCATGGGGCTGTAATTAGACAAATATTCAGGTTTTAAGTGACTTTCCACAACCAAAAATGCAATAGCAAAAGTGTGAAGGATGGATTAAACCAGGTGTCTGTCTGCTCTAATGTAAGCCGCTAACATTAGCATGCCAGGCTAACTAGCTTGCTACCTACTGTACAATACTATTTCCAAAGTCAAGAGTTATACGTTACTTAAAAAAAAACATCCACTGTGTGGCAACCAAGGTTTT
The DNA here is from genome assembly GCF_008315115.2 of Sander lucioperca. Lineage (NCBI taxonomy): Eukaryota > Metazoa > Chordata > Actinopteri > Perciformes > Percidae > Sander > Sander lucioperca. The sequence goes on along the minus strand of NC_050184.1, from coordinate 28,763,490 downwards.
AGTGTTTAGTGAATAATTCTGTCCTGCTCTTTTATTGGTTTGAAGAAGTTTTAACTCCAGCACCTTCAGCCAAACTTAGGCTGGATAGCATTACGTCTGCCAAACACAGCGGTTATTAAAAATGTAATCTTACGACTGTGTTGCTTGTCCTAGACTGATGTTCTACATTAAGCTTTCAAACTACCTAAGGGTTATATTTGAACAAATGATATTTCAATTAGATTTTTATTTATAATATTGTACTATAATACAAGGGCTCTCCCCCAATGCCCTTTTTATTTCCATGTCTTCTATGGATCATCAGCTGGTAAGGATGCTGCTGTCTGCATCTTCAGCCATCTGCAGTCCATATCTTTTTTTTTTTCCTTCTAACTTTCCGTGCATAGCAGAATTGCCTTTCTCTCTTTCTGCCTTTCTGTCTTTGTTGAAAACACAGACATCTTGCAAATTTTCTGAGTAGTAAATCTGCCAACGATATAATTGTAAACGAGATACGTGCGGGGCCAGAACAGAAAGCTTTACAGGCACAGCAACAGTAACTAAGGTGGGTGGGGTTTAGCAAATGGTCAACTGCTACATCAACGCACTCCACTGCCATTGTCCTTTTATACAAACATAATTTTTCTGTCTGTCCTACTCTCTAAATGTGCAGAGTAGGTGCTGCATTAACCTCCCAGTCACCTCTCAGGCTTATCTCTTTCATTGGCCCTTCACCATAATGGCCGTAGTGAGGTTTTGCCTTGAGCACAGATGGTGAGCAACATGAAACTATGGGGACCATCCAGGCTCATGGCCAACTACTGCTCTTTGTGTGGGCAGGTAAACTGTTTGGAATGTAGTGATGTGGAATGACAACAGGCCAGACGGGACGAACACAATAATCTCTTGACGGCCGATTCATTGAATAAAGATGTTTGTTTTCGTCTCGCCTCTTGCGGAAAACAAGCAATTTTTTTATAAAGTAAAAAAACCCAACAAAAACAAAGGCGTACTCGGCAAGAGAGCTTTCAGCTGAAGCGGTTCTGAGTGTTTTATTCTGCAATTTGTATTGTTGTCAAGTATGTAAAAAGGGACTGAAATGGATTTTATTGCTTGTGTTTTTAGAAGTAAGGAAATTCACCACACATTCTGCCGAGTTGAAATTGTCGTGACCGTCAGTTTGTCTTAATTTTGTTCTCTCTTTGGGAACACTCAGACATATTGTAGTGCATCTGAACCCTGTTTGGATTGCTCTATGATTGCAGCTCCACCAAGGGTCAATGGAACCATGAATAGCTACTATTCACCATCCCAGCTGACCTGAGGAAGCCAAAATAATGAGTACCGTATTTTCCGGACTATAAATCGCTCCGGAGTATAAATCGCGTCGCATCAGTCAAAAAATGCGTCATGAAGAGGAAAAAAACATATATAAGTCGCACTGGACTATAAGTCGCATTTATTTAGAAATTTATTTCACAAAATCCAAGACCAAGAACAGACATTTAATCTGGAAAGGTAAGTTATTCAACTACACAACAGCACACAGAACAAGGGGCTGAATACGGTAGGTGTCCGGTATGTTAACGTAACACATTAACAGTTATTCAACTACACAATAGCACACAGAACAACTACCAGGGCGTGGAGACATAACTGCACTGTTGACGAGCCTCTCCCAGCAGGACGCTGTTCAAGCACCCATCTGTGGACTCGTTCCTCCAGCTCTGGCCATCTTGCTTTCAGCCCGCGATTAGCCGATTAGCTTTCTTTGTTTTCTTCATTGCAGTAAGACTAACCTTTTCGCCAGTCCCTCGCAAGTTTCTCTCTCACTCCAAACTTTCTTTGTGCTGCTCGATTACTGTTTTCGGCTGCGTATTTTACTACCTACAGTTTGTAATCTGCAGAATAAGATTTTCTTTTCTTTCTCAGTTGTCTTTAGGAGCAGCATATAGTTGTCACAAGCCTAGAGCGCCTAGAGTGCCTCTCGTGGCTGTAGATGGTAATGTTTTCAGCATGAAATAACATTTAAAAACATGTTAAATTATATATATTTTGATATATAAGTCGCACCTGACTATAAGTCGCAGGACCAGCCAAAGTATGGAAAAAAAAAGTGCGACTTATAGTCCGGAAAATACGGTAACAGATCAGTGGTGAAAATGAGTGCCGGGTGCAAAAGGCTTCAAAGAGGATGTATGTAAATTTATGTATGTTGTATTGCTCACAGAATGATGAAATAAAACAGTGAGCATTTGAAGTGAAGTGAAAGTTGTTTGGGGAGAAAATCTGTTGAGCTTAATGTATAAACGGTACAGAGTAGCCAACCTCCCTAGCATTTAATGAATGCTTGACTGAGTGGAGCAATTACAGAGGATGGCTCCATTAAGCTATTTACATTTGCTCTAAGTTAGATTGCCTCTAATTTGCTCTAAAGCTTGAGAGAAATGAAGGCATTGTTATTTTGAAATAAGACAGCTGCATGCAGATGTACAGAAACTATTAAAATCTCTGGTGTCAAGATGTTGGCTGGACTGTACTGTACGTCACTCGGATGATAGGCTGTTAATGGTTGACCCGGCTCATATACTGTAGTATAGTTCACATGGCAACAGTTGAACCCCAAAAAGCTTTATTCTCCTAAATAAAGTTAATATAAAGTTTTAATTATGTTAGGGAACAGTAAAGCATACTTATAGATCTAGCTGTGAACAGTTTTTCAGATATTTTCTTGCTTAAGAAATAGCTGCAAGGAAAACTGTTGATGGTGAGGTTTTTGGATGATCCTCAGTAATCAGGGTGTAGCTTTTAAAAAGTTGAGTTTTTCAAATAAGTTTTTATAATTCTTTGAGCAGCAAAACCAAAATTCTTTCACCTCCATTTTGAGGTCATAGCAGAAGTTTCAGCAGCAAACATCTGAAAACCTCAGTACATAAAACTAAAACTATCTGCATAACAGTTAGAAAAATGTTTTTTTGGGTGAACTAGGAGTAGAAAGAAATATGAATACAGTATCCTGAACAGGTGTAAAAAAGAAATCTGCATTTTTGCAGTAATGTGGCACAGTCAGATTGAAATTTAGTTGGTATTCCTTTCTTTGTGGAACAGAGCAACATTAGACAGACACATTTGCTTCCGGACACAAATTACCTCACCTCCTTCACTTTGTGCAGGACATGCAAAATCCTGAGGCACTCCAATGTTCAGCCAGGAAACAGAGGAAACATTGTTTGTTTATGTTCTTATTTTATAACTGCACAGTGAAATAAGAAGGGATGCAGATTATAGTGAGTGCAAGGACTGTGAAAAGAGGTTAAAGATAGTAAAATGTTCGATAAAGCGCTGTATGAACTTTGTTGATCCCTCATTTCAGTTTATCTGGGCCAATACATTTTTTTTCTTCTATTTTCACTATTTGTTTCCATCTGGACCTTTTTCACTTTTTTTAAAATACAATTCACATTTTATTATTTGAATAAATGAATGAATGAAAAAATGTATTTCAGACATATCAAAATAAACCAAAGAAAACATAAAAAAAGTACTAAGTTAAATAAGCAAAACATTCAATAAACAATAAGTAACATTAGCCAACATAGACACGTCTGAAAAGGAGTAGGAAGAAGTATACACTTATTTAATCCTACCCCTTTTCCATAACTCAGTAAATTATTATTAATATTTCATTTAACACATAGTGTTACAGTGGGGAGAACAAGTATTTGATACACTGCCGATTTTGCAGGTTTTCCCACTTACAAAGCATGTAGAGGTCTGTAATTTTTTATCATAGGTACTCTTCAACTGTGAGTGACGGAATCTAAAACAAAAATCCAGAAAATCACATTGTATGATTTTTAAGTAATTTGCATTTTATTGCATGACATAAATATTTGATACATCAGAAAAGCAGAACTTAATATTTGGTACAGAAACCTTTGTTTGCAATTACAGAGATCATATGTTTCCTGTAGTTCTTGACCAGGTTTGCACACACTGCAGCAGGGATTTTGGCCCACTCCTCCATACAGACCTTCTCCAGATCCTTCAGGTTTCGGGGCTGTCTCTGGGCAATACGGACTTTCAGCTCCCGCCAAAGATTTTCTATTGGGTTCAGGTCTGGAGACTGGCTAGGCCACTCCAGGACCCTGAGATGCTTCTTATGGAGCCACTCCTTAGTTGCCCTGGCTGTGTGTTTTGGGTCGTTGTCATGCTGGAAGACCCAGCCACGACCCATCTTCAATGCTCTTACTGAGGGAAGGAGGTTGTTGGCCAAGATCTCGCGATACATGGCCCCATCCATCCTCCCCTCAATACGGTGCAGTCGTCCTGTCCCCTTTGCAGAAAAGCATCCCCAAAGAATGATGTTTCCACCTCCATGCTTCACGGTTGGGATGGTGTTCTTGGGGTTGTACTCATCCTTCTTCTTCCTCCAAACACAGCGAGTGGAGTTTAGACCAAAAAGCTCTATTTTTGTCTCATCAGACCACATGACCTTCTCCCATTCCTCCTCTGGATCATCCAGATGGTCATTGGCAAACCTCAGACGGGCCTGGACATGCGCTGGCTTGAGCAGGGGGACCTGCGGCGCTGCAGGATTTTAATCCATGACGGCGTAGTGTGTTACTAATGGTTTTCTTTGAGACTGTGGTCCAAGCTCTCTTCAGGTCATTGACCAGGTCCTGCCGTGTAGTTCTGGGCTGATGTCTCACCTTCCTTATGATCATTGATGCCCCACGAGGTGAGATCTTGCATGTAGCCCCAGACCGAGGGAGATTGACCGTCATCTTGAACTTCTTCCATTTTCTAATAATTGCGCCAACAGTTATTGCCTTCTCACCAAGCTGCTTGCCTATTGTCCTGTAGCTCATCCCAGCCTTGTGCAGGTCTACAATTTTATCCCTGACGTCCTTACACAGCTCTCTGGTCTTGGCCATTGTGGAGAGGTTGGAGTCTGTTTGAGTGTGTGGACAGTGTTATACAGGTAACGAGTTCAAACAGGTGCAGTTATTACAGGTAATGAGTGGAGAACAGGAGGGCTTCTTAAAGAAAAACTAACAGGTCTGTGAGAGCCGGAATTCTTACTGGTTGGTAGGTGATCAAATACTTATGTCATGCAATAAAATGCAAATTAATTATTTAAAAATCATACAATGTGATTTTCTGGATTTTTGTTTTAGATTCCGTCTCTCACAGTTGAAGTGTACCTATGATAAAAATTACAGACCTCTACATGCTACCTCTGCAAAATCGGCAGTGTATCAAATACTTGTTCTCCCCACTGTACATACATACAGCATACACACGTACACATCCATCCATACATACATACATACATACATACATACACTCATGCACACACAATCATACACATACGACAATGAACACATATTGCAGCTGTTAAAGCCCTCCTTCTTTCATATACTTTTTGAAAATCATTGCTTTGTACCTTTTTTTTAACTGGATTATGTTTGGACATTGCTTTAGTTATGTGCACAAACCATTCCACAATTTCGACTCACCCGGAAATGGCGAGCAGATGAGCCTCTCAAAATCTGACGAAAATCTTTTAAACTGACCTTTGTCGATCTGAAAAAAGAGGAGAAAAAAGACCCACGTGACGCGTTCGTCCTATCAGCTGCCGGTTTTCATTTTCTGGGAAACAATACAGAGAAGCGCCGCCTGCTGCTATGGAGATGTATTACGTTTCGCGTACACGCAGAGTGTACGCTCAAGTCGGCGTCGCCTCAGTGTGTTTTTGAGGCATTTTTTTGGACCTCGGGGACCCAACTGATCAGTCCGACTGCCTTTTCTGCCGACGGTCGGTCGTCTGGTTGGTGTGTAACCTCTCTTATGTAGATAGCTTCTCAGCCAGTTCAAAACAAGCCCCCTGATACCATACCGTTCAAGTTTACTGATTAATCTGTCATGATTTATTGTATCGAGTGCTTTCTTGAGATCAATAAATATCCCAGCTGCATATTTTTTTTGGTCTAAGGCATTTGTATTGTCTTCAGTTAGCTCAATAACTGCTAAAGATGTAGCTCTGTTTGGTCTGAATCCGTATTGACTCTCATTTAGTATGTTGTGTTTATTAATGAATTTGTTTTAGGGCTGTCCCAAACGATTATTTTTTAAACGATTAATCTAGCGATTTATCATACAACACTTTAAATACCCCTAAGAATATATCATATGCTTTATCAATACCTTTTTCCAATTTTGATTTAATAATTCATTTCTTAAGGCGTTTATTACCACTTCTGTCCGTACTGGTATGTACTCAAATTTAATCTTCTGCTTTTCCTTCTTGTAGTCTATTATCAAAAACTGTAAACACTGGTAGATGGTCGCTGATGTAATTGATCAGTAATCCATTTATTGTATTATTTTCTGTAATATTCGTAAATATCTTATCAATCAAAGTGGCACAGTGAGATGTAATCCTGCTGGGTCTAGTGATTTTTGGATAGAGGTTTAAGCTACACATTGTGTTTATAAAGTCTTCAGTTGGTTTGTGGTTATTTGGATTAAGCAGATCTATATTAAAATCCCCACAAATGAACATGACATTTTGATTTGACATTGTGAACATTTCTTCCATCCACCCCTTGAATAGTTCAATATTGTAACCTGGTGTTCTGTAAATACCGCTAACAATGACATTATTCTTCATTCGATGCAGATTTCAACTGTTAAACATTCTAATAAACTTCCTATTGCAGTTGTCATTCCCTCTATCACCTTAAAATTGAGGTTTTTGTCCACATACACAGCCACGCATTCTCCAGTCTTGTTCTCCCTGTTCTTATAATTCAGTTCATACCTTTTTCTGGATTAATCCACGTTTCTGAAATTGCAATTATGTTAAACGGTTTTGTGAATTGACGTAAATATTCCTTAATGTTGAGAAAATTTGCATACAGACTTCTACTGTTAAAATGAATAATTGATAGTTTCCAATCTGTGTTGATGGTCTTGCTGTACTGCTCATCGGTGTAGTAGCTGCAATGGTCATTGATGTTAAAGAAGAAATTATTTTCTGGGTTGATATCGTGTTCAATGTCTTGAGAATTATGTTCAGTGTATTCAAATGTTTTCAGTTCCAGCTTATCACAATCAGCAAACAGTTGGGTTATAGGTAACAGTGTATTATCTCCAGATGTAGGCCTAGATGAATGATTATTTTCAGAGTGTCAGAGTCATGTTTGAGGTGAGTTTATTTACTTGTGTTTCCAGTTACCTCATAATCCAATTAGCTCCTCTTTGAAATTTGTTCAGCTCCGCGATGTTTGATTAATTGAAGTACATGGTTAAAATATATGATTTTGTTGGCATGTAAGCTTATTGATATTTGTGTAAGGAGTATAAATGGCAGCAGAAAACAAGTTAATGCAGTTAATAAAGCAGACTAGACAATTTTTAACAACACAGACTTCTTTACAATCCGAATACACATGCAATTCTACCGAAGGCCTGAAAGGCAAGGTGACACGTAGGAGATAATATTTATGGCCAAAACTGAAGTTTAACTCGTACGTAGGAGAAACTCTCGTACGTACGACTTAGGTTTTGGCCATCAATGCCCCCAATTTTTTTTTTTTTTTTTTCACCTTGCCTTTCAGGGCTCCCGTAAATTAAACGGATACAGACACAAATAGGGTAAACTGACCTAAGATTTTGGGATAAAGCAGTAGGGAAAAAATATTTACTTTTCAGTTGAAACATTTGAAAAATGTTTTAAAATGACTCAGAGATATGTGATTTAAAAAAAATTGTGGCTTCACGCTGCTGCACCACGTGCAGTCTTTTACTACTAGCCGTCCTCTCTTTTCACTGCTTCACTCCAACTTTGTGTCAAGGCAACTAAAGTTAGAGATACGAAAACTTGTCAGAACATATAATGTAATGAGGTGACAGGGGTTGATCTGATTTAATTACTCTGTGTAGGAAGTATAGAAATGCTAACAATATGACTGGACACAGCTAGTTACAGCCCACTCAGTCCCTCATAACCTTGCTTATATGATCCCATCAAGAATGACTACAAAGTGCTGTCACGTTAAACAGTTGTCAATAATTTTAAGGGGGATAAAAAATATTTCCAAAGGCAGCATATTCACAACTCTCAGCTAGGTGTAAAATAATTTTTCTTTGAAGTTCCATTATCTATTATTATACTTTAGTCATATCTTTAAAACAGCTGCAAAATACTGTCCAATAGTATAACATCTTAAAACGCGTTCTGAGCTGTTTGATGTGCTGCAAACAAAAAGGCCGTCTCCGTATCCCACACGGGCAGTGATGGAGAATTTATTCAGTGCTTTCAGGGACATGATGTTCAGCACTGATATGTGCTTGTGGACTATATTGTGCTCAGCAGAGGTGATTAAAAGCACTTTTGAGTCCTGAGAATCACTGCTTATGCCTCCTTTAGCCTAAAGCTCAGCCAAGAAAATGATCTACCTGAGTTTTTTTCTATCCCTCTTTCCTTGACTTATGCACGTAGGTTTGTTTCCCTTCTGCTTTTCTTTAATCTCTTAGGTACTCCCTTGTTTCTCGCCAAATTTCTGGTCTATTCTTTACCACCTTTACCATTAGGGAGAGACACATCAGACTGCACAGACTTTAAACCGTTGCCAGTGGAAGGAGGGTATGGAAGCAGACGGAGGAGGATGCATTAAAGACTTTAGAAGTGCTTGGGATAAATAATCATATTTCTATGCACCCACAGTGCTGGAAAAGCACCATCTGGGACAGGCCATGGATTTGCATTACAATATAAATGGGAAGTTGCTGGAGCTGAAAGGGTGATGTGAAGTCATTCAGCCAGCCCCCTCACTCTCTGACAGGTCGCATCTCCCTCCCCGCACCAGGCAGCAGGCAGGCGCAAGGCACTTTGTTGGCGCACGGTATGCTGGCGTACTTTTGTCGCTCGACTGCCCCCTCCCCCTCAACCTCGTCTTTTTTTAACACGCAAGCTCGTCTTTTTTCAAATGCCACATCTCCACACACATGGAGCAGCCCGATAGCGTATGCACCAGTGGCTTCTCTTTCAGATGTGATCTTCAGTGAACCCTCAGAGCTCTGTTCATATCGAGTAGGTGCAAAGGAGACAAGGAGACAAGCAAAGAGGAGGTGGTGCTGGTGGCATATATAGGTACATAAAAAAAACTGCTATGTATTCCGCTATATACATAACCTGGCTCACTTTAAATGTGCTCACTCAGCTCAAACACATTATGGATCTTGTTTGTTTATTAAAAAAGAATATTTGACTCCTCATTTTGCACCGAAACACGCAAATGCATTTTCACAAATTAGCTTTTGATAAGCTAAAGGGCACAGGTGATTTATGCTTGTTTTATTGCAGTTTGTATTATTTTTTGTATTATTATGCACTTTGTTTTTTAAGCCCTCGGTTCATTTCCATTTAGAAAAAGTCTTTACCTGACTGAGCCTCACAGGTTCTGTATAGTCTGAGTTTACAAACCAATTTTGAATACTTCATGGAAGTTGGCACCACTTTGCATGACGGAGCAATGTTGGCAGCAGAGAGCTGTGGATAAGCATTGTGTTCAAATGACTGGTTCTGCTGTAGCCTGACTCTGAGAACGCACTGAGCCTGCTGCAATAGTCTCTAAGTGGTATACTGTGTTTACCGGTGCCCCATAAGAGCCCTAACCAAATGATTACATTTATAGGATGAGCTTGTTGATTTTGACACATTATGATTGTTCAGTTTTTCCCATAGTGGTTGTTTCTTTTGCTTGTCTGATCCAATATTCAAGCAATATGATATAGACACGAGCCCTTCTCATGAAACTTTAAACATCACACTCGCTTTAGCACACATTTTGACAATGTACAAGACCCTTCTGTTTCTCTCTTATGTATTCATATTAGCACATCCCTCACCAGCTTCCACAATATAAATATGCATGCAAAATTACATGACATGAAGGAAAGAACATAATGTCGATGACTTTTTACTCCTCAAGCTCAACACGAGTCACACGAAATGCGTATAAAGTGTTTTGACTAAATAAAGCTAAGAGTGGCAAGGCATAGATTAGAAGGAGAATTCATAAAGAATTGGGGAAAGACACCCGTGGTGCTTAGAGAATCCGACTGCACTCGCACACGGCTACGTAATTATGCAATGTTTTTGTCGGGGTCTGCTCTGGTAAAACTACACTGTTCCAAAAGTGGACTACAGAAAGCACATCTGGATACTTCGCCCCGTCTGTTCTCACCACGTTGTTTCATGCAGGCTCTATAAACGTGGACAACCCGGGGGAAAATACAAAGTTAGATGTGTCGCAATGTCTCACAGAAAATAAAATATACGCAAAAGTGCAAACCTTTTACTTAAGAAGTCAAGTAAAACATTTGTTTGTAATTGCTTGCTGTGACTCTGCATAGCTGCAACAACAAAAATCAAAGATTTATCATGATGTAGTATACCTATAGTACTATGGATATTGGCATCTGATTCAATGTAATAAAGCAGGCATAGACAGACTAACCCCTTTCTTAAAGCACATATTTTCACACCCAAAAATCAATGGGCCTCATTCACCAAACGTTCTTATGAAGAAATTTGTTCTTATACCCCACTTACGCAGTTTTCACGAAGATTCTGGCATTCACCAATGTTTTCGTATTTGGGATTTGTTCTTAGGTAAGAACAGAATCTATGCACACTCAAGAGCACTCTTACGCACAATTTAGAGCTGACATGTTTGAGCAAAATAAGTAGTAAAACCATTTTCCACATTTCTAATTTAAAATTGAATATTTATCGCCTTTATAATTTTGTAACTAATTATTTTCATTATTTTACACATAGATACACACTACAATTACACTTCTGAATTCCCATTGTGAATGAAAAGTGCTAGGCCTATATACAGTAAATAAACCTGCCTTGCTTTGCCTTCAATCTCATCGATAATGTTAACGGGGAACCTTGCCATCCAATAATAGGTGATTGATCACGCTATTTATATGCCCAAAGTATGCATATTTCTGCAGACTAGGACTACACCACACAATGGCGTATTTACTGCTGCTGCAGTGGCCAGCATCTGTCTTCTATGTTTAGAAATATTTTTTTTGCCTCAGATTTCAGATCAAACCATTTATGTTTTACTTCATCAGTTCTGCGCCATTCTCTGGATGCAGCATTCACTGCATGAGTAATTGCATTCCATGCATCGGTTTTATTTGCTGCTTGTATCCACTGCTGACGCTACTTAATATGAGGTCTTGTTTTTTGCTAACTTCTTGCAGCAGTACCTCCACTTCAGAATTACTAAAGTTTTTGTTTCTTTTGGAGTCGAGGCCTTCACCGTCTTTACCACGTCTTTTCAACATTTCTCTTGTGTGCACATGACATGGCCCTGCCATCTCATGCCCTTTTTATGGGAATTAACGGGGCGTTTACCTATGTTAAATAGGAGCAATGGGCACGAGCTTTCAAGTTACGAAGGCATTAGGATTCATCATTCTAAGAACACACTTGCGAACAATTCTGCTGTTTAAGAACACGTCATGAATCAGATGTAGAATTTTCTTAGGAACTTTCTTAAGAACAAATTTAAGAAAAAACATAGGAAGATATTGGTGAATGAGGCCCAATGTCCTCAACTTGTGATTTAGCCTAAAATAAAAAAGTAGCATTTCATGCTTCCGATGTGACTTCTCGTGTAGACTCCTTTTTAATATACACTTTATGATCCTCACCATGTTTCTTTAAGGAAACAGAAAAGGACAGCATTTCCCAGCTTTAATGAAACTGAATAGTGGAGTACTGGGCTCAGGTACAGAGGTGACGACAGTGACTTTTTCCAATTTATCCGCTTTGTCTGTCTCCAGCTGTGCAGACCTTTCAGTTGATTGTCCCATTGTTTTCTGCTGTGAATTGCACAAAGTTCTCCCATCTAAAAAAAAAAAAAAGTGAAAGAAAAAGAGACTGGATAATAGCAGCCTTTGTTGGATGTGGCTTTGAAATATCACATATTAATGGATGCCATTTTAGAAGTGCAGTTGCTGTTTGAATAAAATGTGATAAACCTTGCATGAAGAGATAATACTCATTAAAACACATCCGCTCTACACTGAAGGGGTAATGCATGCGTTCAGCGTTCTGCCAAAAGGAAAAAGAAAATTGCAAGAATGGGTAACACAATCAGAATGAAAGCACAATTATTGTTTCAGCTTTCAGAACATTAAAAGAATAGATCCACCTTGCTCTGTCTTCTTTCTGCTCTTGCTCATTTTACATAATGTCTGCACTGATTGTAGAATTGCTGACAACTTGGGCTGCTTGAGTTTGTTTTTTTTACCCTCCTATCTAAGGTAGCAGTTTCTTTAAACATTAAGCAGGAGATTCAAACACCTCACATTCATTTTGGAATTATTTGTGCCTGATCAGAAGGATGAAACAAGCAAAAATCACAGACAGCACATGCAATGGCTGTAAAGCAAGCTGTTGTTTGAACTGTTGTGTGTATGTTGGTGTGTATTTGTGTGAGCAGAGTCAGAAAATTCCTGAGCATCAACAGAACCAGTGCTGAAATAAAAACGCATTTAGATAATACTTAAAAATAAGATTAAAAACCGCTTTCTTAAAAATACACACACTATAGCTACTGTATCTAGATAGACCCACTAGCCAGCTACTGGACATTATCAAACATGGATAACGTCCAAACATTACACAGATTCATAAGCAGAGAAGATATAATGTTTCCAGTATCCTAAAGTTTCCATTCTGTTCTTTTTGCTTCCCCAAAGTTTTCATGTTAATCTGGACCACTGCTCTTTACTGAGCTTGGGATTTTGTGTCAGCTCAGCTGATGCTATTCTCAGAGCTGTATTAATTGATCGCTCGCTCTTTGATTTGCCTCATTTAAAAGGTCTTTAGTTAATTTAATGGATCGCAGAGTGAGCTTTTCAAAGTACTGCTGGGCATAAAAATTACAGACTGTAATCATACATCATTAATCTAAAAATACTTCTTAACAGGAGTTGTTTTTCTTTAACTTGGTTCTGCTCAAGGGTGACTTCATGCACACATTACCAGCAGACTAGCGGTCAAACAAAGTAAAAATTGTGTCATTTTTGTCATTACTGAGTCCTCTGCATTATATTACAGGTCCTGAATCCTCCTGGACTAACTTAGCTCAGCTGCCTCTCATTGTCCTGATTACTCCTCAGCTGCTCCCAATTGCTTCAGTTTATTTCAGCCTAATGCTGCATTCACACAAGGTCAGCAGAATGGGAACAACAGGAAAATCTACTGTTATTCCCAGATGGTTTCTCCCAGTGCAAGTCTATTTAAAAATGTTTAAACATACTAAATTACTTTTGTTGCAAGGCAACTTGTAACGTTTTAGTCCGACATTTTGGGAAATGCGCTTATCGCTGAGGGTTCGATATTTTCATTTAGCTTGCAGTAAAAAAGCATATTTATAAAATCTTGAACTATTCCTTTTAATAGTGAAAGTTTGTCAGAAGCCTTATTTGCACAGGACTGGTATTACCTGAGGATCTCTAGTAATTTGTAATAATTATAGAGGTCATCTGTAATCTTAATCCCGTGCAAATGTCTGTAATTTTTAAGTAAAAATTCCACCGCAAACTACCTACCATATTTCGGCAAACAGAGATCATGTGGCAATATTAATCCTGTGCAAATCAGCATCTCTGTGATTTGGGGTTGTATTGGCTGTGTTGGCAATTATGAATGTAACTTTTGACAGAGCCTTGACATCATATGCGGGGGATAATGTCAGTAAAATTGAGTAGAATACAGGCTGCACTTATCTTGTGTGAATGTGCCGCAAGAAACACGGACGTGGGGGGGAAGGTAATTTCTAAATCACATGAGGTCCATTGGTAATAAGAGTCCCGTCCGAAAAGGGCTCGTTTGTTGACACTTCCGTGGCTTTTTTCAACAAATGTCAAATCTTGTGGCTTTCTGGAATTTCTGATATCTCAGACTCGGGATTGCAACTTGGAGGCGGACGTGAGCATTTTTTTTTACACTCTGCTGCTCGTAATTACAAACTGAACGTTATGATGTGAACTCTACGTTGGTCCCCTCTCACTTTGTCAGGTCATCAAGTTTCATTTCCATGCTCGGCTGTCAAGCAGAATCTTTCTGATCACCTGCAAGTTTTCCTTTGTGTTAATCCTGTAAAGTGCTGTGTCTCCAGTTTTCCTGCTTCTACTCACCTACAGTGTCGCCTCAGTCTTTCACCTGCAGCCTACTGTACATTCACTGGTGTGTTTCTGTTTCCTTCAGTCTTTCACCTGCTACCAGCCAGCACCTCCACCCTTGGTTTTCAGTAAAACGGTACATAAATGAGACAAAGGCATAATACCCAGCTGCACAGCAAGATGACAGTAGTGGTATAACGGTAATACAGCATCAACAACTCATAACTGTGACTTCATAAACGGGCACTTCCAGGGAGAATTTATTACTTCCTTACTGTTTATTTGCTGCTCGCCTAGCGAAAAAGTTACTCACCACTTTTGTGTTTAAACTTCACTGTGGTTGGACAGAAACTTCACAATATCAATCGTTTTACAAAAACACACCAATTACTTTCATGTTCAAATGGAAATGCGGAGTGATTGGTTTTCAGTAATTAAATAATTTCTCCGCTTTGAAGTTCATTTTCGTTGTGAGGATGCAGGCCGAAGAGTATTTTAGAGTTTAAGGGGAAGGCAGCTGTGGAATAAAAAAAGTAAAAAAAAAAAAAAGAGCAGCGCCCAAAGCTGTGCTCTGTCTGTAGAAGTAAAGTGGAATTGCTGAGATGGACAGTGCAAGAGTGTACTCAGTGGTTTAATGTGTGTGTGTGTGTGTGTGTGTGCGCACACACACTCATAAATCAATGTCGTATTTTATTTAGAGACATGGCCAGTTCTCCCCCAGTAAACCCCCACTATCTCCCAGAGTCCCCAGTTAAAGACAGCACACATGAACAACACCAGCCATGGCTTTTGTTATCAGCCGAAGCATCACAGGAGCCCCTACAATTTCCTTTTCCCCCTTCTCTTCATTCTCTTACTCTTCTACCTTTCATTTAGAATGCAGCATCCTGTTCTATTACCGTCAGTTGTGACATTTACTCACTCTTTTATGATGAATTCATAAAATCATGACAATGATAGCACACTGAGAGTGCTTTATGGAAACTCATTATAGAGTATCTATCTTTGCCTGTCTGTCTCTTCCCCCCTCTCTCTTTCACACAGACATACAGTATACACACTTTCTGTCTTTCCACTGAACATAAAAACAACAGAAGCGGCACACTGATGTGAAAAGTTTGGCTGTGAGCTCTCTGTGGAGTGTTCTGATAAGGCTATCAACGCTTGACTGGCTGTTACACTTGGTGAGGCTGCAGTCGTTTTTCTCTGAAATCCTTTTTCAGATCACTCAGACGGTCTCTTTGCCACATTAGGCTGAATGTTGTTTGTTAAAGGAGAAAATAGGCTCCAATGATACAGACTTTCAAAGTAATGTTCAAAATGTTTTATATTTTAAGTGAGAAATGACCATCTCTCAGAAACGTTAGTCATGCTGCTGTGACAAATACCAAGGTGAGTAGTACTGTCACATTTTGTTGTTACGGTGTATGTACTTCAGCTTATCTCCACTGCCATATTTTTTTTACTTTGATAGAAACTTTGCTACACCATTGTTTGCCATGTCTTTTCTCTGGGAGAATTTAATTTTGCAAGAATGTCATGCATTTACAGAACATGTCACGCTGAACATTTCAAAAGACGCCATTCTTTCGACAGGAAATTAGAAAATCCTCACAGGTCGGGACAACATCTAATCTAACAAAAACACAACATTCAACACAGCACTGAGAAATCCTCCTGCCTCTTAGTTTCTACTGTGCACCGAGGACTCAGCAATACCAGCCTTCATCCAGCAGCATAATGTTTTCTCTTGCTTCTTACATCATCACCTGAAACCTTAAGTAACCTCAGTGACCATCCCCATGATTCCTCACAACCACCACAACCCATCCAGGTTTGCCTGTACCAACTATATTACCATGCTCTCTGGTTTGATGAGAAAACTTCATGCGTCCAATATAACCCGGAGGCTGAGTTTCCATTACCGACCTAGCCGTAACTCAAAACTGCATGCTTTGCTGGGGCACTTCTGAGCTCTCACTTTTGTCGGAGCAGAGGCAGATAAGACCCCGTAGCTTCAGGTGAGCTCACCAGTAGCAAGATGTACATCATCACAGGGTGGCAACACTTCAGTTAAAAATAGCTGAGCAGAAGTTGCACAAACATGTGACATACTCGCGTTTACACGCTGTCTCCTTGAAATTACACTTATATACTACTTTTTTGTTTTGCCATGTATGCTTTAAGGGGAAACGTAATTGCTGCTTGGATTATGTTGACTCCTGGTGTTTTTTTCTAGCGTAGAGAGTGCATTTTTTATGGCACACTAGTTGTAGGGAAGAGGTTAGGGTGAAATGGTTACCATACAAAGCTAAGAACTTCAACACTGAATACCGGGGTTTACATCTAGAGCCTCGCGCTTCAATCACTTTTGACTGTTCATAACAGACCGTGTTCTCTCTTTCACCTTAACCAAGTGCCTGAACATGACTAAGAATCTGCAGCCACGCTAGATGCTCTGCGAGGCTAGACTCAGCAGGACTTTAAGCTAAATGCTAATGTCAGCATGTTAGCATGGTGATGTTTAGCAGGTATTATTTTTTTACCATGTTCACCATCTTAGTTTGGTGTGTTAGCATGCATACATTTGCTAATTTTAGCAGTAAAAATGTAAGTGGCCTACAGGTTACAGTTTAGGCTAACTGGAATTAGTTTTACAGATATTTGGTCATAAACCAAAGTATTGGACAGATTAAAAGTTTGACTTGATGATGAAAAATTAAGGGATCACCAACGTTATTACAATACTCCTGGTGGGAGTACCAAATTTCATGCCATTCTGTTCATTGTTGTTGCGATATTTTAGACTGAACCTAAGTGGTGGACTGGCCGACGCACTAACATTGCCATTCTTTGAGCCACACTGTATGTATGACTAAATTTGTATCATGCTTTTGTTGCTCTGAGCGGATGTTGCATTGGAAGAGCAGATTGTAGACAAAACAAATGAGAATGTCAGTAAATGTTTTGCAGATATGTCTATCAAATCATCATAATTGACAGACAACGTTGCCTTATAATCCTCTAAAAGATGACAATACTTCTATTGCTAATAATAACTTATGATGCTCTTAATTTTAAGCTGCAGGAAAATTAATAAGCAGGACTAGACATAAAAACCAACAAACAGAAAGTCCCCAGGTTAGGTCCTTATTCACAGGAAATGGCGTTCTTAGCTAGAGATTTTTAGGGTAGAGCCAAGCGTCTTTGGCACCCTCAGGTGGTCAAGTAGTTTATTGCACAGTTGGAGCGAAGCTACAGGAAGTACGTTCTCCAGTGATATGGATCTATAGCCCTGGGGGCTTAGAGCAGCAGGATGTTGTTTGACGTGAGGGTGTGCACAAGGGGGTAAGCCTCTCCTCACAACGCGTAGCTCCTATGGTGCCATTTTGATGCTAACAAGCACTCACGCGCCGTTAGCATTCCATTGACAGCCATTCATTTTTGACTTTACATCTGAAGCGTTTAAAGACTTTATTTGTCCATTGTTTATTTCTAAAGAAACACGACAATGTATAAAAGGCTCCATTACCTTATATCTCACGTTATGGCTCTGTAGCAGACGTTTTTGTAAAAATAGGCTAACGATTGTGTCATAACCACGCGACTTACTGTCGCATAGTAGAGGAATTACCGTATAGTACAGGAGAAGCTCGCAGGCAGTTTCGACTTACATTAGCTGTTTAAGTTTAATTACTAATGTTAACTAGCATTTTAGTTAGCAATAATTAGCCTGTGCCTATGTTATCTCCTTACATATACCTACCTGCTCTCCGTCTCTGTAAGATTGGGAATGATTGAGATTTCTCTTGGCACAGCTACCAGAAGACGTACAACTTTCAGACAGGTTGCTCACGTCACATTTACGTCGTCTTTCTCAGTTGGAGGCTGTGCAGTAACACTCAGCGCTCACCGGAAAAGTGCTTCTAATATCCTTCACTGGTCTCCATCCAAAGCAACGGGATCTGTTGGTCCATTTTATATACTGTCTATGGGTGTGCATGGGGAGTTTGTGGGGTTCGAAGTTTCATGAGGGAAGGCTGGTTTTTCTGTGTATGCACAAAAAAGTCTGGACACCACATTTGAATTCTGTCCTGAAAGGAGACAGAAAGCCAGCGCAGTGATGTGGGAGAATTTACATGTTCTCGTCACTGATCTGGATGTACTGGAGACTTCTGCAAGACAACCTTTACCGCCTGAAGAGGATTAAAGACCTGGGCCTGTTTCTCTGACTCTGTCGGAAGTGGACACAGCTCTGACATACTCATAAGATGGTTGAAGGGCGCTTTCAAGAGTTGTATCATGTGGCTGTCAAAATGCTTGTGGTTGATCAATAAAGAAAACAAATTAATGGTTCCATCATGCTCCATCAGGAGGTCGCTCATGACACAGTGTGAAGATTTTTGTGTGAGTCAGTTGGAACCTCTCAAACAGGTTTCTAAAAGTGTTCTACAACTTGGTAGAACGTATTTTTGAGCTTCTCAGGCAAAGGTTGGCGTCTTAAAAGTGGCTTTATGTAACTTTCAGTTGTGTTGATTCTAGCGGCCACTTTGGACAAAAGTGGTAGTGTTTTTACCACACCTGCTGTAATAAAGGTCTTTACGGTGCTTTATTGCCCACTGTAGATTACTGAGTTAGTATTACCGGGAGGTCTTATAGTCGCGATAAATATTTTGCTCAGACAGAAAATCATTCATTTACAATAAGAGAATATGTTACAGATGCATCGCTGCATTTGCATACGGTAACTTAGCCTACTTTGGAAGTATTGTGAGCTAAACCGGGTATCACTGTGTCACGAGCTAAAGCATTAAGATATTGTTGTAGCAACTAATGTAATAATAACTTAGATTTATATAGCGCATTTCATGAAACCCAAGGACACTTTACACAAGTACAGGGGGAAAAGGAAAAAGAAAATAGTAGGCCAACTCAAACACGGACTAAAAGGAAGTTATTTTATGAATGAAATAGACATATTACATACCAGAGGGCCAATTCGGGGACGTTTTTGAATAATTTACAATCCCGTAATTGTCTCTATCTGTTGAAAGCCCGACTGAGTGTGACTCGGATTTTGCCCTTTGTCTTTCATTTTCCCTTTTAGCTTTCAGTTGTTCTTCATTTAATTTCCTTCTTTTCTATGATGGCTATAAGGCTATAAGACATAACCACAACAGATAACTTCTAAAATAACATTAGAATACAATTAGGCCTATAAAAAGAACTCTCCTCTTACCTTTTCCTGCATACTCACTAACACAGGTGTTGTTACAGGTCATTTATGCTCATCAGATGAAAAATTACACAGTTTTAGAAACATTAAAAAGTTACATATAGTCACTTTAAGATGAGGGCTGCAGAAAGAGTTTGAAAGGGTTGAAGACTTGAACAATCAGTAGAATGAGGAGAAATTCAATCGGAAGATGTTGGATCCAGGGCACATTTTGATGTTCAAGCCCTCTAGAGACCATAGCATTTGTGACAGGAGCAAAGGAGGAAATAAGGGGATGTTATGATAAAGCAGCAAAGCCCATGAAAGAAGTAGGTTAAGTTGGATGGTATAGGTCAACATAACATCGGCCTGAAGACAGGAGACTGCTGTTCGTTTCCTGTTTCGACCCAGCGGTCAATCTAACTTATTATTTTCCAAAAGTGATTTGTATTGGTTTTGAAAGGCACATGCAAATTAATCAACCGGTCGGTAGGGGCGTCAGATCAGAAAATGCTTCTATGTGTCGTTCTAGAGGGCAGGGACAAACAACATATTTGTAGTTTAACGTGGGGGACTTGTTGTTTTAATCATGCTTCAGTTTTAGTATTTTATATATATATATATATATATATATATATATATATAAAATGGTAATTTCTAGGAAATAGTGTTGCTAGAACACACTATAAGCGTAAAACGAGAAATTTGTTATCTCAAACAAGAATAAAAGTAAATCATGGTAATTCTGGCTTTTTGCTGTATGATTTGTACGCATAATGTTACTTTTAAAATCGGGTTTAAGAGTGAGTGGATGTTGACTTTTTTTTTCTATAAACTCACTGCATTTCTTTTAAAGGCTGGAATATATTTGAAATTTCCAAGTAAGGTAACACTCCAAGTTGTAATACTCTCTCACGTGGTAGCTATATATATATATATATATATATATGACACACGAAACAGGCATGAAGTGATGTGCACTGAGAAGTATACACACACAGGCCCATACACACGCACATCCAGCCAGAAAAACAAAGCCCATAAATAGTAGCACTTGCATGAAAGAGATAGCAGGAAAAAGTATTTCTGAAAGTGGTTTCTGGGCATATTTGTGTGGGTGTGATGGGATGGCAGGTGCTATGTCTGAATAAAGTAGACCTAAACAACACAGGTATAGGTGCCTCAGCGCAGGAGCCAGTACAGAATTAAGTGGGATTAGAAACATTTTAAGGGAATTCAGGAAATGATTTATAATCCCTCTCTGCCACAGATGATTTTGATTCAAAGAAAAAAACACAACTTGCGTGTCATTCAGACAAGGACAAGTTGATATATGTACATTTTTCTAATGCAACCATTAGAACTCATTATTCCCATGTATCTTATACATTCTGAATAATGGATATTGTGCAGAAAAGAATTGTCAAGGTTTGACATGTATCTCAGTAAATGAACATGCATATACTACAGCCTTGCTACAGCTGGATGAAATAGAGCCAGGAGAGTGAAAAGAGGGCAATTTTCTGCCTGTGGTGTGTAGAACAGAAAGTTCTGCTGTGGTTCCAGTTTTTGTCATTTTCCAGTCAGACCAGAAGTAAGAGCAAAGTGTCAGATGGAAATGACACCAGAGCTGCACACACTGGGGAACACATCTGGTCTGTAATGGAGGAAGATTGAGCAGATACGAAGGGTGGGAGATTGGGAAATGAATGGCTTGTGAGCAGATACATTTCTCTGACCAGTCTTCATCATCAGGACTTGACTATTTCATTTCTTGGTCTGTCTGTTTTTTTCTTTGTCTGCCTGTCTCTCATTCCCATGTTCATTTACTGGCATTAAACTTATTTTTCGCCTTTCTTAAGCGAAGACAAACAGAAAAAGGCAAGGCTCAGGGTTATAAATGATTTACAAAACATGAAGAAGACCTTAATATCTCACAGTAAGGGACCTCTGTGTTTAAAGAGTCTCAGCAGGCAGGGAAGCCCCTGGATGTGCAAAGACTGAAAGGATATGTGTGCAAGGACACATTTCTCATCAAAAGCATTTTAGAAAGGTATAATAAAGGTCAGTGTTGGGGAGTAACGGAATACATGTATTGGCGTTACGTATTCAGAATACAAATTATGAGTAACTGTATTCCGTTAGTTACAATTTAAATAGTTGGTATTTAGAATACAGTTACATTGTTGAAATCAATGAATTACATGATGATACTTCTCTGTTTCACGAGTTTATTCACTCTCTGAATAAATTAAGGTAACTCCATGCTTTTCCCAGAAGCCCCAATATGAAAACGAAAAAATTAGCTATTTACGTGATCACTGATAGAGGTAGAGATGGAGCCGGAACCGGCACAACAGAGCCAGGGCAGGAATGCGTTTCTATCTTGGAAATTCAAACAGCATTTCACATTAAAGAAAGAACAGGGAGAACGAAATATAACTGTGCAGTGCAACCTCTGCTTGCCACCAACCAACCTCCTTTCAGCGTCCAAATTACTCCACCTCCAACCTGAAGAAGCATCTTAAAGTAATTATTTTTTTTTTTAAATTAGCCAACGGTAGTCGTCTGCTGTAGTTTTACTAGTCACCTTACACCTTTATAGCTAGTTGACGTGTTACTTTACATTCTCCTACGCGCTGATTTACTAGCCCCAGAGCCGTTGAAAGACTGACTAGCCCCGTTTGACATGCTAGCTAACGTTAGCTAAAATTAGCTCGTGGTAGCTTAGATTTTTGTAGTATGGGTTAGGGTTAGTTAGTATGCAGTTCGGAACTACAAATACAAAATACAAAAATCTATCTGCTTGTTCATGTACACATTCAGCCAGTTGGAACAGAATAACACACCAGAATAGGCCTGTTTAGTAAGCTGTATGTGATGGCCTCATTCCTACACTTATAAATGCAATTCACTGTGGAAGTAATCCAAGTATTCAGAATACGTTACTCAGATTGAGTAACGGAATATGTTACAAATTACATTTTTTGGGCATGTATTCTGTAACGGAATACGTTTTGAAAGTATCCTTCCCAACACGGATAAAGGATTAGGAACGTGTATGATGATTGTGTTATGTGCGTGTGTGTCTGCACAGCTTTTTGCCATCTAATAATGCTAATAATTCACTACATTTATATAGCGCTTTATCATGGACACTCAAAGCACTTTGGGGGGGGGGCGGGACTACTCTCTACCACCACGACCAATGTGTAGCACCCACCTGGGTGTTCACATTATATAGACTAACATTTTTACAAAGACACTATGAAAAATGTTTACAGAGTATGTCACTGTTTACATTTGGTCTGAGAGAGGCATTGCAGTTTGACCACAGAACACTAAACTCCCAACCACTTTGAAAGTTATCACTAGTAAGAATGTTACGTAAGTAATGTTATGTAATAAACTAGTAAGAATGTTATGTAAGTAATGTTATGTAATAAAGTTAACCTAGGTGGCCTATGTTAATTTAAAAAATGTAAACATTGACTATTTGTTTCATGCGGGACACAAACCGCTCTTTCAGGTGAAAGTCCTGTGTTTGTTTGCCCATCCTTCCTCCTTACGCAGACTCACTCTTTATACTACTCCCTACTATTGTCGCTCGCAATACTGCGTCATCTTACAGCGCCGCGGTCGAGCAGTTACATTGAGCGTCTAATATTGACACAGAGGGGTTATCCAGATTACCAACACATTAAGGGTGTCACGATTTTGATTTATTATCAAAAATTGATTGAAATGAGCTTTTGATTTCGACAAAATCGAAATCAATCGGATCGGCAATTTCCCCAGTATTTTTTTTTCTCCCTCCATCTCCGCCTACTTGCGCACGTCTGAAGAAAAAAAACATACATAGTGCAGCTTACCAGTTGGTAGCATGCAGCTAAAGACACAGAGTAACATTAGCTTACCTGTAGCCTGCAGCTGACTATTGGTCACCATGACCACTGCCGGAGTCGGAGATGACAGAAAAACAACAGAAAATTCTCCTGCTTCCCTGAAGTCTTCGTGTGGCAACATTTTGCCTTCCCCGGGAGTTAGTTATGTAAACAAACAACAAAGGTAAAGCATGTGGGCTCTGACGGAACTCCGTGGTGCCTTCAGGTACACGTTGTTAAACTAATGGTGCATTCAGTTGCGCCACTAAAAAAACTGAGAAACTCAAAACTGTTGTTGCAAAATACCCTTCTGCCATCTGGCTCTTATTGTAGCATTGCCGTCCCCGTTGAAATTTAAATGGAATCGTGACCTTAAACTCAAAAGTCAAATCTAATCGTGGATTTGGAGAATCGTGACACCCCTACAAAAGAAAACAGCCTTCTGAGCCAAGTAGGAAGTAGAGTATGGCCATACCGCCTCATATGTATGGGAGTGATAAAGAACTTTTAACGCCCATTCATTCGTCTGATAACATTCAAAGTGGATGAAACTCCAATATTATTTCACACACAAATTTTCAAATGAGGCTTCAATAAATATTGAAAAAATATTAAGAAACTTCTCTAATTCCTAAGAGCATTCTCTCTGAAAACAGAACTGAAAAAACATAAAAGCACACTTCTTCACTGACTTCAAAGGCAAATTTTTGCAATGTGTATTTTAAAAATAAAGTGTTTAATATCTGCTACATTTCTGAAAGTCATAGGATTACCAATTTCTTTTTTACCATCTACTTGCAAGCTGCTTCTGGGAGATTAAAAGTGAATGTTAAATTTCACATTTCCACAAACCCATCATTGGCCAATGTACTGTCTAAAAGATGAAACTGAGTTTTTGACATGGTTTTGCAGATTTTATTTAATGTAACTGACTTGTTTTTCCCTTTTTGCTATAACAAAGAGGACTATTATGTCGTCTTGCCCTGTTACCTGCCTGAGATCCTTTTAGAGTAGCAGCAGTCCTTCTGCTTCATCATCTAAGTCAAACTTCTCAGTATGTTCACAAATGCACACCAATAACCAAACCAATAACAAATGCCTATCCCTTATTTGTGTCGATAAATATTGATTTTACATTTTCATACACCTAGCATTGGCTGACATTTTACAGTTTCAGTTTTTGTTCCTTTTAAATCTTAAAATATACAACACAGGTTTCGACAAAGTGTGATAGAAAATGTTTCTGTGAAACAGACCAATGTGATTCCTTTTGACTCTGAAAAAAGAATCTAATCAGATGATACAGTAGTTCGAAATATGATGAGGGTGGTCCAAGGTGCATACCATGTAATTGCAATGTCCCTGGTCCTGATTTGCGCTCATCCCAGGGGCTTTATGGATCGCCTTCATAAATGTACAGAGACGAAAGTAAAAAAGGAGAGACTGGAGAGAAAAGAAATGGAGTTACTAGTGAGTTCTGGGATCAGTCAGAGGCACTTCCTAATATAACCTGCCATACAAACGCACACATTGGCACACACACATACACACAGTCAGTGTGTCAGATTGTAGCTATCTTACAGCTAACGTGTGTACAGTAGTCTGAACACACCTAAAGAGCCTAGAGCCACACAGCTGGCATGGCTAAACATTAAATGGCATGAAAATGGAAAGATAGTAGCAAAACCTTTTCTTTGATACCGAATATTATCATAATTAAAGACTGGGACCTCAAAAACTGATGATGAATAAAAAAAGAAAAGAAACCATCACCAGTAAACGGCAGCCCCCTCTTTTGGAAAGCGTTGGTGTGGTTGTGCATTTCAGGTCAATGTGTTTACAATCTCAATCATGAAATAAAATGGGTACACCTGTTCCACACTGGACAATGTTAATGGAAAAATGGCTGGAGCGGAAAGATCACCTCAGTTATGTAGTTGCTTAAGTTATGCAAGCAGCCCATTACTTTATTGCTTTGCTGACCAGTCTAAAGCAGACCACGCTGATCAGTGTTGACTCTGCCTCTGTGTACTGTATTTGTGAGTATAGTGCATATTTGTCTATGTGTGTGGAATGGGCTGGATGTGACTATATTTGTGAGACAAATTAAAGATGCAGTAAGCGATGCCCCCCCAGATTCATGGACGCACATTGCTATAGCAACCACTTCTGTTAGTGTCTCTGCGGACCAAACGAAATATGGCAGAGTCGATATTGGCTTACGCTAGGTTGTGGATTAGCAAACTGTGGCTACTGCTGTAAAGCCAACCAATTGGGAGCAGCCATCACAAACATTAGCAAACGCACAGTGACGGACTGGCCATCTGGAATTTAGGCAAATGCCAGAAGGGCTACCCCCCTATGGACACCTATGGGCCACTAATGATAATTTGTCTTTGGTTAATTTTATTTAAGTTATTTTATGCATGCAGCCACAAATATTCAAGATTGTACTGTGGCAAAGTGCGTGGAAAGATACACTCGGAAGGCAGAGTTACTAAATTCCAATCTAGGTTATTGACAAAAATAGGGCTGGTGTGTTGCAAATGCCAGGGCCGTTTTTTGATCCCAGTCCGTTACTGCGCACAAGGTTAAACTGACCTATTGAAAACAGCAAACGGTGAAACAACAAAGCTAACATTATTACTCTTCAGTAACGAGAACCCACATCAGTTTTCATTCCTTTGAAATCACGGAGGTTTCTGCAACGCCTCACCGATGTTAACAAGGGTCTTCCAGCTTTTTTAATTTGTATTCTATAGTCCTTTTGCTGCTTCGCTGCCAACCCTTCTTGTTGATAACTCCTGGCATTGCCGCTGCCTCTCCCCTCTCCCCCGCCCTATCACTTGCTTGCACGCGCCACCTGGTGCTGATTAGCTGGAATAGTGTTGTTTGGCTCATGCACACCTTTCTGTTTGTTTTGCATTTACACAGCCAGGGCTGTATAGGAACGCCGTTGTTTTTTTTTTTTTTTTTTTTTTAGCGCACACAGAAAATAGAGAACTGGATGACCGTGAGGAGATATTCGCTGAATTTGACAAAGTGTATTAGATTAAGATCGCTTCCTATACCTTTTAAATGCGTTCTCTCTTTATAAAGATTCATTTTCTGTCCCGTTCTCTCTTCACATTTCCACTTGGTTTCTTTTTATTTAAACATGATTCTTTTATCCTACGTTTGCTCCTGACCTTATTGTCTGGTAATTGCTTTAACAACAGAAAATGGAGACCAGTTGCTATGGAGATGATACATCTGCCATGTAGTGAACAATATATATTTGCACAGCAATTTTGTGCTACACTGACCCCCCCAAAAGTCAGCAAATAAATAAATATTAACAAAATACTTTACTGCCAATTAGACCATGACTGCACCTACAAGTTTTAAAGTGCTAATGTGTTCAAGTCTGAACAACAATAATGAACCTTGAAATGAAGCTTACAGCTGCCATCTTACCTTTTTATCAGTTTCTATAAAGTTGGCACGGAGCTCTCTGTAGTCAGCATAAAAACCTTTTGTGATGTGAAAACCATAAATGCCAAACCATTTTCTTCTTCAGCTCCCTTTCAGGAAGCATCTCTGAGCTGTACTTGCATCGAGAGGATGCTGTCTGTATACTTCAGCAGGCTGTTCTGAACCATTCGTACATATAGTTAGGATAAGTAATGCATTGTAAATTGTATGTATTCCACGTATTTATTGCTGTATGCACCACATTGACTGCTGCTCTGGCAGGTCATTGTATGGGTGGGTCATAAAACGCAGGGCTTTCAAGTAGGGGAGCAGAGTTCATGTCACATGGAAAACAAAGAACTTTCACCCACGAAACGCGTGTTGGTGTCCCAGGAATGCTACTTAAGGGACCCTCAGATCGTGGTTTGGATTAAAACACTCCCAAGGAACATGCATTTCCTGGGTGAAAGTCTGTTAAAATGTTATTAAAGTCAAATAAACTTTAATAATAGTTTGTTGCACAAAATCGTGGGTCATTAAATGCACCATTTGATCCCTGTGTTATTTAGTGTTGTAAAAGAAGTTAAATCAGACAAAGTAGTGCAACCTTCAACAACTTTTAACTGCAGGCACCTGGAATGTTTACAGGGGAATGTACATATTTTGTCATTCCCCAAAGCAATAAATCATATCGAATAATGAGCCCCAAGTGCAGATGCAAGAATGTTGCACACACATTGAACTCTGGCAGACTCGCTCTCTCCTCATTTTTCAACATGAAATTAAAAGAAATAAAAAGTCGTCAAATTTGCAGGTCGCACATGTGCGAGTAGCTGTAAAAAAGTACTCGCACTGTCTCAAAAAATTGTCGCAGGGCCCTGCTCGGACCGGCCCCTAAATCAGTACAAAGTGAACTGCCCAGGGACTATTTTAGTGTTTGTTTAGATTCAAAATTATTGTAGTGAAATTCATCATCCAGAATGCACTGTAAAAGTATTCTTCTCATTATCCTCACAGGCTGGTAATTAGGGCTGCACAATATGAGGATAATATGCAATATGCGATAACGTTGTTGAATATCGCAATGTACTCAGTTCTGCATTTCTGCTGCTTTTAGTATTCTAATAAAATACAACAAATTGCTTGTTGTCACTAAGTTTATTGTTAAAGGTTTGTGTCATTATGCAGTTTGCACTAAAATGTCTTTGTTGTTTACATTCCTTTGCATTTTAGTTCAATATTAGCCTGTACACTATGTCATTTGCTTATTTATTATTTATAATATGTTCATGTTGTGGCAAAAAGGTTTCTCTTTTTTTTGTTAATTTTTAAAGTTCGGATTGATACCAATTCTGAGTATCTGACAGGTGCACCCTTATCTAAAAACACAACCAGTTTTATTAATGTTACTCTGAGTGAGTAGTGTTACCAGAATTTTTTAATTTTGATAACTGTTTTGATTCACAATTAAGGTGGAAAATAAAAGTTGTGTGTTTAATGTATTTTTGTTGATGTTGAAATGGATTTCAAAACATATGATATCGAAAAAAGTATCGTTAAGGAACTGAGGTATCGAAATTGGCACCGGATCGAATTTTGAATGATGCCCAGCCCTAGTCAAGTCTAATGGATGTCCACTTAATCTTCTACCTTCTAAAAGAGTTAACATAATGTACAGCTCTGACATTCATTTCAATCAGGAGAGACTTCGTTGCAGATATGCAAAGATTTAGTGTACATAGCATAAATATGAAATGTACGGAGTCTTTGGAGATTAGACTCCATCAATATAAAGTAGTTTTTAAAGGGGTAGAGAAGCCAAAACATATTCCCCCAATGGAGTCTAGACACTGGTGGTGAAGGCGAAGTCTTCCTGAAGGAATTTGCGCTGAGCTCTATTTCAATCAGGAGAGACTTCATTGCAGATATGCCCCATCAATATAAAATAGTTTTTAAAGGGGACATGAATAAAAATATACTTACCTTAACGGGCAGCGACGATTCCGTAAAGATATACTGCCGGTGTATAGTGATTCAGGCCGGAAAAAACCTAAAGGCAAAATGAATCTCGGCATCTCAGGCCGGCAAAACATAAAGCAAAATAAATCTCGGCATCTCACGCCGGTATGGCAACTCAGGCTGCAACATAAAGCAAAATGAAATCCTAACCATTTTTTATTATCCTCGGCACAGCGTCCGGTATTGGCAATTCTGGCCAGTATAATAAATAATTAAATAAATGAACAAATAACATAGAATAGAGGAAATGCAATATGAACTAAATAACGCCTTAGATGTGAGATAATACAAAAACAGTGACCACGAAAGCACACCACCACCAGTTATATGCATGCTTACAAGGAATTCAGCTTAAGGAATCTCGGATTTGCGAGGACTTCGTGCAAACATAAGAGGAGTAGGCAGAGGAAGGCCCACGACCAAGTATCGTCGAGACGTACCTGAGATACCTTGATTTGCCGCAATAATAGCAGCTTCTATCTAAATGTATGACCCGATAATAACCCGATTTATAAGACATAAATATCAATTAAAATTGTCAATAAGCCGGCATTGACGATATGATGCCATCGTACGAAATAAACATATGTGCCAAGAATACTTTGCATTGATAACCATTTATAAAATATGATGAATATGGCGCAACCCGCCAATGAAGTGAGCTTAATGCACAAAACAATAGTATGCAGGCAGCAGACGACGATGAATTAATTTAGCAGATGCAGAATATACATGCCTCATGCATGCTGCTGACGTCAGTAATGAACTACTGATAATCATAGCGACCGCCCCAAAAACAAACTTTAACATTGCGTGTTGTTTCCCTATCAAGAAAAGAATCTTACACCTGTCCAGGTATTAGAACAGTGATTTAACCACAGAACATGTCACGAATATGTGACAAAATGATAAATGTTACTCCATCGCTTATCAACACATAATAACTTAACTTCGAAGGGTTGGATGTTCCAGCTGATTTGAACACGCCGGTTCCTCTGCTGTGATGGAACCGACCGAAGTCGCGATCAACGCTGACGCTGAGAGTCGGGCGGCTGGAGGCCAGCTGCGCAGGTCCGAGCAGGGCCGTGCGGCGAGTCAGGTGCTGTCGATCGAGGCAACATCCCCAGGAACTGCAGCCGTGTGAAAGCAACTTGCTGGAAGAAAATAACACTGCCAGGTTGCAACCGGTTGATCCCGTGTGTATCCCAGTCCCTCCAGGATTTTGCGATGTTGCGATAGTGCCAATTCACGCAAATTCTACCAAATTCAACCAATCACCGCAAATTTGGTGCGACTCGCAATTTTGACCAATCACTGCAACTTTTCCGCAAATTCGACCAATAACCTGAAGTTTCCCGCAACTTCAACCAATCCCAGCAGTCCCATGTGCACTCTGAGAGCCAATGACCAAGCGGGAGTGAGAACGGGTTGATCATTTCCTTGTTTGTGATATGAAGACGAGACGTGTGTGACTCGAACATCTCACATTTTCCAACAAAACATACAGCGAAAGACCGTGCAAAACATTTCAGACCGTCTTGCCAACCTGTATACATTTTAACATCAATGTAGACTGTAACGATTTAAAAGTCGCTGAAGTTGCTGCCGTTTCAATCCTGGCTGTCGGCTCTCTGCAGTGGGTGGGGCTGCTGCTCCGTTCCCCCCGCGACTGACGCTTGCACACAAACACACACAAACAACACACACGGTGGATGCAGGAAAAAAAGGAGATGAGACGACACAATGACCTAAATTGAGGACAGCTGCACTCGTTATTGTAAGTGCAATAAGTTAAAGTCAGTCCTTTATCAAACCGTATGAATGTGTGTCCCAGCCCAGGATAGGAAATTAACTAACAATGTAAAGATCAACAAGCCACTGACAGACATGTTCAAATTTGATTCATTCAATACATTTATTATTTTTTGTCTTAAATCCACCAGCTATTTTCATATTATACCAACATTTGCAGCATCCTGAGCTTTTTTGGTAAGGTTACTAGGAAATCTCAGCCCAGAGTATTTTTATTATCCCCAAAACAAGTTTCCTTTTTATTTTTAAAGAACTATACAAAAAAAAAAAAAATCTCAACTTTTTTTGCAACTTTCACTGTCTCCCGCAACTTCATTGCAACAAACATACAAAAGACATTGCAACTTTTTTTTTTTTTTTTAAAGATTATTTTTTGCCTTTATTTTTGACAGGACAGATGAAGACGTGAAAGGGGAGAGAGAGGGGGAATGACATGCAGCAAAGGGCCGCAGGTCGGAGTCGAACCCGGGCCCGCTGCGTTGAGGAGTAAACCTCTATATATGGGCACCCGCTCTACCAACTGAGCTATCTGGACACCCGGACATGGCAACTTTTATCGCAATTTTTTACAAAAGCTCCTGCGAAATCAGGCATTTTGGACCGCAACAATTTAAAAAAAAAAAGGCCGCAAAATCCTGGAGGGACTGGTATCCGCCAGTGCAGCGGAAAAGGCCGCTTGACGGGAACAAGTGCGAGAGAGAGATTTCCTCTAGGATAGACGTCAGCTGCTACCAACCTAGACACGGGGCGTGAAAGGTGAAGTAAACTTATACGCTTTGCCTGAAACGACAGCTGACAGCAGCAGGGAGAGAAACAGATTTAAAGCAGGGTTGTAGTGTAGTTGTGATTGGCCCTTGACATTCATGGCCAATTCTGATGGAGGAGGGATTTCCCAGGGCTAGAGCTGGATTTCGACTGGAGCAGTGTATGGAATAATGTCAAATTGGCTTCTAGAAATCCCGACCACCGGCAGATCCATTATAATTTTGTCCAGGGCTTAATTTGAGCCGGAACACGCCGGAACATGTTGGCACCTCCGACGTTGGATCCGGAACCTTTTTTATTGGATCCGGCACCTCCTGTGTCACCATGAAAAATTTGTCTAAATGAAAAAAATTAATTACTGTTTGTGTAGTGTTCAATGTTGTTATCTGTCTTGTTAGTCTTTATTCCCCATTGAAGTTCCACAAAAATCTTGTGTTTGTATTTTCGATGCGTTTTGAGGTGAATTTTCAGGGTAAGATGGAGTGGGGAAGGGGCGGAGGGAGGGGAGGCACTTCAACAGTGTAGCGCTGCACTTCAAGTGACACAAGTGCTTGTGCTGGTTGAGATTGCTGTTATAGTCTCATTTCACTCAGGGGAAAAATGTCAAAAAGACAACAAAGTTTACTTAACTTTTTCAAATACGCTGGCCAGTCGGATTCCAAACAAGCAGAAACCGTTTCTGCCAATCAAGAATGTGGAGACCACGGTGTTTTTTTTGGTTAATTTAATAGTCCAATGAATAATTGCTACTTGTGAAAATGATTGTTGCAGTGTATTTATTTATTTTTTTACATTTCGCACCGATGCAGTGCATGTTCTGAAATAAAAATAAACATCGCCCTAATGTCCACACAGCGTTGTTTTTGTAGTCAGAGAAGCTACGTAGGCAGTGTCATTTTTTTTTGTTCCGTTACCTCCAACCTCCGTTTTGAGTCGCCGGATCCACACCCCCTCTGCGCTCCGGGACCTCCCACTTTACAAATTAAGCACTGATTTTGTCCATAGGACTTATTTGATCCCTCGTAGGCTGTGTCTGATGAAAATTATTGGTGACGCTTCATGCACACTGTGTTCGCTAAAGACTATGGGCACATTTCTTCATAGTTTTGGGAGTGTCCCCCTGTTGCACGGTTCTGGCAGAATGTTGCCTCAGAACTGACAACATTCGTCTCTGGGACTGTTCCCGCGACAATACCAGTTTTGCTGCTGAATGACACTTCTTCACTCCAAATTTCTAAATGTCAGAAAAGGATAGTCCTTGCTGTGCTCACGGCTGCAAAGAAAATGGTGGCGGTGCGCTGGAAGCCCCCACACACTTTGACCATTAAGCAATGGCTTCTGACCTTTCTTGACATAGTTTATATGGAACTTTCAACAGCCCGCATCAATGGTGCTAGACAGGTGAATGTGGATATGTGGCTTTTAATAACAGAGACATTAAAAGGCCGACTGCGATTACAGCTGCCAGTCCATGGGGTCCTGGGGAGGGTTTATTTCATTTTAATTAATTAATGTAATTTTTATTTTATTTCATTTATGTATTTATTATTTTATTTTTATTCGTGGGTGGGGGGGGGGGGTGTTACATGTATGTTCTGTTACCTGTAACATGCTGCTGGTTGTGTCTACGATGTGTGTTGAATAAAAACATTTGATCACAAAAACATTCATTGCCATTTCTGATTGGTTTAACTGAAAGTTGAACGCCTCTAAAAAGCTGATTTGATTTAGGAAGAGAGAGCAGTGATTTAAGTTATTTGAAGTCTCCCTGAAGGAATTTGCGCTGAGCTCCATTTCTACATGAAAAACAGAACCACTGAAAGAGTTTATGATTTTTTTTTTTTTTAAATAAACACTATCAATTAGCCATTACAGTCTCAAATTTCCTGTTTTTGTATTTTGAGGAAGATAATGTAGTGTTATTTACAATGAAAACCAAGTTTTACAGTATCCCTTCTGTCAGAGTGATGGTCACTCAGGCTCTGCTTGTTGTTCAGGCACTCACAGTGCAATGAGAAATCTAAACCATAATAAGAACCCATTAACCTCTTCTTAAATTGGCCAATCTAAGCTTCGTCAAGCCTGAAATTGTCGTGATTAAAAGCAAAAACTCAATCATGGCAATGCATAATTAATTTTCCTTGCCTGTTAATTCTATTATGGATGGACAAGAATGATTTTAATCAATTCTTTTCAGAAAATCTAGATTTAAGAAGAGTGACTGTTAAGAGTGACTCAGGACCATCTCAGGCAGTATAGGCTTTCAAGCAGTTCATTTGTATTAAATTATATAGTTCCTTGTACAGTAGCTATCTGAGCCTAGGCGATGTCTGTCATCATGGGGCCATTTTACATTGCCACCCACAGCATGAAGAGGTCCATTGATACCATTTTAGATAGTACTGTATGTAGCTAAATACCCATCTCATCCACTTTGCCCTGCCTCACCATTTCTATATTTTATTTGTCTGCCTTTTCCTGCCTCCTATTTTCCTTCTATTTTAAATCATGCTTTTAACTTCAATATCAAGCTCATTGTTCTCAGGTTTTGCTGAATTTTTACAGAAAACATTAGGAGAGCTTTGGCTATAACCTTTTTTAATTGCATCCAGAGATGAGCAGTCTTCTATAATTAATAATGTTTACATGCATTTTTATACACCAGGACTTTTGTCAAGTCAGTGACACTGTTGGCCTCCCCTCATGCAAAATCAAGACAACTGCATCTGTCCCTTTCACATCAGGCAGTGTCTTTGCCTCACGTCTGTTCGACCCAGTCTGAAAACCACATTCACATTTCTGACATTTCAAACAGTTTTGGAAAGTAAGTTGTTCAGGACCTTTGCGTTTGCTCATGTTGGATGAAATATAGCAAATATACATGCATAAAACCTCACATTATATCAGTGACCCACTCTTCTTAGTCAGAGAAAGACACTGGTTAGGTCTAAAGCTGCTATGAAATGGCTCCTGTAGGGATTTAAACTAAGGAATGACAACCAGGCTTACAGTAGCATGGAAGGGGATGAAAGGATCGATAGCAGAATGTGAGGACAATTTGATCCACAGGAGACATTTACTGATCTATAGCATGTTGATCTTTGGAATTTATTTGTCTGTCATAGGCTCTGTTTCAAATTGCTTTCTTGATATACTGACACACACACACACGCACACACACACACACACACACACACACACACACACACACACACACACACACACACACACACACACACACACACACATTCACATGATTTTTCTCTGCCTTGGCCCAAATCCTTCTCTAAGGGTAAACCATGACAACAACTGATATCACTATGAATGCAATCATGCATCTATTTTACAATTTTGTTTTGTGGTGTGTAATGAGGACTGCATCCTTACTGGGCTGCTAGCATAGCTGTATGCTTTCAGTCTTGTAAAAAGATAATAGATGTAGAATTTGGCAAAAGGAAATGAAGCGAGAATGAATGCAGGCATGTATGTTTGCACAACTTGACGAAGTTCAACAGTGCAGATGTGGATGATGATAATTATTGGGGGGCACTAATCCAAATGTATTTCCCTCTTTCTCTCACACACACACACACACACACACACACACACACACACACACACACACACACACACACACACACACACACACACACACACACACAGAACTTTAAAGGATGTATGTGTTGACACACACCTCTATGTCCATTCCCAGTGGCCTCATTAACAGTGCTGGGCGATAGGAGGGCTCACAGTAGCCTAAGATACTGAAAGACTGTTCACTGTACAAACAAAAGCTTCAAAGTGCACAGACACACTTGCACACAGAGTGCACACACAGAAACACACACATACATTTACAGACCAGAATCAAGAAATGTAGTGCAAAATACAGCCAAAGTACATAGATCTTGTGGGTTTTAAGGCAAAGCTTATTACGGTGTGCATCTTGCTGTGTATTTAAGACGATGCTGCATAGTCCTCCTCAGTATGAGTCAGCATCTGTCTATTAGGTCTCTTTAATCCTTTTGTGCCTTTGGCATCCATGGCCCACATTAAAGCGTAGCTGCAATTCTGTTCCTGTGAACCACCATTTTATATTAATACGTTGCGGAAAATATCACATAATTACAGTTCAAGATATCATGTCTATTATGCTGGTATATGTACGACAGCACAGCCCAGAGGGGTTTAGATCAATTTTCCTCTGGTGATTGCTGCACCCACTGCACCAATTCTAATGCCTTAATGTGGAGTAACAACATACTGAGACAATCTGCAAGACCATTTTCACCACAGCATGAAAATTGTCTATTGAAAAGGCACTAAGATAATTATTACTTAGCCTTTTAATATACAATGGAGATTTGTGAGACAAAAGATACTAAGAGGGTTGATTGAGAATATGAGCATTTTTTTTTCATATTTAGGGGAAAAAAGGCAAAATAAAATAAAAATCCAATAATTGTACCATGAGCATTTGCGCTGCACATTTCCATGGTGAGCATTAGATATGTATCTGAATGCCGCTTGCTGCTTCTCTCAAGGCCAGCCAGCTTAAATAATGATGATTCTGCCTGGGGGCCTGCTTGCTAAAGGAATGTATTTTCTAATTAGATAAAGCCACTTTCCCAATTTGCTGGCTTCTTAACCATAAAGCATGGCAGTGAGAGAAGCCTCAGAGCAATCTTGAGATGCAGGCAGTCCCGATCCCAGCACAGTCTATCACCCAACGCTCAAAATCACATCACCAGGGAGACGTGTGTGTGTGTGTGTGTGTGTGTGTGTGTGTGTGTGTGAGAGAGAATTCTGTGTGCAGGTTCCAGAGACAATTGATGGTTAAACCATTTTCATCTGTAGCCAAAGCATTACAGATTGGCATTAGCCATTACCTTTTATAGTACATGTGCTTTGTTAATTACAGATAAACAGACTTTTGATGATTGATGACAACAAATGTTTTTTAGTCTTTGTTCTCCATTTAACGGAGAACAATGACTGGAGAATATTTACTATATTCCGTAAACCAACAATATTTCAACATGCAGACTAAGATAAACCTAAACACCAAAGTCAGAACCTCATCCCTGCTGCACTTATTGATGCAGACTATGAATGCAGTTTTGCTTTTGCTGACACTTGGCGCCTGCGTGTTCACCAGACTGACACTGCAGCAAGCAGATCCCAGGTCATGGATCTTTGATCTCTAAGCAGCTCTGTGAGCACCGATAGAAACACAGAAGAATTCACAGTGAAACAGAACAGACAATTGGATGGTTTAAATGTTCTGTACCGTACAAACAAATGCAACATTTAAATCTACAAACCGCTAAAGCTAGGTTAGGATGTACACACAAGCAAAGCAAACATTTCCACCCTGCAATCCTCGTCTCCTTGCTATTTAAAGCGGATTGGGGTTATGAAATGGAAAACAATATCACACATGGACACACACTTTTAATTAGGAGCGAGATAGAGTTCACCTGCAGAGGATTTAATTCAGCAGCACAAGGGGAGAGAGCATCTAGGTTTTGGGTGGATAATCAAGATGGTACAATACTTCAGGCATGCAGCCACCTGCACATAATCTAGACACAGTCTTCCTCTTTTGTCTGGTAAAATTAAATGGTACTTATGTGGATAACGACCTTCATTTTCTTTTTACCTTACTCTTTACTTACTCATGATCAAAATTGGTAGTATGTCTCTCAGGAGTAGAGTGGTTGTTAATCTCTTTAAAGGAGACGGGTTTCTTTAATCATAAGAGATCTGTCTTCAAATAGCTTGTCAAGGACCTTCTGTTTGAAGTGCCTGATATTTCCTTGACTTCCTTGTCAAAACAAAGGCCTTGTTTTGATTATTCATGATGATAAAATGAGTAAATGCAATCATAATGCATATTAAGTGAAGAATGTCAAAAGCTGCACAGTGGGACTCACTTGCAGGACTCCAAACCAGATGTCAAATTGTCATAGTGAACCTCCGCCATTTCTATTTCTT
The DNA here is from genome assembly GCF_008315115.2 of Sander lucioperca. Taxonomy (NCBI): domain Eukaryota; kingdom Metazoa; phylum Chordata; class Actinopteri; order Perciformes; family Percidae; genus Sander; species Sander lucioperca. The sequence continues at coordinate 28,726,137 of NC_050184.1, read as the reverse complement.
TGGCACAATAATGTGGAAACCCTCTGTGTCTGCAAAACTGACTGCAAAGCGGTGGAGGAAACATAATTGCTGGTCCTCATTGCATAGAACAATTTACCACACACTGACAAAAAAGAAGGCTCTTCAAATGCACAAAAAGTCAATTTATTCTGCAAAATAGTTTGGAACATAATTGCTACCTGGAGGTGGTTAGCTTTGCTACAGTAATTAGTAAAGACTGGAATTATCTGTTTGGCAGCACATGGAAGTTTTTCAACATCCTCCCGTTTCTATTCTTCATATGTTTACAATCTATGATTTTCTCATCCAGATTGTCCATACTGTAATTTTACTATGTTGGTCTATTCTCTACACATGACAGCTATTGCAGGTCTGTTATGGAGTTTTATTCCTATCTTTATTCAAGAGTGCATTCTTTCAATTTGAGAGCATTTCTCATTGATTTTACATTCAGATTTTGTAATAATTTCCCTCAAAACCTTGCTCTCACACTCAAATAGCCACTGCTCACGCTTGGTTTCACTGTGCTCCTGCTCAATTCTGATGCTTGGACTCAGATATGTTGTTGCTTGGCCAGATTTCCTGCTCTCAACTTCAGCCCTTCTCCTCGCACTCAGGCTGCCTCTGTGCGCTTGCGAATCCTCTCCTCTCGGATTTCTCCTGCGCTCTTGGATTTTTTGTGTTACAACCCTGTCAAAATCCCCCAACCAATAGAATGCCAGGTGTAGTGTTGACCAATGAAATGATCCCTGCCCCATTGAGGGTGCGTTCGCTTTACTTTAGAACGTCCGTTGCGGACGGCTACTCTGTAACCGAGTTTATTTACCCCACCGTTCAATGCTTTATTATAAGTACATATTTCAACAATGTGCACAGAATTGTCGACGCACTTTCACTTGCACCAACCAGCAAACAGGTGAAAGGTTTGAAGTGGGACATTTCAAGTTATGTCCCCAATTACGAGGGTGAGTAACATAAATTAGGCATATAGCATATGGCGCTAGCATATAGTCTAGCTATATAATCGAACAGCTTGCAAATACATTATATATTAACAGTCAGTGTCTTACCAAAATTAATTTGGTTTTAGTTGTATATTAGAATATATTTAAACAGACAGACAGCTGTCTCACATGCAACCTGCCGATTATATTTTCTTTCTGTGGCTAAATGAATGAGCTTAGATTTTTTGGGGGTTGAGGGTTGGCATATGACCCTATTTTTAGGTTCAGGTTTCATGTTGTCAATTTAAATATGGCACATATTTTTATTCTATTTTCAGAAGCATGTGTGAAGCTCTTTTATTGAAAAATCTATGAAACACATGAGTCTTAGAAATCTTTTGTGACCCCATCTGTAACCCCACCAGGGGCCCTGACTCCAAAGTTGAGAAACTCTGCTGTACTGCGTTTCCAGCCAAACTGTGAGCCATGTGTATTGTTACATCCATAGTCAGCACTCTGATGTTTGGGCCAAAATAACAGATGACCATGTAGACGAGGCTGGAGCTGTCACAATTCCCGATCACCTCTGACTGTTGGCACGGCGAACCACACTTCTCAATCTGCCTCTCCTTCACCGACTCAAATTAACAGTTGGACTCACACATAATTATAAGTTATTACAGTAATATTTCCATTCTGCTGTATAGTAAATAGTGGCTGCGAATAAAAAAAAGCTGATCCCATAAAGCGTCATCAGGGATTCTAATGAGTTGGACAGCAGCCAAGGATATTTTCCCCCATTTGACGCTGTTTCAGCATAGGAGCTTTTAATGAGTGTCATAATTATGCACCCCAAACATAATCTTGAAATGAAATACAAAAGGGGGGGGGGGGGTTGTCCTCTCCTTCGGCAGCTGCTGCAAGGCTGAATGTGGAATTCCAGATCATGATGTTATGAAAATGTATTTTCTTTGGGAACACATTCATTTCACTCTGTCTAGCAATGATTTAAAATACAGGACAAATAGCTTTCATTCATTAATATCATATTATGACACAGTGAGAGACGATAACAAAATCAAACTTGGATCTCTCATTAATATATATGAATAGATTGGCTTGTAATGCATAAACCATGAATTAGATAATTAAGAAAATTACATTAGAGGTTGAAAAGTGAAAACGGCACATGTGCATGTGCTCGACTGCAGTTAAATCCACAGAAACGGCAGATTATTCTGATGATAGATGGAGACTGGAAACACCCAACACCACAGAGGCTAAAGCTTGTTCTTTACTTACTGATCCCTGACTTTTTCCGTTTTCCTCAATTATTTAGGCTGCTCAGTGTACAGTATAACCATGCCAAACACCCAAGTGTATGAGGAATGAATGTCATGTTGTTTTATCAATTTTTAGATTAGATGGCTCCGATTGAACCAAAACTATTAATTTAACAAACAACCTCTACGCAGTTTGAATCGTCTATTCTCTCCTACTCTGAAACAGTCGATAAGCTTTGTGGGACTGTCAGTAAAACTTTAATTAGTTTTGCAAATGACTGAATATAAGCACAGCCTTGACAAAACAGTCAAACGTCAACTGCCTGATTACTTGAGTGCTACCAGCAAGTCCCTGAACTCAATTAGCATATGAACACTCTTCTACCAAAGTTAGAATAGTTTTTTCTTATGAAATAATACATGAATGTTTGGTTTATGGTTATTTGGTAATTATTATTTATTTTATAAAGCAATTCTTAAATTGTCTATAAGCAATATTTGTATTGATCAGATTTAATTGACAGTAACCTGAGAGCATAAACAAACGGCTCATCACATTTTGAATCAAATGTTGCTAAACTCTAATTGGTGCAGAGAAATACATGGCATCATTCTTTCCGTCTGAGCCCTGCCCACCTCAAACCAGTGAAAGGAGCACCAACAAAAAACAGAAATCTTTCATGTAAAAAAACAAACCAAAAACTGCAAACTGTGGCAGAAAATAGTGTATTCCTGTAGGGCCCCATCACTCATAGTAAGATGATTGCGAAAAATTTGTTTTCATGACCTTTTTAAAGCAAAACTAAATTAATTGAGCGGTGCAACTCAAGCTTATAACTTCTCAACCATTTTGAACTTTTCTGCCATTTTGAATCTTAAAAACTTCAGTAAAGCGATTCAGACTGAGAAACTTGGATGAAAGCTCATTGGTAATTCCTGTAAAATTGGTAAAACCAATCCATCCTGTACAGACTGGGTCTCTCCTTAAAAAATGTTTTTATTCATCTTTGCCAGAGGGAGGATAGTTCCACTTAGTATTCCACAAGTGATTTAATCCATGTGCAACTGGTATATAGAGTCGACATAATTAGATATGAGCATTACTCTTGTTACATTTTAACATTGTTAAATGAAAAACAAAACCAAGGAGGAGTTACAGACCTTGACTTGATATTCTGTAGAGTGATACATTGATCTGTTTGCTAATGTATTCGACTTCAGTGGGGGGGTACCGAGCCAGGTGATATCTCAGTCTCTTTCAAGCACTTGAAGTTCCAAATTACATTTCTCACCTCATTTCTGTGAAGAGGTGTTGTTAACGGTGGAGAGGAGACCGGGGTGTCAGCTATGCCAGCAGTGAGGAGGTGTATGCAGCATTTATGGAAATAAGAGTTATTAATACAACTTCTCAAAGATAATGGGAATCAGTGTTCGGTGTATGTGTGTTGATCCAACAGCAAGATAAATATGGCGCTTACCCACTGCTAGTACCAGCTCTACTCTACTCGGCTCGACTCGGCCGCGGTGCCCCGTCCTCCATTTTCCATTGCAGATTTAGTACCGCCTCATGCCTGAGGCGAGCGTGGCTGGTCGCCATAGCGACACCACAGGAAACTGCCATGACCTAACGCGACACACACACAGAACGTCGAAGGCGTGTTGTTTTTGACTCTCGGCATGTGGCTGTTGCCACAGCCAGAAGAAAAATTTAGTTTAAAAAAATGCTGGAGGCGGCAAAAAAAACACCACTGGCTAAACTATTTAAAAATGGCGGGTTTTTTCAGGACAGTCACTAGCAATGATGACGCAGTGATTAGTGACGATTCTCTCTGACCAATCAGTAGTCTGCAGGTTTTCACGTCACCTTTTGGTATCGATTCAGCTCGCTTGGAACTTCGACGGAGGTGATACTAAAAAAAGTACCTGTTAGCCGGTACCAGGGACTTTTTTTCGTAATGGAAAACCAAAAAAGGCAAGTAGAGTTGAGTCAAGCAGGTACCATGTAATGGAAAAATGCCAATAGTCTACATTCATAGCAGCGCTGTGAGACTGTACTTATGCACAGTGGTGCTTTGAGCTAAATGCTAACAATAACAATGCTAACATGCTGGCAGTTTTAATGATTACCATGTTCACTATCTTAGTTTAGCGTGTTAGCATGCTAACATTTGCTTATTAGCACTAAACACAAAGTACAGCTGAGGCTTATGGGATTGTTGTTAGTTTTGCACTGATTTGGTCATTAACCAAAGTGTTGGACACATTACAATGGCACTATGTGAAAGGTCAGGAGATAGTTAATTCATCCTCTGGGGGAAATGAATGCATGTATACAATTTCATGGCAATCTAGTTGTTGAGATATCTTGGACTGACTGACTGGAAGACCAACACTGCCGTCCTTAGACTCCTGTCTAAGGACGTATATGCATATGGTTTAAAATACAGTGATGTTGTTGCAAAGATATAATCAGTGAAGAGCCTTTGACTCTTTGCTTCAAATCATTGCAGGGAACTATGTATGTGCGGATCAGGTGTAATCACAACTCCTAGAGAAAGTGCTTTTGGGTCTGATAAATGTGAAACCACTTAGTGAGTGGATTAGAGGGTCAGTTCTCAATTTTTTAGTTGTTCCAAAACATTAATTAAACTTGGCAGCTCATGAGAACAAACGAGTGTAATACCATAAAATCTGTTAGTGAAGGGCAAGATGAGGTACTTAAAAAGTGAAGACCCTATCACATTAGTGATAGGGGAAACAAAATGTAACAGGTTCTTGCCGGTGTAGAAAGCAGACTTCATTTACTGGGGTCTTAAGGCCCAGACACACAGACCAGATGGCAGACCCTCGGCAGAAAAGGCAGTTGGACTGATCAGTCTACCCGAGTTGGTCAAAAAAGTGCCTCGGAACACACCAAAGCGATGAGACATAATACGTCTCCATAACAGACCATAATCTGTATTGTCGCCCAAAAATAAAAACCGGCAGCTGATTGGAAGAATGCGTCACATGGGTCTGGTTTCTCCAGAAATTCAAAGACAAACTGTCATGGCGGCTTGTTCAGAATACAATCTCATATTGTACTAAAATTGTTCACCGAAACGTGTTTGTGAAAACATTTTAAGTGAGAAATAGCCCATGCGGTTGCTGAATCTGTCTTCATTTCAGATCGACAAAAGTCAGTTTAAATTTAAGTTTAGATTTTTGTCCGATTTTGAGAGACTCTAGTCACACTCATTCTGCTCCCTGTTTCCAGGTTAGCACTCTACCAATCAGGTGGGTCATTTGAGTCCGCCTGCCGGCAGTGCCCATCCCACCGATTATACATGTCAAATCGGCCAAAATGAAGGCCAACGGCCCCTCGCACGGACAACAGCACGGAACACACCAAACAGAATCGAGTCACTGACCTCGCCAGACTGTCCGACAGCCGATTATCAGCTCAGTGTGTAGTAGGCTTAAGTCTGACCTTCTGCCAGGAAAACTTTGTTTTGTCAGCAACACAATGAATATTTTCTTCTGGTTCTTTAATAATTCAGATAGTGGTGTGGTAAGATGTGCATTATTTGTATTGTGTCCAGTATTTTAACTGTTAACGTTGACTGTTAACATGGACATCCACAAGAAAATAAACCCAGCATTTGGGTATACTTGTATTTTGATACTTTTGAGTCAGAGGTTTAATCCAGGTTACAAGAATATAAGTCTAATTTAAATTTTTAGCTGTAACACTTGCCAGTTAGTCAGCTGGTGGTATTTTAGGATTGCACACATAAATAAACCAAGCTTTTCAGTCTAAATCTCATATTTCATATTCATGATACAGTAGTAAACACAGGTTGTTTATATCAGCGTATCTATTCCTAAAAACATGCACATGTAAACAAACTGAAATTATATTTCTAAGTATTTATGACAGCAGTTCTACCTTAAAACACAGGTGTATGTGTTTGTGTACTTGTTTGTGTGCAGCCGGGATTGAAGGTACACAGTGTCAACTGCAATTGTAATCATTTATCTGTTGAGCAAAAACAGGAAGTTTCAATGCCTTAATGTTTAATTCATCACCTAAACTGTTGATGGGTGATATGATAGACGTGTATGTATTTGACAGAGTTACCAAAACTTCGAAACTTCTCTAATGCGTTCTCAGAAGCTCTGCGATTCGGAGAGAGAGCGAGAGAACTATGTCATTATTCCACAAGTTGAGTGGCTGTGCGTCGTGAAGTAGAGGTCTATAGGCTGAGATTTTATGATAAAAAGGATAAAGGGAAGTTTTGTAAAGATTCTACCAACTTTTTAGGGCAGGGACCATTCTATATCTCTGTAAATCGTCTAAATCTTCAGATCTTCAATCAGAATTTCCAAATCGTTATCACTCAATACAAGTGTCAGATGCAGGAACAGAACAATTCAATTCAGTTTTCAATTCAATTTTATTTATAGTGTCAAATCACCACAGGAGTTATCTCAGGACACTTTACAGATAGAGTAAGTCTAGACCCCAACAATTTCCCCCTCAAGAGCAAGCATTTGGTGTGACAGTGGCGAGGAATAACTTCCTTTGTACAGGCAGAAACCTCTGACAGACTCTGGCTCTTGGTGGGCGGCCATCTGCTGCTGCCGGTTGGGACACAGAGACACTGATACAGATATACAGATATGGAGAATTATGATTCATAATAATTATAGCAGTTGGTATGATGAACAGTGGTAATTATAGTACCAATAAAGATAATAGAAGTATGACTAGAACTAAGAGTAGTAGTAGTAGTGCAGGGCATAGTAGGGCGTCGAGCAGGACCACGGCAGCAGCTGCAACCGCGAGTTAGGTGCCACCCCAATCCAAGGAAAACTGTGAGGCAAGAAAACATAAGGACTCCGGGGAATAACCTCCCCGGACATGAATGCACACAGATGGAAAAAGAGAAGAGCTCAGTGTGTCAAAGGAAGTCCCCCGGCATTCTAAAACTATAGCAGAATAACTAAGCTGGTCCAAGGCAAACCTGAGCCACCCTACAAAGGGTTGGTAGATGAATCTGACTATGAAAAGAAGCAGAGATAGGGATGGGGCGCGCCGTGACTGTGGCCACACACCCTCCACCAGCGGTCTAGATGAACTCTGCCACTCCTCACTCCCTAGCTTTATCAAAGAGGAGAGTTTTAAGCTTACTCTTAAATGTGGAGACTGTGTCTGCCTCCCAAACCCAGACTGGGAGCTGGTTCCACAGGAGAGGAGCCTGATAGCTGAAGGCTCTAGCTCCCATTCGACTTTTAGAGACTCTGGCAACCACAAGTAACTCTGCATTCTGGGTGCGCAGTGCTCTACTGGGGCAATAGGGAGCTCTTTAAGATATGATGATGCCTGACCATTAAGAGCTTTGTAGGTCAGAAGAAGGATTTTAAATTAAATCCTGGATTTTACAGGAAGCCAATGCAGAGAAGCTAATACTGGAGAAATATCTGTTTTCTTAGTCCTTGTCAGAACATGCGCTGCAGCATTCTGGATCAACTGGAGAGTCTTAAGAGACTTGTTTGAGCATCCTGATAATAAGGAATTGTAATTGTCTAACCTTGAAGTAACAAATGCATGTATAGTTTTTCTGCATCATTTTGAGACAGGATATGCCTAATTTTGGCAATGTTACGCAGCTGAAAAAAGGCAGTTTTTGAGATTTATTTTATGTGGCCGTTAAAGGATATATCCTGATCAAAAATAACTCAGAGATTTCTGACAGTAGTGCTGGAGGCCAGTGCAATGCCATCCAGAGTAGCTATATCTTTAGATAATGAGCTTTGGAGGTGATTAGGGCCCAGCACAATAACTTCAGTTATATCTGAATTTAAGATCAGGAATTTCTATGTCATCCAGGATTGTATGTTCTTAATGCATGCAATGTGGGGCCTTAGTGTGTGCAAGACAGAAAAAACCCTCATCCAGCACTCTGCCTGGTGTGGGTGTAAAAACTGACATTATCTCTTAGGTAAGTGGCATACATTAAAATTTCCTGTATATGGGGAGCCACTTATGAATGATGATTGCTCACTATGTGTAGTGTAAGGCTAAAAATGAAATGCTGGAACCCTGATACATTTACATGCATACATCTCTTCTGGTTTTTATTATTGTACTGTAGGGATGACCCTATGAAGTTTTTTGGTCCTGGTCAGAGTCTCTTAATTTTCTGCTGATACACAGTCCGGTATATCTGATACATATTTAACTAAATGTGAATTAAACGTGTACCAGATACATGCCCGGATTATCCATAAGGGCACTTGGGCCAGTGCCCAGGGGCACCAACCATTCACAACCAGTGGGGGGGCACCACATGACACAAGCTTTAACAATATTTTCCGTAAATTGTCATATTATTCACTTGGAATTGTTGAAAGACCATACATTACTCGTTTATGAACACTAATTTCACAATAATAATAATGATAATAATAATAATAATAATAATAATAATAATAATAATACATTATAAATAAATAAATATTACATCACCACTATCACTCCCCTCCCCAGTCTGTTAGAGTTGAGTTGGTCCACAAGTACGCCCAAATGTATCATTTGGGGGATGGGAGGGGGGGGGGAGGGGGGGGGGTTAACAATAATCAAATAGTGGCCAGTTTAACCCCCCAAAATTTTTATCATAATGATGAATGTAAAATATTAACTACTGATTAATGATAAGTGGTTGGCTTTCTTGATTCAATGTAATTGGCAAGCAAAGAAAAACATTTTTCATACAAACCCCCCCACCTCTGGTGAGACTTGGTTGCGCCCAACCCTTCTCCGTGTTTTTCAAGCACACAGCACGAAGGGTGCGCTTCGTGAGTTTATTCAGTAAGCAGAGAAGTGTAAAAGACTGGTCCACAGTCTGTCAGATACATTGAAATAACAGGTGTAGCCTTCTAAAATGTTAAACACTTTATTTTTCACGAGCTACTTGATCCAAATCCTGGTCCAAAAAGTTGATAAGCTTAAATCATTTATATGAATTAGATGAAAGTTTAACTGGGAGACTGTGACTCCTCAAACTGACGGAGTTATTAGAACTATAAAAGCACTCAGTTCACTCGTGGTTGTGGACACGGGCTTGTAGAGAGTACACAAACCGACATCAGCCATCATCAACAACAACACGAGCAGACTGAGGTGACAAATAATGTATTTGTTAAAGTCAGTAAAGACAGGATCAGATTTTACCTGCTTTATTTTAGCCAATACCGATCTATTAAAATATGCCCAGATCGTGGCCGGGTTGGCTCATTGGGTAGAGCAGGCGCACATATATTTAGAGGTTTATGCCTCGACACAGAGGTCCAGGGTTCGATTCTGACCTGTGACGATTTGCTGCATGTCTCCCCCCTCTCTCTCCCCTTTCTCACCTGTCCTGTCCATTAAAGGTGGAAAAGCCCCCCCCCCAAAAAAAGCCCGGATCGTCCCTCACGCGACCATTAAGATCGGCTCAGGACATCCTTATTGTCCCCTTCTCTGGATTAAATAAATATTAAATGCGTTGTTTCACCAAATGCTCCACACTATCTGGCACTGTTTGTAATTCACTCTAGTATCTTGATAAATTGTTTCAAACAAATCCAATAAAACCGTTGATGTGATGTTCCATGCTGGTTTCTATAATTGAGTCCTCCATAAAACAAAACAAAAAACAAAACATTATTTCTTTGGGATTAAAAGTGCAAATTTCAAGAGCACTTTTAACTTTGGAACAAATCAAAAGTAAAATGGAAAGACCAATTGCATATTCAGTGATGCCAAGAAAGTTAAAAGCAAAGGTATGACATAGGGGAAAAAAGCTAATTTGTAATAGCTATGTTTGTCCTTTCTTCCAAATGAGAGTTGCTGTATAAGATGCGGGGAATGCCAGCGCAGCATTTGATACAACATTTTAATCAACGCAGCTTGAAAAGGCCTCGTCTTAACAGAATGAAACCTATTCAGGCAAACCCCCTCTAGCTCCACTGCCTATCTTTGTCTGCTGTAGAGAACAGCCAGATAAGTTCTGTCTGTGACACAAGATGTCAGGGAGGAAAATTAAATTACTTTTCCTTATTAGATGCACAATTTTATTCAGCAACACTTTGTAAAGAGTAGCCCTTATGGGAAAGCTTCTTTCTCCCCAAAGATATCTCTCTCTCTTGCTTTCTCTGTGCGTCTTGTTCTTTCTCTTTCCGTTTCTCTCTTATCACACAGAGGTCTTTGCCACACAGGACTGTAAATCATCTGAAATCTGTCAGTGTTTTCTCTTTTTCCTCTTCTTCTTCTGTCCTAGCCCCAGGCACACTCTCTATCCTGGATTTAAAGTCACATCTTTCTTCTGGTGTTTTAATTGTTAAGTCTCCTGGTTCCCATTCCTGTCCACATTCATCAGTGTGCTGCAGCTCATTTCATTGCCAACTCTCCTTCTCAACTTTCTGATACATATAGCTGGCAGTGACAACTTTGCAATACTAATCTAAGAACACATCGGTCACCTCAGTTAAGGGTGTAAAGCTTCTTGGAGTCGAACACCATGGATGGATGGAAGGAAGGGAGGTTCAAACCAGCGAGCCACAATAAACCAAAACTTTTTTCACTTCCTCTCTATGTCTTTCCTCCTCCACCTCGAAACCTTCTGTCTCGTCCACAGGTCGCTGTGGTACACCTGTCCATGCACCGTGGTAAGTGGCTGAGACCCGCTCTTCCTGCTATGCTGGTCTACAGCGCTGACCTTCAGGCTGACGGGAAGGATGACAGGACGGGGCTGTTTTGGGCTGACCCCTGACCAGTGTTCATCTTAGTAACGGCAGGGCACTCACTGCCACCAGAGCCAATTAAGGTCCAGGCATGCGGCTGCACACCACAGACAGGAACCTTCCACAGGGTGAGCTGCTGCCCCTAATCTCTTAATACCTCAGCTGCACCTGCAAGGTGAACCAATGCCACCACAAGAAGAAATGCACTTACTGTACACTCACTATAGAAAGTGAAACTATGTACTGCAGTCACAGTAAGTGCTGTGGAAGCATTTATGTGCATATAGAAAAAGATGAGATTGCACTGGTGGTGGTGGTGAATCCACTTACTGTTCATCCTGTATGCAGTACCTGGAAAGATGACACTATATTTGTGGAGCTACACTCGCATAGAGTCTTGAAATGACAGAGATGACACGTCTGAGGTTGAAATGATCTCAAGTTACAAGAAAAAACGCTGGAAAACTTTTGAGAGTGATAAATCTGCCTGAATACTTGGCACTGTCAGGGTCTCTCGACATTGACATTTTGATGAAAGGTGCTCTGTCAGAGAATAAATCAGACTCATAAGAGCAGAATGCCTCGTATATTTACAGGCTTTTTGCCACACATTGCTGACCGTCGACGGAAAACACAATAAAATGAATCCGTCAGAATATTTCTTATTTCCCTCTAACTTATTCTGTTTTTCATACATCAGCCTGAATGATAAGTGCAGCAGATGCGTCAGTATGAGGGAGCTTCTCCACTCCAGTGGTCTGCTATAGACGAAAATGGATGACTATTATCAAGCGAAACCTCAAAGGTAGTAACTATGCAAACACACCATATGCATCCCATCTTGATTTGAGCTAAAGGATTCACTTTGAAGGCCTATTTGTATTTCCTATTTTCCTAATTTCCTATGTATGTCATATTGGCGATACAAGCCATCCAGAAGAGGAATATTTGCTTTGTAAACATATCACTCTTTGACAAAAGATAGGAGGTTGAAGGCTTTTTGCACTCTGAAGAATAAACTGAAGCCAATAAACAAATCCAGTTCAGCACTTAAAGCCTACTACACACCGAGCCGATAATCGGCCGTCGGACAGTCTGGCGAGGTCAGTGACTCGAGTCTGTTCGGTGTGTTCCGTGCCATCGTCCGTCCGAGGGGCCGTCGGCCTTCATTTTGGCCGATTTGACATGTATAATCGGCGGGGCAGGCACTGCCGGCAGTCGGACTCAAATGACCCATCTGATTGGTAGAGTGCTAACCTGGAAAAGGGGAGCAGAATGAGCGTGACTAGAGTCTCTCAAAATCTTTGTCGATCTCAAATGAAGACAGATTCAGCAACTGCATGGCCTATTTCTTGCTTAAAATGTTTTCGGAAACATGTTTCGGTGAACTATTTTAGTACAATATGAGATTGTATTCTGAACAAGCCGCCATGACTGTCTGTCTTTGAATTTCTGGAGAAACCAGACCCACGTGAAGGGTTGTCCAATCAGCTGCCGTTTTTCATTTTTGGGGGACAATACAGATTAACGCCGTCTGCTGTTATGGAGACATATTACATCTCGTCGCTTTGGTGTGTTCCGAGGCACTTTTTTGACCAACTCGGATAGACTGATCAGTCCAACTGCCTTTTCTGCTGAGGGTCGGCCATCTGGTCTGTGTGTCTGGGCCTTAAGACAGCCTGAAATGCAATTTCTATTTCTGATATCACATGGAAAAATCCCAATGCACTTTAAGGTGGTCCTTGTAAACTCAAAGTGAAAATATGTCACATCACCAACTGTACACGTAAAGAGCATTTGGCTGTATTTTAGAGCAACTAAGCCCTATACATGTAGCTTTATGTGAAATACAGCCTGGACTTTAGCATTGGCATTTAATCTAGGGGAGTTTTAGCTTAAAGGAGAACTCCGGGCAATTTTTACGTTAATCTTGATCGCTGTAAGTATGTGAGTACTGTCGATAGCAAAAAAAACGAGCCGAATCGGTGCTAGCTAACTGGAGCTGCTGCAGCTAATGCCGAGAGCTCCCACTTAGCTAGAGCGGCAGTTTTGGGGGCATATCATAAAGAGTTAACAGACACAAAATGCTATTAAAATGTCTGTGCAACATGAACAGGGCCCTTACATGACAACAAGATGCGTTTTCAACTCAGACATTGTTTAAATTCACCTACCCTGTTAGCTGCTAGCTGCCGTCTGGGATGAGTGAGTGTGTTCAGCCAGGCTTCGGTAATAATCATCAAGCAGCAGTTCCCTGTGTATTTGTAGCATATATATCCATTTTGTGTGCGATCCATCTGGCGTTGGTGAATAGTAGTCTCTGCAGTGGCGAACTGTGTGTTAGTTGCCTTAGCCAGGCTAGCAGGGCCGACCGGCATCCTTCTAATTCCTCCCCGCCTTCCCCGCCTGCCGCGGCCGATAACAATCCACGGGCGCCCGCTGGTCTGGTGGATGTCCTCCAGGGGACAGTTCATGCTTTCGCGGCGAAATGTTTGTGGCGAAAAAAGTTTATTTCCCCCTCAAAAATAGGTAATTGAGCACAGTAGTGGTTATGATTATATCAGTGACTATGTAACTACATGGAAACGGGCCAAATGATGCCTGGTTCTTGTAAAGTAACAGCGTTACAGAAGGCTGGTGGTAGTCTTGCGCTGAAGTCCCGTGGGATTTCAGTTGTAGCAGGAAAAGGTAAACAGCAGTGTGCAGATTGGAGCGTGGTGTGAGAAGAGTGAAGAGCGGAGGTGTTCACAAGGGAAGAAGCCTGGAGTAACGTAACTATGGAGCTAGAGCTAGCCTTCAGTAACGCTATTATTGTACAAGAAACAGGCATCATTTGGCCCGTTTCGATGTAGTTACATAGTCACTGATATGACCATAACCACTACAGTGCTCAATTACCTATTTTTGAGGGGGAAATAAACTTTTTTCGGCGCAAGAATTTCGCCGCAAAAGCATGAACTGTCCTCTGGAGGACATCCACCAGACCAGCGGGCGCCCGTGGATTGTTGTCAGCCGCGGCAGGTGAGGAAGGCGGGGAGGAATTAGAAGGATGCCGGTCGGCCCTGCTAGCCTGGCTAAGGCAACTAACACACAGTTCGCCACTGCAGAGACTACTATTCACCAACGCCAGATGGATCGCACACAAAATGGATATATATGCTACAAATACACAGGGAACTGCTGCTTGATGATTATTACCGAAGCCTGGCTGAACACACTCACTCATCCCAGACGGCAGCTAGCAGCTAACAGGGTAGGTGAATTTAAACAATGTCTGAGTTGAAAACGCATCTTGTTGTCATGTAAGGGCCCTGTTCATGTTGCACAGACATTTTAATTGCATTTTGTGTCTGTTAAGAGGCACAAAGGCACTCTTTATGATATGCCCCCAAAACTGCCGTTCTAGCTAAGTGGGAGCTCTCGGCATTAGCTGCAGCAGCTCCAGTTAGCTAGCACCAATTCGCCTCATTTTTTTTTGCTATCGACAGTACTCACATACTTATAGCGATCAAGATTAACGTAAAAATTGCCCGGAGTTCTCCTTTAAGCATCACTGACCCAAACACAGAATTTAGCATTTTTCTAATCAGTTTCAATTATCAGTCAATTAAATATGCAGCCTGAATCTCCTGGTGGTTTATTATACTCCCTCTCTGTGATTTACTCTAAGAATATATTTGCTTACACACTCTCAGGATACCAAACACAAGAAATAGAAGGAACATTAGAGAGACATTTGGATATAAATTAGTACCTTTTCCCAAACAGTGGCTCAAAATTGATGTTAATTACCTAATGGATTTCATAAAAAAACAAGGAGCAGCATTAAGGTCATCTCTAATGCTTCAAGAGTAAGAAAAAATTATAAAGGTTATAACATTTACGCTTTTTATGGAGTGTTTATTTGCATTTTTTTTTTCAAAGACTCAATCCAACAGTACCTGCTTTAGCAAAAGACATCAGAATTGTGTTTGTTAGCCAGGCTCTGAATGATGTTATCCTCAGAGGTTTTGGTTTAACATTTTTTTAGTTGGTGTTCAGCTCTGCTGCCCAGTACACACAGAATAATAAATTATATTCATCAGCCCATTAGAGGCTCCTGACAATGCATTAATAGAAGCTGATAAACCCCTCCTAATTCTGTTTTTTTTTCCTTCATGGCTGATAAAATCATGCCACTTGCTCATGGTAATTAATTACTGATATCTGGCAGATTGTAAGTGATGTCTATGCCAAGGAGTGTCTCCAGTTTCTGTCATCTCATCTGCCTGTTGGCTCCTTCCCCTATTTAGTTTTACATTAAAAATTCAACTGTGAGGAAAAGCAGTGAGTTGTTGGGATTTAAGTGTGCAGTTGTGAATAAGGAGACTCTTGAGGACAGAAAGGTTTATCAGATATGGCTCATTACAGTCAGGCGCATGGGAACCTATTTTTGACCAGGGGTGCTGAATAACAAAATAATGGATGTCTGACGATTTCTCCCCCCAGGAAATGTTTTGTATTTTGACAGCTAAATGTAATTTTAGCGCAGTGCATGGGTGAGAGGGAGAAGTTTTAGAAAAGTCCTGGGCAGCCACAAATTGCACTGTTCCACAATTATGCGACAGCACTCGCCATATATATATATGCTAATAATCAGGCTGCAATGACCTCGCCAACAATTTCCTAACTTGTGCCTTCTTCACAGCAAATGTGTCCTAACCACGTCACAGCGGTTTCTGTTACACAAAACATATGCAATGAAAACAATCGTACTTACAGGCATTGCCCTCACAGGGAACGGAATTCGGAAAAAAAACGGAAAAAAAATCTTGTATCCTTTTCTGCGACATATTCTTCTCTACAACTAACGTTCCAGTCAACTAGCCTCAGCCTGCTCGCTTCTCAGCGAGTCACGTCACTTGACTCACTTTCACTTTGACCTCTATAGCAGCTATAACAGTTAATTTTTAGTAGGCTATATTCAAACCTATCCATAACCCTTTTTTGCTATTTGCCTCATTATTTGATATACAAAAATATAAATAATGTCAGACAGCGAATTAGTAATTATTTTAAAAATAAAAAATAGAACATCCAGCTTCTGCCAGCAGGGGGTGCTGCAGCACCTTCAGCACCCCCCTTCCCGCACCCTTGATTACAGTAGAGTACAAAGATTGTACATTTGCCTCTTTATTATACTATAGACTGAAAAAAGTCAAGTGAAAATCATCTGATAAATCACCTCCCTTTTCCACAGGGTGTAGGTTCCATCCACGAGTAAAAGTCGCCAATACCGGATATGATGACTGTTGTGGTTCCTAATAATGCACATGCAAAGATTCAATTGCAGCCAGTTGAGTGTGCTTGTTGCTTATTCTGTCAATTCTCTCATTTGGTCAGGCATTACTGCGTTTGATAAATCTCTGAGGTCAGTTAAAGAAATAGTTTAAATTAAATATGCTTATTTACTTTATTAACGAGTTATATCAAGTCAAGTGGGTTTTATTGTCATTTCAACCATATACACTGTATATAGTGGCGAAACAACATTTCACCATGGATCAAGTGGTGTTACATGCTGAGCACCCTGTTACATTTAAAATATATAAAAACGACATTTAAGACAGGCTACATTTAGTGCACACACATAGATATACATAAAGTGCAATTACTACTTGGAGTAGAGCATTTAAGACAGACACGGGACAGGACAAACAACAGACAGCAAAAGACAGGGCATAAGTAGACATGTAACAGAGCACTGATTGTTATAAGTTAGGTTCACAGGAGTGCATTTCAGTTCAGTGTGAAAAATTTGCATCATGTTTTGTTGTTCAACAGTCTGACTGCTTGAGGGAAGAAGCTCTTCTCCATTCTGGAGGTGCAGGCAGTTATACTGCGGTACCTTCTACCTGATGGCAGTAAGGAGAAGAGTGCATGGGAAGGGTGTGTTGTGTCCTTAACAATGCTTATGGCTTTGCGCAGATAGTGGGTGTTGTAGATGTCAGAGAGGGAGGGAAGAGAGGCCCCAGTGATCGTTTCAGCCGTCCTCACAATCCGCTGCAGGGGCTTTCGTTCTGCAGCAGTGCAGTTACCAAACCACGCTGTGATGGCACTGCTGAGGATACTCTCAATAGTCCCTCTGTAAAAATGAGAAGATCCATACCACTCTGATGTCTCTATTGTAAATACGAAGCTGCAAGCCATCAGCCGGTTGCCGGGAAACAACTAACCTGACAGATTTAGCTGCCCCTGTTTCCAGTCTTTATGTTAAGCTAAGCTAACCAGCTGATGGATGTAGCTTCATATTTACCGTACAGATTAGAGTAATATGTTATCTTCTTATATCACTTCGGCAAGAACGTGAATACGAACATTTCCCAAAAATGTCACACTGTTCCTTTAAAAAGCCCTCCATGTTGCCTACATCCTCTCCACTGTTCGCTTCTCTTAAGTCTGTGATTAATTCTTTCAGCACTGCCAGATGGATCCTGCAACTTACACTAACAAAGCATGTATACTCTGTAACAAATGTTTACTTTTGATATGCCAAGGGAGTCGTTTTGTGGAAACTAAATTATGAGCCAAAATTAATATTGACTTGATTTGCATTCAGCACAACCCAATATTCTTGTTCCATTTGGTAGGAAAAAAAGTTCCATCCAAGAAATACCTGTAGAGAATTTCTGTTTTGTCATTTTACACCGGAGGTCACATCATGTCAGGATATTTGGGGTAAAAGTGACATCAGTATGGTAACAATTAGCGTTTTGAAAGCTAATAAAAAGGGATCTGGGATCTGCGTCGTACTGGTGTGCACTCATTTTCTGGATCATTGTCTGAGTTTTATAAAGAGCCAGGGGCCCAGTCGTTGACATGCTGACATCTCGGGCCAATATGTGCTGAGTAAAACCTCTGATTGCCTGCATGTGATGAGTTTGGGGCTTTAGGGTTGATATTTTGAGGCTTTGGGGCAGAGCTTGATGTTTTTGAAACCAGAGTCAGTGAACTGAAGGTCTCATGAAACCATGGTTTGTTAGTGGCTGCTTGTTTCTTGTGCTGAGAGATGTGACTGCACTATTGTCAAGCTAACAGGCTGGGGAACTCGGAAGGATTGTGTTCCAGGTTTTGAGGCTAGATATGTGAGTGCAGTTGGCAGGGCGGAGAGATGAGTTTGATTTTCATCCTTACCCTCTGTAGGCCACAGAGCAGGAGGTTCAGCCTGAGTTAATGGCAAGACACAGAGCAACAGACGGTAAGGAAAGCTAGAAACATAGTGCAAAGGAAAGCTCAAACTCAAGTGAGAAATATGTCTCACACAACTTCTGTAGTAAAGTTAGAGGGTAAGATCTCTACAATCTGCTGCATTGGCTGATGCCATTGTTTTGATGATTGGTTTTAAGATACTGAGAGCTAATAGTTGCCTAAAGTCTGGTGAAAATCTGCAGAGTCATGAGAAAAGTTTCCCTGTTTGCAAAATGAAACACTCGTAACCCTTTAGACTGGGAGTCCAGTGCAATACAACTGTTTTCACTGGAGGTGTTTGTGCTCTCATTTGGAAAGGAGGAGGGTAGCTAACTCAAGGGAAAGCTGGTGTACTTGTGTGTGTGTGTTTCAGTGTGTGTCTTTATAGAGTGGTGGATGCATTTTAGAAAACACTGCATGAAAAAGCACTTCTTAAAAATCAAATTTACAAAGGCAGCTAATAAGTTGAGTCCAGTCTTCTTTAGGAAGAGCACTGAGAGATACATAAATGATTTAAGTGACTTGACAGGCCAAGTAGTTATTCCCTAAATTAAAGGAGAATCGGTTACAAAAAAACATTGACATGGAAAAGGAATTTGACAACAGGACATTGAGACTATATCATGGCCCTAAAAATACATCAGAGTTGATTCAACACCTCTTCGACACGCTAGAAAAACAACAGTTCGATACTTTGGAAAACACTTTTATTCGCTTCCATGTAGGGCTGAAACGATTACTCGAATAATTCGAATAATTCGATTACAAAAAAGCTTTGAGGCAAATTCTCTGCCTCGAAGCTTCGTTTAATTCCAATCAGTCGCGTTATGCGGCCCGCTCCGCTCAGAGTCATTGTTTCACACAGACCATTATTAACGACGCACACAACATTCAGTGGCGCGATGGCGGAGAGCCAAGATACCGCCAGGAAAAGGCAACAAATGTCAAAGGTTTGGGATCATTTCAAACTAAAAAAAGAAGGTAACAAGGTACAGTGTGTGTACCGCAAAGTAGAACTTGCGTACCACAACAGCACATCAACTATGATTCAACACCTGAGCCGAAAACATCCTGTTGTTAATGTCAGCTCACCAAGCCCAGCCAACAAGGTAATGTATTGATGTTAGCTTAACGTACTAGCGCTAGCTCGAACGTGCAGTATTTTTAGCGGTTGTAGCCTAATGTCGTGAGTTGATATGACTAGATAGATGGAGTGACCTATCTTTCCTACTATATAGCCTTTGTTCTCGCTCGGATTCGCTGGAGTGATCTATCTTTTCAACTACATAGTCTTTGTATGACGGACCTGCCTTCCCATTGGTTGAAAGACGTCAACACAATCTCACAAAGCATCATGGGAGAATTATGCTAGACTGTAGCACGGAGCTAGCGGCAGTAATGACCGAAAACGTAATAAATTATGGACATCAAGTGGATAAATCTAGGATGTAAGAGTTTGCATTTATTGCTCAACAACTCCGAAAAATGGCACAACTTCCAGGCTGGATAGAAAAACTCCTGTGAAGGCTAAAAAGACACCAAAGACACCCCCGTGATGGCTAACTCCTTAGCTTTTAGCAGAAAAAATCGGTAAGAAGCTACGTTTTATAACAGTTGTGTAACTGCTATAAATCATCTTATGCTTTGTATGTGGGCTTAATTGAATCATGAGAGACTAAGCTTTCAATTGTTGTGTCGCATGGCCGTATATTTTGAAGATTTAATGCTTTAAAGTTATAAAAACATTCATGAATGGAGGTTACAGCGACGCCACAGCCACAAAGTGTGCCGTCCACGGTATAGTGATCCTTGAGAGGTTAAGGCAAAATAATTTTTTATCCGATTAATCGATGAAATAATCGCTAGAATATTCGATTACAAAAATAATCGTTAGCTGCAGCCCTACTTCCATGCTGGGAGTTAGATGAGAAGATGAATGCCACTCTCATGTCTGTCCGTTAAATATAAAGGTAGAGCCAGCAGCCGGTTAGCTTAGCTTTGAATGAGCAAAGGAAACACACCAATATGCCAGCAAAGACAGGGAAGAAGAAGAAAACTGTAAGTTACCAAACATGGATGTCAACAGTACAGGAAGTACAAGTAAAAAAAAATCTAAATCGGCTGGCAAATGTTTAATGAGGAAGGAAATGCACTGAAAACAGTTGAGCTCAGTCAGAGTACAGGATACACACAATGTGTTTGGGTGAGTAACACTGAATGTGAACATAACTTGTGTTTGTTTACAAGAAAAGTCCACTGTGCAGGGCTGCCACTCAGAAACTATATTTGCTATTATTATATTATTATATTAAACTATTGTTGCTGTTGTGACCTGCTGTTATGTGCTGCTATGTAACCCTGTCTTGGCAAAAGAGGTTTTAATCTCAATGTGACTTAGTTGAATAAAGGTTATATTATTTCTTAAGATCAATGCAGGTGAAACACAGCTGGGTGTTAGGAATACAAAACCTGAACCCTGCAGCAACGGAGCAAAGTAATATAGTCTAATGAGTCATCTTTTATCCTTTGACTCCTTTGGATGATACCAAAACGAGCTTTCAACTCACTTTATCTGTTGTTGGCTATTTCAAATTATGGTCGAACTGTAATGATATGAGCAGTAATCTCCTGGGAGTCATTAGATCTGATCATTACACCAGTCCAATAACAGCCAAGGATTATGAGGTTATTTTACACAACCAACTGTTGATAATGGCATCATTGCATCCTGCTAAACAATTTAAAGTGTTTTTTTTTTTTTTTATGAACGCCAAGATGACATCATATAGTTTCCACAACCACTTCATTTGTCAAATCTTAATGTCATTGAATATTTATTGGAATCCAATGTGAAGTAGATTTCTCTCTCATTCACTCGTTGACTTTGTTGCTTTGTGGCAAAGAATATACTGAAAGTAGCTTTGTGTATATATATTTTTTCCATTCTGTTCCGACGTATTTGTGCGTTGATGCAATAAAAAAGTGTAAGTTTGTCTGACTTATTGACTAAGTTTGCGTCGAAATGAGCCAATTGAGGTGGTTCGGGCATCTGGTAAGGATGCCCCCCTGGGCACCTCCCTAGGGAGGTGTTCCAGGCACGTCCAGCTGGGAGGAGGCCTCGGGGAAGACCCAGGACTAGGTGGAGGGATTATATCTCCAACCTGGCCTGGGAACGCCTTGGGATCCCCCAGTCGGAGCTGGTTAATGTGGCTCGGGAAAGGGAAGTTTGGGGTCCCCTGCTGGAGCTGCTGCCCCCGCGACCCGACCCCGGATAAGCGGACGAAGATGGATGGATGGATGGAAGTTTGTCTGAGACATTTCATACAATAGCCTATATATTTTTTCTTTTTTATCAAACAATAATCCCTGCAGTCTCACACTGATCTTTTTGTATCAAGGGCAAACAATATGACTTCCTGCACATGGACAAAGCGCACAGCATGCTTCAAAATGGAGGCCTATAGAGTCTCCCAGCATGCACCTGTCCATCCATGTCTTACACACAGCTTGGTGGCCAGATGCCACCGTCAGAGAAAGGCTGATACAGTACTTGCTGTTCCTTTTTCTGCCTTCACTTTTTTTTCAGATTTGGAAACATAAAAACAAAATACCACTTGATAAGCATAGTGTCAAAATGAAGTCAGAAGTCCTAAAAGATGTTTAAATGTGGCCCATATTGTTTTTTAACTATTGGTCACAGTGAGAATAGATAAGACAATACCAAAATATGTCTTTGAACAACACCTTATCTCAACAAGGATAATGTTCTACATGAATAGTTTCTTGGTATACAGAAGTACGTACCTTGGATTCTCTCTATATAACTGAATGTATTTTTTATGCTGTGCATCAGTTCTAGCAGACTCCACGAGTTGGGCCTTATAGGCATGTGTCTGTCCTGTTAGATGGTGTGTCAGGAATATTGGGTTATAAATGAACAAGGCTAAGAGTCTACAGCCATGGTAGCAGCCCCGTGAGGCCGTATACGACCCAACGGAATAGCCAGAGGTGTCATTTCCCGACACCTCGTTAATGTTACCTGATTGAGTCTCCAGGTAAGAGATTTTACTAATGCGCTGTTAAAATAACAATGAAATGCTGCGTTATTGACTTTAGACCAGGTTTTTTTTTGGTCAGTTGTGCGATCACTTTCCACTGCCTCAAGATAGCAATACGCCAAGAATGCACCTGAACACACCTCCCTGTAGGACCAGCACGCCCATGGGCGCACAGATGGGAACAGGTGCATTTGCTAATTAAACGACGCGGGCGCAGGATGGAAAATTGACAGCTGCATCGGTCTTAAACTAGCAAAGACACTTGCGTCGGGATTTGCGTTGTGCTGCACCGGGTGCAAGATAGCCCCCCCCCCCGTCTTTAAAATCGGAACAAACTGGAAATAAAATGGATTACTGGTGCTATCCTTTTACCCATACAAACACACACTCTTTGAATCCAGAAATTGTTGAGATATTTCAGTCCTGACCAAAATTGAGAATTTATTGTTTATTTAACAAAGATTATAAATGTGAGAAATATGTGACATTGAGACTTGTCATGGTCAGGAGTTGGACTTAATATAGTACTATTATTGTTCTTCTGACTGACTTAGAAAAACAACCTGTTGTTGTTGTTGTTGAACTGATTGAAGACTGTCTGCTGCACAACCATCTCCATGTTGGTCTGAATGCACAAGTGTTGTTAGAGGTTTTCAATATTTCTGTTCTACTTACACATAATTTAGTAGGACAGGAAACTGAATTCAGAGCTTTTTCACTTCCTGTCTTCATATTGTTCTTTAACATGTCATGTTCTCTTATATGATGAAATGCAAATAAGTTAATCAAACACCGCTGCAATGGCAGAAAGAATATGTGTAGGATTTCTTAGATTTTTGTCAGCATCACACCCGGAGATGACATGACCTGCCATTTTGAGTGCAGTTATTACAGTAAAATGTTGAAAGGTTGACAGCCAAAACAGACAATTATATTAACTGGCCCCTGGCCCTCTGTCAGCTTCCAAGAGTGGCCCTAAGGCTAAACTGTTTGAGAATCTCTGGTGTAATAAAGCAAGAATGGCTGTCCTGATTATTACAGTTGCAAGACTGTGAGTATGTGTTTGTGTATGTGTGTCTCTGTAATTTCCCTCTACATCTATAGCAACACAACAAGTACAGCTGAGCTGTCAGATGTTTTGACGTTTAGTAGAGTTCTTGAGAGTTCTAGACTAGAACTCTCAAGAACTCTACTAATAGGAGAATTTCCTCAACACATAAAGGAACATCTGATTCTTCAGTTTATCACAAACATTCAAAATCAACAAATACATGGTGTTCACTGGACAGGAAAGGTATGGAAAACTGTAATCTGAAAAGTAATTAAAGTTGTCAGACAAATGTAATGGAGTTAAAAGTACAATATTTGCATCTAAGGTTGACCTGTAGTAAAGTAGCATAACATTGAAATACTCAAGTAAAGTACAATACCTCAAATTTGTACTTAAGCACAATAAATAAAATAAAATAAATGTACTTAGTTACAATCGACTACTGCTGCAAACTATACTGTCTTGGTGTGGCAAAAAACTATAGCTATGTTGAAGCGCTGTAATTATATTTCTCTGTTGTGTCTTAAGTCTTCACCAGTATTTGCTTTGATGCCTTACATCCAACTTCAGGCCTAGTTTTACTCCACATTTTTGCAGCATTCAGCTGTCTGAAGATAAGCCAATTTGACTGTTGCAATTTGCCAACTCATGAGATGCTAGTCCCTGTCGGCTTCTGTTCTTCTATTCATTATGAAAAGGACGTTAAGGGATGAGCTCCCCAGAGATACTTTTAATGCTGCAAGCAGCTCATAGCACCATTTAACATACTAGTTTTTTTTTATTCTCTAAGTAGAGTTGGATTAAATTAGAGTTTTTTTGGTAGATTTTTCTGTACATGACTCTTAGAGACTATGAAACTGTGTCACACTGAGCGCTACATGGCAGCTGGAAAATGACAATAGCAGTATGCCTCTTCCCACTTTGGCAAGTGCTCGCAAGCCCAGCACATTTTTGCAAGTGTAGCATAAATGTGCCACAAGAAAGAAATATGAGTCAAGCGATGCCTTCAAAGTACCATCACTAGTACCTTAATTACCAATTTCACTGTCACAAAATATGCAGAATCAAAGAGGGAAGACTCTGTGACACAGTCAGACAGACTTGGTGCTGCCATATGTACATTTCTTGACACTGTATCACTCTGCCACAACATTAGTACATGAAAAATATACCCGTTTTGTTTACTACTGTGTATGAATTATCGATATATAACATGTTAAGCCTATACATTTAAATGTAGCATATTGATTTGCATCTACAAACGAACTTTGAGTTGGAATGAAAATGCCAACATGTTCAGCTTTGGCTACTGTTTGATGCATGAATTTAGGCAGAGGCAAGTTGATCAGTAAGTGAAGAGTCTCCTTTCATCAAAATAAACATCTCGACTTCTCATGTTATGTAAAATACTCATGCTTTTATGCTCACATGAAAGTGAATTTTATCTACCACTGCAATAGAAACTGATCATTTAACATCTATTTTGTCTTTAAACTTACAGTATGCACCTTTTAAAGACAGAGTATGATATATGAATGTGTTATCAGATAACAGCCATGACATGTTTGAAGACAGTTGAACACAGAAGACTTTGGAAAATGCTCTACAGCATTATCTTAAAGTGCCCATATTATGGTAAAAAATCACTTTTTCTGGGATTTGGGGTGTTATGTTGTGTCTCTGGTGCTTCCACACACATACAAACTTTGAAAAAAATCCATCCATGCTGTTTAGAGTGAGATACAGTTTCTGAATGTGTCCTGTCTTCAGTCTCTGGGTGAGCTGTTCAAAATCGGCACGGCTTGTGACGTCACAAGCCGAAACGAGCAGGCTAACCACAACCATTAGCTCGTAGCGTTAGCGTTAGCTAATGCTAACGCTAGCATGCTAACGCTAGCATGCTACCTCGTTCTCAATAGCAAAGCACTGCTACAACACACACAAGTTCACCATAATCTTCAAAAGAACTACTTACATGTGCGCCCTCATTTAGAAGTCTCCCAGCTAGTCCTGCCTTGTAACTGACCGAAGTTGTAGAAACAGCCTTTCTTTTACTGTCTATGGAGCTAGCTAGCTGACATGATCTACATCTGAGCTACTGGGCATGTGCAGTGCAATCAAAGATAGTACAGAAGAAGAAGAAGAAAAGAGGTCTCACTCTGTAGCTAAAACAGAGACCAGCTGAAAAGAGGATCTGCAGCAGTGAGAGAGAGCACTGCAGTACAACGAAAATATGGTGTTTTTTGAAAATTAAACCATGTAAACCTATTCTGGTACAACCTTAAAATACAATTATGAACCTGAAAATGAGCATAATATGGCTGCTTTAAAAAACGCTGTGTAGACCAAAGCTTTAATGCTCTTATGCGTGCCAGCCATTTTTTAAATTATTTATTATATATTTATTGTCTTCATTTAAGCATATCCTTTTGTTTGAATTTTAATTCATCTTTAATAAATCCATCCAGAAAATCCATGCAGAAAAAAAGCCCTTTCTCCTCCTATAATAATCTAGTGCCATAACAAGTCCATTCAGTGTGTTATTAGGCTAAGCCACGCTGAATGTTCGTCTCTCATTTTGGGTATTCTTCATTGCACCCTCCTGGCATATCCTTGGCGGTTTCATTATATAACAAACACATTTTTACTACAATATGTCGGGTTATTTAATGACACCATTGTGGCCATAATGGCAGGGGATTAGAATTAATCCACACAGTAACTTTGCTGATAAATTCAGACATAAAAGCAACGCTTGTTCACAGCGACTGGTTCATCGGTGTAGATTTTTAGACTAGTAGTTTCACACAAAAAGTAAGCTATTCTTAAGCACTGGTTCTCTCAGGATTATAGGTATCTCTTTTTTTTTAAATTGTAAACGGAAGAGGGGAAACAAGTATTAAATAACAACCAATGCACAATTTTCTCAATAAATAGTTACCCTTGTATATGAGTGTGTGTTTGTTTATTGAGGCTGTGTGTTTGTGTAACCACTATATTTTCACATGAAGGAGACTTTGTGACCACATTAGATGCACACAGGTTTTTCCCCCACAATTTGTTGTCTGGCTATAAACTGCGAGTCAGTTCCAGTAAAACCGAAGTGCTGTTTTGATGTCAAGGAAGATATCAGGTGTGATGTACACTTGTTCTTGATTTGTGCTCATACTATAGGTCTCAGCAGGCCTAACCCTCTTGGAAAAAGAGACAGTACTTTTTGTGATTTCTCGCCAAAATCTGATAGAGGTTGTTGGGCAAAATACATACAGGATCCCAGGATTTCATGTACTTTTGTGTCTGTGTGCGCCAGTCTGTTTGTACAGTATACTGAAGAGAATCGTATATATCAGTGTTCCCCAACTGGCAGTCATGGGTCATTTGGTACCGGGCCGCACAGAAAAAAATAAATAACATTATTTCCATTTAATTGATTATCAGAGTCTGAAAGATGTTTTATTTTGAAAAATGGCCGGATTCTCTCCCGTCTCTCTTCCTCTTGCCACGTCACGTGATATTTACCGCTCAATGAAGCCCACAAACTTGCTAAAAAATAAGTAAACATACAGGTGTGTGAACATTTTCTACAAGTGCAAATTTCAACTTACAAGTTCAGATTTTTTTTACAAGCTCTCATGTTTTTTTTCTTTGTAAGACTTCAAATTCAGATCACATGTGTGTGAATATTTTTTACAAGTGCAAATTTTATTTTTACAAGTGCAAATTTTAACATACAAGTTCAGATTTTTTGTTCTGCAAGTTCTCACACTGTATTCTACAAGCTCTCCCTTTTTGCACCATATTTACCTTCATAATGCTTCCTCCAAACCTTATTATTGCTACCATGAAACTGGCCCGACCTTAAACTGCTGTTGCAGACATGTTCTAGTTAAATTTTTTTAAGTATTTTTTATTCTCATTTCATTCAGTATCCGATGTAGACCACACATTATAAGTTTAATGTAAATCGGATGATGTTTGTCATATAAGGCTGATTTCCTGTTGCCAGCGGTGGGCGCTATAACCCAAAGGTTTTCTTACATATTTGTAAATTTTTTGGCTTTACTGCCACTGGATTTTTTTTAAGGCATTCTCATTCAAGTTTACCATCATTAGCATGTAGCTAATTCACTAGATGGACCACTTTGTCATTGTAACTTATTGAAAAGGCAACAGAGACTGGAGGGAAAGCAAACGGGGGTAGAATGCAGTAGTTAGCCAGTGGGAGTTGTTGAATCAGAATGGTGTGCTAACATCAGCATACACACGTGCATTTATATCTAGATGTGATAAAGAAAAACAGCAACAGTATGATCTGGCTTCTGCTGTTCTGACCAGATGGTGGAGATAAAAAGACAGTGACCTGAAAGACTTTGTCGTCCTCTTAGTGTGTACTGTTTGGTGTTGGGTTAGCTGCTGAAGGAAAAAACAGAAGGAAGACATATACTAAAATTAAAATGCTTTTAGCTTCCGTTCTGTTGCTGCCCCTTAAATATATTTTATTAGGTTAAAACCTGCAGCAGTTATCTTTGTACTTTCACTATGTGTGAAGAAAGGGAGGCAAAATAAAGCTGGACTGCCGGATTGGCAAGTTAATAGGAAACTAAATGTGAATCATCAGTTCATGACCATGCATTTAATCTGAACCATGCATACAGTGTTGGGGAGTAACGGAATACATGTACCGGCGTTACATATTCAGAATACAAATTATGAGTAACTGTATTCCGTTACAGTTACAATTTAAATAGTTGGTATTTAGAATACAGTTACATTGTTGAAATCAATGGATTACATGACGATACTTCTTTGTTTTAACGAGTTTATTCACTGTGTGGGATATGTTACAAATTACATTTTTGGGCATGTATTCTGTATTCTGTAACGGAATACGTTTTGAAAGTATCCTTCCCAACACTGCATGCATGCTAAGAACAGAAGAACATAGGGAGCAGTGACTCCGCTGGTTGCCTGGCAACCTCACAGTGATGACAAGAAGTCACGGTGCCCGGCCAAGAAATAGTCCAGTACATAATTAAACCTAACTCGATTTTACACATTGTTTTTTGTAAGGATTGAACTGATGAGATACAAAGTTAATTAGTGAGCTTCAGAGGTGCTGGTACATGGATTTTGTTACTTTTGAACAGAGCCAGACTAGCTGTTTGCCTGTTTCACTCTTAATGCTAAGCTAACTGGCTGCTGGCTGTGGCTTCATATGAACATAGGAGTGGTATCAATCCTCTAATATAACTCCTGAAAAGAAAGCAAATAAGTGCATTTTTTAAAATGCATTTTTAGTTCTCACCATAGATGGAAAGTCTGTCCTGCCAACTCGGTCTCACGCCAGTTCGTGAAATGGTCACGTTATTTTGATTTATTGATTTGTGTACAGGGTCCGTTTCAGGAAGGAGGTTTAACAAACTCTGAGTCTAACCCTGAACTCTGAGTTGATTCACCCTGAGAACTCTGAGTTTTCGGTTCCAGAACAGCTGATTTGAGTTGGTTCAATCAACTCGGAGTAGGTTGACTCTGAGCTAAGCGCGTGTACCACCACAATAAAAAGGCAGCATGAATGGAGCCATGACACTACGATTCACCATGGTAACAACCACAAACAAACTGGTCAGCGGAAATACTCATGCGCACAAACAGCGAGTTTTAACATGTATTTAGTTTTTTAAAAAAAAGCAACACAGCGGCTGTTGTAAAATAGCGAGAATTGGTGTGGGAGAAAATTGCTGCTCGAGTCAATGCGTAAGCTCTAATATAGTGTATTAATTTCATATTTAATCACAGGTAACATATAATATTACTGGTGAAAACTGGAATGGTAGTAGGCTACACCTATAATTTAATTTAGGTGCAATCCTGCGGGCAAAAAAGTAAACTACTACTAATCCCATTCTGAGGTTGCAGCACCATCATTAACAGAATTATGATTTACAATCATTTATTTCTTTTTAATGTCTCTTACTGGTTTGTGTCCAGGGAACTCTACACAAACGTTTAAAACACGCTTCAGAGCGAGTCACATTCTTCTGACGGCGCTTTACTATACAGTGGCTTTACTAATATTCTCCGCATCACCAATGTTGTTAAGATAACTGCCGTTTGCAAAAAAACATAATGCGACACAAAGAATGTGCTGGTATGTAGAGCATGTCCACAATGGGTGACGTTAGTGATATGAGGACGGATAAGGTTATGTAGGATCCATGACTGATAGACTGGGAAGAAAAACGATACCGCTCAGGTAGTTCTGGAAATGAAAATACATCTAGTCGGGTCTCAATATCATCTCCCGACGTATGTTTAACTGCGAAGTAATACAGCTTCTTCATCAACTGGATCGTCGACACAAGGAAATGCCATGTTCGGAACAAAAATGTTTTATAGTCTGCCTAACACAGTTAATAAACCAACACTGTTTTTTACTCATGCAGATAACAAACTGCGCTAAAATGCGCCTGATACAGACTGAATGAATGAATGAGGAAATGAAAGCGCGCTGTGTCAGAGGGAGGAGACTGAGAGAAACTCAATGTTTATTGAAGAAAACCTGCTCCCGACCAGGTTAGGTTCATAGACTCAGTTACCATAGTAACTGACTCTGAGGTTAAGTTACCTCTCTTTCTGAAACGGGTTGGAGTTACCCCTCTCTCTCAGGTTTGATTAACCTCCCTTTCTTGAAACAGAAAACCCAGAGTTTCCCTCATCGAGTTTTCACTAAACCTGCTTTCTGAAACGGACCCCAGGTCACGATTTTCTCATTTATTTCGTGTACAGGTCACGATTTTCGAACGTGACCATTTCACGAACTGCCATGACACTGGGCTGCTCTGGGGGACGCAACAACGGGGAAATGAAACGCCACACGCCGGCGACAACAATACTACTCGCTACCGTAATCGTACTGTGATAACGAAATATGCTTCCCATTGAAATACATTACTTTAAAATTCGTGCTCACCATACGAAAATAACGACATTACCCGAATCAATAGATTCAATAACGTGACCATTTCACGAACTGCCATGAGACTGGGCTGGTCCTGCAGCACTTTAGTTCAATTAAAATCTTTTTACAAATTCCAGATAGAGATCACAGTGTGCAGCTGTTTTTGATGACATCTGTGCTGTAAACATTAAAAATGCTTTGGTTGCAAAATAAAGTCTAACAAAACATTTGTATTACATAAACACAGACATTGTTAGTCATTCGAAGCCTTTGCTGAGCAGCACTCACATTTTACCAAACAGAAATGCTGATAAAAGCAGAGAGGGGAAATATGGGCAGTTTCTGTAAGTACTCGGGGGAGAGACTCACACAATGCACATGCAAAACCCAAACACTGACTGCAGTGCTGACTAATGAATCACAAATTAATTCATTGAGATACATTTTGTTCATTAGTGTTTGCCATCGTAGTTTGTTGGGGATTTGAAAAGTTCAGTGCAGTTTGTGTTTACAGAATTAATGGTTTCATCAGTCTAATTCTACCATGAGGCGTCATTATTCCTCTGCAGTAAGGTAACTCTGACAGATACAGTCTATCACTAGTCCTCCGCCATACCATCCTCATCGGTTACCACACAGTAAGATTTAGGAGGCAAACAATGACGGGCTGGAGTGTTTAGCATCTATTTGAAGATTATCTGTTATCCGTTTAGAATATCAAGATAGTTTTTCCATTAGTTTCTGCATTATTGTTGTCTGTGTAAGAGGCGGAGTTAACACATCAAGTCCCACGTTTCTTGGTGGAAGCGGAGGCAGGTCACACTGTCTTTATAAGCAGCAGGATAGATGACACAGGGAACTAGAGCAGTATAATTGTATCATCACAAGAGCCCCCCCCCCCATGGCACCTACTCAACTTCCAAGTGTGTGTCAAGCAGAGAAACAGACAGCCTGACAACAAGGTTTTCATCTCATACCCCAAATCTCTTCACAATCAAGCACCAGGAAGCATAAAAGAACAATTGAGGGGCGGTATTGAAAATGTGAAGCTAACCTCTCAGATAAGGCTATCTCTGTAGGTGCCCTGCTAGTTAAACATAGCCCAGCAGCCTCTCACATCCCCATTTAGACACGAGTTTGTCACTTGGGAGGAGGTCGTTCCGGTGACAGTGATGAGGAGGCCCAGACGCCAGACACGCTGTCAGCGCTCGTTAAGGTCAGCTCATTAAAGAATGAAATAAATAAACTGGTAATGGAAAGTGTGAGAAAGGAGACAGTGCAGGGAGACGTCTCTGTCTCCTCCTGCTCTGAGGAAGAATCCAGCGAGGGAGATGGATTGTAGCGATTGAGCTGTGAACCTGTGCGACACAGCTGCGTTTTCTGCAGCTAATGATTCTTTACAGAAAACGGATCAGAGCTGAACTTGCACTTGTCATGTGTCACAGAGCCATGCAGCTGTCCCCCCCCCCCACGTACAGCAGCCCGCTCTGAGGCTGCCGCTGATCAGAAGATGCTGTAGTAGAGGGGAGCGATGTAGAGATTTGGTAAGGGGGGGAGGCAAGGCTCAAGCTAAAGACACTGATGCTGATTGATCATAGTCAGAAACATGGCCCATTGGAGATGAGAGGAGAGACGCATACACACAGACATGCTTCGGAGACAGACTGATCTTTAAAAGTTTGACATAAACCCATCAGCTGTCAGTCACTCAAAGCTCACAGATTACTGATGTTTTTTTTTTTGAGAGGGTGCACACATAACAGGAGCATGCACCACAGCACCAGAACTTTATATTCCTCCCATCACAGGAGAGAAAAGTTTTCTCATGGTGCTCTTCTTAACAGAGGGCACGAAAAGTACCAATTGCTGCCAAAAAACACACAAAACAATCAAATGAGTGTTTGCTAGTTTCACTCCAGTGGCTTCGGAAACATCTGTTGGATTTGCCTCTGTGGTCACTGGCAAAATATCAAATAGGAAGCGAGTGAGAAGGGGGAAAAAAATAAAATCTGTAATCTGGGAAAAAATAAGGCATCAAAATGGTGCAGAACAATGTACATAACACATACAAGCTCTTAACAGGTTGAATATGGAGGACTGACGACTAAGCACTTATTGGTTTGTCTCTTAGGTTTGTCACGGGCACAATAAAAACATGGACTGACAGGACTATAATGGGTATATGGTTGGTTTACAGGGGCAAAAGAATTACAGTGTGTTGTCATAGCAAAAAACAAACATTTTAGGGGTTTGATGTTTGCTGAATACAATGGAAAGATTTTAGTGTGACTTTTCAATGATTTATTTTGGACTTTATGGGAGCACTATACCCTTGAAAAACAAATCCATATTTCAGCTCAGAAAATGTCCCAACCGGAGTCATTAATGTGAGGCTGCACTGGGCATTGTGAATATACAACTTTCCATTTGTCATTTTGGTCCTTAATACTATTAGTCCACCATTTTCCAGTTGAAGAGTTTAACTGAGTGGAGGTAAAGCATATTCAATTCCATCCATTTGTTCATTCCCCGCTCACGATCCATCCTTCCAGAGTCTAAAAGTTATGAGGGAAAAACTGAGCATTCAATACAAAAATTCTCTCTGCTTCACCCTGGCATCTGTGCTGCTGTACTATTGCCGACAAGCAGGCCTTCCTGCATCTGTTTACTCCTTTTAGAATAAAACCTCTCAGTTTTATTTAAGCAAGAGAAGAAGGGAATGCATTACATCTGTGTGCATGCTACTGCTGCACTCTGCGTACACACACATAAAGTCGGAAAATGTGTTGTTGTAGCTAAATCCAAACTAGTCCAATAAAGCAATTACAGTAAAAGCATTAGGTTGGAGTGCTCATGGATTTTTGATGGACATTTTGGACATTCTGAATGCCAAATCCTACATATGTCAGCAGCACTGAAACTATGTATATCTGGGCAACAGTCAAACTAACATCTGTCTCACTATTTGCCCCAACCACAGGGTGCATGTTATTAGACTCTCAGTTGGCCAATGAATCGGGCCTATTAATGAGATATTTCACATTTTGAGATAATCGGCATCAGTTGGTATCTGCGTTCACAAGGCCCGAGACAAAAGCACCATAGGTCATCCACACGTCAACTGAACGTTTTTTTAAAACATTTGTCCAATTTTCAAAAGTTATAGCCTACAACTAAACACTAGGCTAGACAAAGACAATGCAGACAATAACAGTGTTAAGCAATCCTGCCTGCCTGCCAGCCAGCCCTGCTCTCTAAATTGGCCATTGAAAAACCCATATCGGTCATAGCCAACAACACTAATAATAAAATAAAGAGCTGCAAGTAATAATTATGATTCAACTCTTTCCATATATTTTTGCAATTAAAGGGGCACACCATCAATTTTACACAGGCAGTTTGATTGTCATAAGAGTACTACTGTAAAAATGATGTACAACATTTTAGAAATCTACCTTGGTGATGTCATATGTGTATCTGGGATTTGACTTGGAGACCACACATTTTTTTTTACCAAAACGTTTTATAAACAATTTGGGCACTTGGAGTTTCCAAGTAGAGCTTAGATCGGGCCCAAAAAATCAAGCCCGACCCTACCCGAACCCATGTACGTTGTGTCCGAGCCCGGCCCGACATTAACTGTAATTATGAGCCCGAGCCCGATTTTAACCTGACAATTTTTTAATACGTGGGCCGTTATAACTGACATTCTCAACTACAATTCCGAGTTGTTTGAACTGCAGAAATCTGTTTAGAATATCTTAATGAATACCGGTAATGCAACAAGGACGAAGCATGTAAACTGCGCTGTTTGTTTATTTAGAATGGAATGGATTGCAAATGGATCCGAATGAAGAAACGTAAAAAAAAACCTCGACCCTAGCTGCTCCCTCAGCCAAATAGTGTGGGTAACAGATCAAGGCAGCAACATAATCAAAGCCCTGGAACCGTATAGGAGACTTTCTTGTCTCGATCGCCTAATTGGCCGACAACAGTGCTGCAGAGGGGGGGAGACACGATGTAGCACAGTTTACCTCACACTCAAGTCAGTGTAGGACATAGCCTACACCCAGAGCTATGGGAGAAGCTGGAGAGGCATAGCTTGCTCCCCACCGAATAATAAATAAAGTAATGATTAAAAAAACGCAAATGCTTGTTTAAGGGCCCGGCCTGGCCTGATCATAGCGGCGTAAAATGTCGGCCCGTGGGTCGGGTCGGGCCCAGTTTGGGCTCGGGCTCGGGCAGAGAATCTAAACTCTATTTCCAAGACATGGGGATTTACCAGATCAGGAAGGTCTAATGAAAGACACTGTTGGGTTGCACGTTGGGAATTGTAGGATCCAGTGGTTCAGGAGCTTAAGCCATTGTAGGGACGAAGTCATGATTCATGCTGCATCAATTTCCCTTTTTAATCTGTCTCTTGGGAGTTTATGGGAGTAAATGATTAAATTGGTAATATGTTAATCAATAAATCAATTAGTCTATGAAATGTCAGAAACTGGTGACAAAAGGCCATTGCAAGGCGACATCTTCAAATTGCTTGGTTTGACCGACAAACCAAAACCTAAAGATTTCTTAATTTTATATATATATATATATATATATATATATATATATATATATATATATATATATATATAGTATAAAACTGAGAAAAGCAGTGCTTACATGCATACAATAGATAGATAGACAATCATCTCTCAGTGGTGTTGTCACTCTATTCTGCCTCCAGCAGCCTCTATCAGTCCCTATTTCTCTTCACGAGGGATGTCTGTCGATACTCCTTCCTCCAAAGCACCATGACGAGAGGAATGGAGCGGGAGCAGTGATCAATTTCAGATATGGCCCGAAGCACAGGGTTTACTAACAAAAGAGATTTCATGCGCTGTTAAAGCTATTGAGTGGCCAGTGGATTAGCTCACACTTCACATTAGCCCTGAAACTCGACGACAAAGGCCCACTTAACAAATGCCCCGCAACCTACGCCATGTGGACCCACTGAGGCTCTGATAGCATCAGTGGTAATTGAGACACTTCAGCGGCGACAAACAGTGGCATTTAGGAGACACAGACGTTTAGTGCAGGGTTATCCAAACACATGCTAACAGAGGCAGCGCGCTCCGAGTGCAGAAGCATATGGGTGAGGTTACTGTCAGGGCATTTTATGATTGAGGGAATGCCGACGTTTTTTTAATTCCAAGTGCAATACCACACTGGTATTGCACTTGGAATTAAAAAAAAAAAGTAGGAGCTAATTATCTATACACTGGCTACACTTTGAATACGTTCGTCACAAGATGCTCTTCCCCCTGTAGATAGAGGAGAAAAGACTATTTGCATTATTAATTTGACTGCTGTGTGACAAGTCATTTCTTTCCAGATAATGAAGCGCATGTAACATGGAATGTAACACTATCGTTAAAATGTAATAAATAGTCTGCAGCTTGCTTTGAGTGTCAGTGTCTTGAAGATAGTTCCCAAACAATTATTCTTATTTGCAAGAACAGCACTTACTACAACAGAGAATGTTTCTTACAATGTTTTTTAGGGCACATCATCCATCACCACTGAGTTACAATGAGGACTGATTGTGTCATTTGTTTGCTTTGTTTGCTTACAGCAGTTGTTTTCTGAATGTTCCCCAGGAAAAATACAGCAGAGGAAAAAAAGAGAGAGGAGCGAGGAAAAACTGAAACATTTTCAAAAACGCGACATTGCTTTCATCTCTTGTTGTTTAGTCTTGCCTTTACTATTTACTGTGCACCCACAAAATGCAGTGTGATTTCAACAATGAATAAATGCAGTGTGACTTTTTTTTTGGATTTGGATTGTTATGTTTGTATACGTGTATATATGTATGTATATATGCATATATACATATGTACAGTATGTATGTATTCACTGAAACTATTGCTTCCCAAAATGTGTTACTCGCACGTTCATGATTGAAAGGCTTAATTCTCCAACGTTTTCACACAAGTACTGTGCGATCTAATTCTTAACTGATTCGTTAAAATATTCTAAATTTAATTCAAACAGTTCCCTTAGCGTTTTTGTTTTCATCCATCCTTTGAACAGTAACACATCTCTAGTTAATATATGTGCAATCAGCACTAACAACTGATCTACATAGTCATTCCTTAACACTGAGCTATTGTTGATTCATGAGGTAAAGGTTCTGCTGAGAACATTTTCCCTTACATGGAAATCAAACTGAACAGAGTCCGTTCCAGAGATCTACAAAACGTCTGCACATACACAACTATGTAAAATGAAACAATGACTATAAGGTTAAAGTGCTGATTCTCAGCTTTAATCTGAGTGTTTGAATCTACATCAGAAAACGAGTGCAGGAATCGTACCCTTTCTTATACATACAGTAGTCCCCCACCTTTAAAGGACAGATACTACTGGAACAAGTTACTGCCTGGCTTACCAGATGTACAGTGCTGAAATAAAGCCTGACATCCCTCCCCTGACGGCTATTTCACAAAACCAAGATAAGTGATTAAACCGCGATTTTCCAGTTATCCTGGCTGTCAGGGTTTTGGTATTTTGTTCTGTTTTATTGTGTAGTCTTGTTTCTCTGTTTTGCTTGGTTTCCTGTTTTATTTTGATAGTCTGTCTTGTCTCCCTTGTCTTATCTAGCTTACGTCCTGTCTTTGTTTGTTTCCCGCCTTTTTTGATTGTTCTGCCCCACCCTGATTTGTTCCACCTGTTGTTTCACCTGCCTCTCGTTCCCTCATTACCTTGTGTATTTTGCCTCTCTGTTTTCCCTTGTCTCTTGTCGGATCGTCTCGTCTTGTTGCTGTGCGTTCTGTTTGTTTCTGCATTCCCTGTCGTGGATTTCTTTTATGTATTGGATTATATCTCCAAGGAAGTTTTGCTTGTCTTTAAATAAAACTCTTTAAACTGCATTTGGGTCCTAACCTTGCCTGCCTTCGCACTAGCCGTGACACTGGCTCAATTTAGCCTTGACTCAGTTTCACAAAAGCAGAGGCATCTAAGTTACCATGGAGATTTATTCTGTACAGCTAGACTGGTCCCGACCAGGCTAACAGCCAGGATTTATTAATCCTGCTGCCTTTTCTGTTCACTCAGCAGTGGTTTTACCTTATTGTTATCAGCCTGCA
Source organism: Sander lucioperca (assembly GCF_008315115.2). NCBI lineage: Eukaryota > Metazoa > Chordata > Actinopteri > Perciformes > Percidae > Sander > Sander lucioperca. The sequence goes on along the minus strand of NC_050184.1, from coordinate 28,688,717 downwards.
TTAAAAACAAGTGGATATTGCTGTTCAGTCAAGTACTGTTATTATAAGTTGTGACCATTATTTCTTTTTATAATTCATGTGACATTGTTACTGTTATATTGTTGTATGAAGACTGCTGTTCATGTTGTTAGAAGTTTGATGAATATATTATGGCAGATAATTAGAAAAGGCTGATACAGTTGCCAAATGTGTTTTAAATGAAGTCAGTTACTAAGGGCAATATATTGATGTGCTGTACATGTGTGTTTCTATAGTGGACCAACATTTTTTTGTATTCTTTAACAATTTTAAGAACATATCCTAATTGTACAATCCTCCCAAATTATAGTCTTAGTTCACTGAACCAATAACTATATAGTGTAGACTACTGTACATTCATGTAACAACAGGTAGAGGACATCGCAATGGTTTTTGACCTTATATTTTGCTGGGGGGAAATGACTGATGAATATCAATCTGTTAGTCATGTTTACAGTGTGCATTATATTCATCACTTAATTCTCTTTATAGTTTCTAGATTTTAGATTCCAGTTTCTTCAGTGTCTTTCTTTTCTATGTCCATATATATGAGGACGCAAAGCATATAATATGTAAAGAAGGAAACTCGGCCTCTATAAAAAACAAATGTGAGAAAAAGCGTGGCAGAGAATAGCGGACCGACTGAATGAGTCTAAAAATATACATTTTCTAACTCTTAACTGAAACCATTCAATGAACGAACAGTTGTACACTTTGCATTAAAAGCAAGCAGTGGAAGTTAATATGACTTAGGAAAGTTATATTTTAGCCCATGAGAGAGAGGGAGAAACAGAGTGAAAAAGATATTTACGCATCATATTCTAGCATTGTAGAAAATTGATCTTCATGGTAAATGTCCTGAATAACATTATCTTCTGCTTACTTTTAAGGTAAAGAGTACAACTGTTTATAACTACTATAAATTCTGCTTTTGTGAAACAGTCACCTGATGTCCCTCCCCTTGCACTATTTCCGCTATTTGTTTTGCAGGTGCACTGTTGCTCACCGTCGGCTTAGCGCGCCCAAGACGATTATGATTGGTAGAGGACAGGCCAGAGTGTTTTTTTTCCCCTATCCCAGAATAAATAAGCGGGGTAGCCAGACCATACTCCAGCGCTGTGGAGATAGGTCTGGCAATCGGACTTAAACTTAAAGATCAGTCAAGGGGCGACCTCTAGCTCACCAAGTAGGCTGAGGCCTTTGCAGCGGCCAGTGTTCGAATCTGACTGCAGCCCTTTGCTGCGTGTCATCCCCCATCTCTCTCCCACCTTTCCTGTCTATCCACTGTCACTTTGAAATAAAGGGAAAAAGCCCCAGAAAAATCTTTAAAAAAAAAAAAAAATCAGTCGTATTAAAGAGTATTAATGATAATGACTGCATGTTTCAAATCTTCACTGATATCAGCAAATATCAGCTGGTTTATTTCCTAGGTGAGGCTAGTACTGCAGCCATCTGCACTTCTTGTCCATTCTGGGCGATTTCTGTGTTTAGTCTGGCCTTCAGCAAGTGAGGCACATGAAACACATGATGTCTAATTCACTGTTTGGCCATGACAAACTCCTTGTTTGTATGTTTAGGATAATTGTCCATTGCATTTTACAAAAACTGAGGCGCACTATGTATACAATGGGCTGTGAATCTAACGCTCTTCACCCAATGGGGATGAGACGTCCTTCCAGGAAAAACAAGAGCCATTTCAGCAAGTGCCCTGAAACAACATATGTTTGCGTTCAAATGTGTGCTTAGGGAGAAGGTCGAAGGGGATGGGTTGGTCTTCAAAATATCCACCTTTAATACAGAAGACTGGTGTTGGTTTCTCATTGCCTAAACCTCCTAAACCTAAACTGTGTTGTTGTAATGGACCTGGATAAAGTATTTGGAGGACTTGTAGGGATGTGAGCACCTTCAAACCCTTAAAGCTGAAAGTTGGCACTTCATCCTCATGATCGTTGTGTCATTCCAAAGCCAGTGTGCAGGAGTACAGAGCCAGTACAAAGAAAAATGTGTCATGGTCCCAATACATAGACTCCACTGTACAGATTGAGACCTGTTCCATGCAGGATTTAGATGCTTTATACTGGTGGAACAATGCAGTTGTCCCTTAGTTAATCAGGGTAGATATGTATTTTTTTTTTTTTTACCTAAAGTTGCTCTACTCAAATGACCTGGAGCATCTAATTCTTCTTTCATTGAGTACGTTTACATGCACACCAATATTCCATTATTATTCCGAATATGACAATATTCCGAATTTGATACCGTGGTAAAGTTGGTTTTATATTGGACATTGGCTATTCGACACATTGGAAAAATCTATTATGCGTCTTGCCATTTTGACCTATGTCAAAATACTTCTGATGAACTCAGCTAACCCCCCCTACACATAACACAAAGCTTCTTTTTTTTAAAAAAAGATCCTTTGATTTAAAAAAGATTTTTTAATATTAAATGCTATAAATCTATTATGCGGCTTTACCTTTTGACCTATTCATGTCAAACCACTTTTGGTGAACTCAGCTAACTTCCCTACACATAACACAAAGCTTCTTTTTTTTAAAAAAAGATCCTTTGATTTAAAAAAGATTTTTTAATATTAAATGCTATAAATCTATTATGCGGCTTTACCTTTTGACCTATTCATGTCAAACCACTTTTGGTGAACTCAGCTAACTCCCCTACACATAACACAAAGCTTCTTTTCTCAAAAAAACATCCTTTGATTTTTTAAAATATTTTTTCATTATTTTATTTTATCTTGGTAGACCAAATTTGACTCATGCAGAAGATGGTTCCAAGATCTCTACACTCCAGCAACCAAAATGGTACATGTTCCAGAAGAATTGTTTCAATGTACACTGTGTGAAAAACAATAAATAACTAGAACTGCAAGCAGTTATGACAGGGTCGTGAGTAGCCCCCGACGACCCGGGGAGCGTGCGAAAGTGGGACCCAAAGCGTAACGGTGAGGAGGCAAACATCAGTAAATATCGACATGTGTGAGCCACAAGGTCTGTGGTACGTTGCCGTTGCAAATATCCCATTAACATTGATTGAGTAGAAGGGCCGAAACTGCTCTACGTTGGCTACAGCGCCCCTCAATGGCCGATCTTCTTAAAATGTGTGGGGGACCCCCAGAGGGTCATGGCAAACTAGGATCTAAAGTTCCGTGTTGGTAACATTTATTTTGGTTGAGATATGTCAAAGTTGGTGTTTTCATAGTTACCTACACAAATTTGTTTGTGCGTAATTTGCGCAATTTTTGTCTAATAAAAATCCTATAAAATTAAAGGATGGGTTTTTTGAGAAAAGAAGCTTTGTGTTATGTGTAGGGGAGTTAGCTGAGTTCACCAAAAGTGGTTTGACATGAATTGGTCAAAAGGTCAGACCGCATAATAGATTTATAGCAATTTTTAATATTAAAAAATATTTTAAAAATCAAAGGATGTTTTTTTTTTTTAAAAAAGAACCTTTGTGTTATGTGTAAGGGAGTTAGCTGAGTTCACCAGAAGTATTTATTTACATTAAAAAATATTTAAAAAATCAAAGGATGTTTATTTTGAAAAAAGAAGCTTTGTGTTATGTGTAGGGAGGTTAGCTGAGTTCATCAGAAGTATTTTGACATGAATAGGTCAAAATGGCAAGACGCATAATAGATTTTTCGAATGTGTCAAATATCCAATGTCCAATATAAAACCAACTTTACCACGGTGAATTTGATACAGGTCATGTACACAGCATATTCCGGTCGGATATTCAGAATAAGGCCTTATTCCCAATATAGTATTTTCCAATTAAGACCTGTGATATTCCGGTATTATTCGGGTTTTAGAGGCATTCTTTGGACATTTATACAGCGCATTCGGAATATGCGTCTCAATCAGGGTTTTTACCGCAGGTTTATGGTCAGCTCTGTGCGTTGCTATGGTTGCTGTACACAAACCAACCACCCAACAGTTTGCAAGGCTGCAGACCCGATAAGGAGAAACACAGCTACTTTTAAACATTATGAAAGACTTGGATATCAACAGGTTTTTGGATATGCGCACACATCGCTACGCCGACCTTTTCAAGAAGCTGGTTGAAGGAATGAAAGAGGGACGCTGTGTTCGCTCGGTCCAACAGGTCCGCCACCTCTGGTAAACTTTGAAAAAATCGTATTTTGCACGGATACATGTAAATGTGAATATTAGTGGAATATTCACTTTCATTAGCCATGTAAACAGCTTAGTCAGAATGTCGTCTTTTTCGGAATAAGGGCAAAATCCGGAATATTATGTGCATGTAAACATAGTCACTGTTGCTCTCTTGCTTCAGGCATTCCATTGTCTTAGCAGCTGCAATAACTAACTTGGGAAATGAGTGCATGTAGCATGAAAAAGAGCACCAGTTTTTCCCAAGATCTGCATCCATAAGCTAGAGATTACAGACACTTTTGATCTGTTCTCATACACAGATTTGTGTGAGTGCGTTTCCCTCTGTTGACAATGGGATGAAAAAAAGGAAGCGATTAGTGGGACCAGAAATCTAATTACACTGATGCAGAGGCTGCTATGTTGTGTGAATCAGTGCACAAGCACATGGAGTCTAGTTGTGGACATTTCCGCACGCACGCACGCACGCACGCACGCATTTAAGTAAAGACTAAATTATTTTTCTTTGTTTAGAATGGATAGAAACATATTGAACAGGTGCAGTCTGGAAACACAGCAGGTTCTGCTTGTGTGAGTGATTATCGGTGGCTGACTGGCGTGATATCACAGGGTATTCTGTCTTTATTTACTCATATTGATCTGCTTGTTACAATAGTCCAGACGAATGTTTGAGGGGAAAATTGAAAGCAATTGAGTCTGACGCAACATGGTGTCTGATTCTTGTCGCAGGTTAAACAGATGCTCTGCTCCTTCTACCCATAAACCATCTGTGCAGTGACTGTAAAACATCCCTCCTAACCAACGCAATAAATAATGAGGACATGAATGAGAATTCTATTACCTGCTAATCTACATTCAAGGACTTCTGCTGTGCGGTGTGCCGTGTTGTTGCTGAGAGTTTTTTTTTGAAGCACCTTAAAGGACAAAAGCAGGTTCTTACGGGTTCTCATGTAATTGGGAATCCATGTCTACCCTGTGCCTCTTGACATTTCAGTGGTCTTTTAGCTTTAATATTGCCTGAAATTTAAAAAAAAACTCCAGGGAAAAGAAACAAATGCTTTTAAAGAGAATAGATATGAAGGCACAATTTTAGTTCCCGTTTTTACAGATGATGCATTGAATTTGCAATAAATAGCTACTACTACTAATAATACTTTTTGTGGCTTTAAGCCCTAATATTTTACATCTTGGAAAGAAAAGATTTTCTGTGTTTTTTAAGGATATTTACATTCACGTCACATTTGACAACATTGGTAAGTGAAACTACAGACTTACAAAAAAAATGTCTCAAAAAATGAGATTTGTACTATTGTGCAGTGGTGAAAGAAGTAAAGAAGAATTAGAAATTCTACTTAACTAAAAGTACAGAAGAATTATGAGCTAAATTTACTTAAAGTATTAAAAGTAAAGCGCTCATTCAGCATAAAATCTGCCACCTGTGTGAAGTTATTAATACAGATGCATCAATGTGTAAGAGGTATTTCACTCTTGTAGCTGTAGTTGTCAGTGGTTCCCAACCTAGGGGTCAGGGCCCGTCCAGAGAGCGACAAGATGAGGGCTTGTGACAAGATTAATTGGAGAGGAAAGAAAAAAACCATGTAGTTGAACATCTGTTTTAATTTTTGTGAAATATGGGGAGTTTTACCTGTTTTGTCTTCGAACAGTTATTTCAATTTTAATATTTTTTTATATTTTAGAATCTCTCAGTACTGTCAACTCAACATGACCAGGAGGCCCAACTCTAAAGTGTTGTATTTTATAAGATGTTATGTAAAATTTTAATCTGAAAATTGAATAGTAACTAAAGCTGTCAAATCAATATAGTGCAATAAAAGTAAAATATTTTGCTCTAAAATGTAGTGGAGTAGAAATATAGCATCAAATGAATATATTCATACTTCAGTATGCTTCTAATGTGTGTAACTTTCTTCACTGGCCTTTAGACTGTGTGTGTGTGTGTGTGTGTGTGTGTGTGTGTGTTGTGTGTGTTGTGTGTCCATCCACATCTTCTACATCAAATATGAATCTTCCTCCATAAATCCTCTTGATACACTATCATGTGTTTTCTCTCTCTCTCTCTCTCTCTCTCTCTCTCTCTCTCTCTCTCTCTCTCTCTCACACACACACACTCTGTATCTCTCTATCTCTCTCATTCCCCCTCTCCCCTCTCTCTCTTGTGTGTGTTTGTACAATGCTGCTCAATGTGCCGTGACAGAGTAAATGCTGACACCAACACCTGTTCCCCGAAGGTCACCCGACTCTCACAAACACACACACACACACACACACACACACACACACACACACACACACACACACACACACACACACGTACATATAGAAACACACACAAAACCTCTTTCCTTCTCTGTCAGGGTTTTGGTTTCCTCTTGTAGATGCAGCTGTCGTAAATGCACAGATCTCTCCAACACAGTATCCACTTATCCTGTTATGTTTCAAATGCCTTGATTGTTGGCTGCCATGCATTATTCATATATGCAACCTCTAGTTCTCATAAAAAGTTACCCTGTGCTTGCGTGTTTGTTTGCGTGTATCATTAACGCATTGCTCTGCTAGGAAAGAAAACATCACCCCAGGTCTCTTAGCATTAGCGACCCCGCTGCCCACACGGATGTCACACCACTGTAATTAGCAGTGAGAGGCGCAGCCTTTGGCAGTGCTCACTGTGTAAAGTCATTGAAGAAGCCAGAACAATATGTCTGTTTGCTTTTTGTTGTTGTATCTCATTATTGCTTGCCTACAAACAAATATGTTGGCAATTAGTCATTATCAGAATTACTGCATATCATTGGTGGGTAACGAGAACTGAAGGATGGATTGTTAGAACTGCACAAACGAGACCCCGGGGAGAGCATCAGAAATGTAGAAAAGCAGGATAAATGACATGGAAAATCTCTCGAAATTTTGGTCATTTCAGGAGCATTTGTAGATAGTGAAATGTCCACTTATGACAGGAGTTATTTCCTGTCTTTCCGAAGGCACATTATCTATAATACAGGCACATAAATGGAAAGTTGGCAGAGAAGTGGGAAACTTTTCAATTTGAAGCACTGAAGTGAAAGTGAACCTGTAGAGCTGGTGAAGGGAGGATAAAATGATTTGTTGTGCAGAGGATGTTGGGGGAGGGAGGGTAAACTTGGTGATTCTCATGAATTTAAAGAGGCTACTTTACAGGGTTAATATACATAAATGCCTCCTTAGCAACCACACTTTCATACGACTGTCATGCAAATTTTCCAACATTTTCATATTCATAGTGGTCGGACATTCAGCCTGTTTTCATTATCATCTTAACCACTTCCCGTTATGGAATCACAGCAGAAAGATGACGAGATAACAGACAAAAATCTTAACACAGATGACTTTCTACATCATCTGTGCTGTTCAATGGCTAAAGTAATTTTACTGAGAAACCATTACATTTTGCCTGCAATAGGTTTTGATATTTTTCATGACATTCTTCTCATGGTTGAAATAAGTAGATAAACGTATCAGTGGTTCAAGATACAAAGAAAGTTGCACGGATGTATGGTTTATTTGTACAGTCTAGTGCAGGGGTGGCCAACCAGTTAGGTATAAAGAGCCACAAAAAAAAACGCACCATAGCAAAAAGCCACACAAAACATGCACGTCCACACTACAACCGCAACAGTGTCTTCCAGATCTAATGACATTATACATAGCAGTTTTCATAGTTTTTTTTCTCACTTAGATTGACTCAGTGGGAAACCTGACAGTCTTTGTTATCCACAGTCCTTTTCAGGTCTTGCTTGAACTCGGTTGTGGCCACTCGAAGAACTCTCTCACTCATTTGTCACTAAAGGGGCTTTCAAACAATCGGATTCAGCAGTGAAAGGGTTAATGAGGAAGGTGATCTGTGGCCCCTGTTTTTCCTCAGGTTGCAGAATCTGTCCTCAAATCTCTGCTGCATTATTTTCCATTTTAAAATAATTGGCAAATGTATTGGCAGATGCATTCAAATGTGTGTTTTTTTTACTTATCTGAAATACTGTATGTTTCAGAAAAGTTAAAAACAACAATCAACCAATGACACAGCCCCCAGCCACACAGTAAGAGCCTCACAGGAGCAGGCAAAGACTGCTCAAGAGCCACAGGTTCGCCACCCCTGGTCTAGTGCTTTAAGGTAATTACAGTCATGCGAATCAGATTGGCCTTATTCATGTTGTTGTAATGTAAACATTGACATGTTAATGCGCTTTATTTTATAGCCTTAAGGCATTCTTCATTCAACATTTTTTCTTTTAACATAACATTAACATAGTTTTTAAGTGTAAAACTTTGAGTAAGTAATGCTTTTGAATGTTTTTTCTTTACTTTAACTTTGAGTGTTGCTTATTTAGACATGAATATTTAATGTTATAAAGAATGAGTAAAAAAGCTTAAATACAGACTCCAGATTTAAGAAAACATTTTTTTAGAAGGTCCATATAACCATATCTGGCAAAATTCCCCAAAATCCCCATAAAGGATTCAAGGAGATTATCTTTCAAAATTGAATTAACAGCATTTCATTTTTTTTATTTCATTCTTTTACCAAATAGACTTTTCGATAAAACACTTTGACAGAGCACATACTCTGAATTATGAATAGGACAACCTTCTGTCTCGTCTGAGTATATAATAAGTGGAGAAAAGGCAAAGAATTCTGAAGTGGTTGATATACAGCATTATGTAATAAACTATTCAAATATGAACTAAAACAGTTAGCCTAGCATCAATGTAAGCTGTCTCACAAATCTTAACCAGTGTGTCTTCTTCTGTTAGATCTTAGCCACTGTGCAATAACATGGCTGCTTTTCTCTCCACTGAGACTTTTTATTCCAGATTTCCCATTCACACTGACCTCCAGTCAGGGTCTGGCTTTTAGCAGTGTCACAGGTTCTTGTGAGGGGAACAGCCCTGTGAGTCTGAAGCCTCTGAGAGCATCCTGGGGTGTTAGGTCAAAGAAGGTCTGCCTGCCTTCCAAGGACTGTCCCCCGGAGGTGCCGGCCGGGGCGCTACGAGGCTGCAAGTCCCTAGGCTAGTGCTCTGTTCTGTATCACTGTGGGAAGAGGAGATTAGGGTCTGGTTGAACTTTGAAAGCATCAGTCTTCTGATGTTGGTCTGATGTCACGAAGGCTAGACGAGATCACAGTGAAAGAAGAGTGGACACAGCTTGTCTGCTACCTGGAAACTGATTAGGACAGAATGCAAAAATGTGGATACAGCCCCAACTCGTCCCTCATTACTGCAGTCCAGGAAAAAAACAAAGACAGAATCAGAATAATTGCCCAACTATGCGGAGGAAGGATGTTGCCACAGATCTGATAGGCTGGAAATTCTGCAGTGCATTGGTGCCTGCAGCCATTAAACAACTGATATTTTTCATTTCCAGCCATCGATTGTGAAGTGAATTTTATGGTCTTTGCAATTTTTATTAAACTAGTGCAGTGACCGTTTGGAGCATGTGCATTTTTTTCTCTCACTTTATTGTGTAAATGTGACACAAAATGCAGTTATAAAACGCTTGGTTCTCAGTATTGCAGCTTGCAGCGTCATCTGGTGGCGTGCCCCTTCGAAGCATTCACGAGAACCACTCATCCAATGGTAAATGGTGGTCCATGGTTTTATGTCGGTTAGCCTAATAGCTGGTTTGATTTGCATTGAGAGATGATTTTATGGAAAGTACCCCATGCCAATCTCTAGGTATGGTGAAGGGCATGTGATGATGTGGGGCTATTTTAATTCCAAAGGCCAAGGGAACTTTATCAGGACGCATAGTATCCTGGATCCATGAAATAACTGGCCTTTAAAAATAAAAATCTGCCTGCCTCTATGGGAATTTAACATAGGGGTGTACTCACTTTTGTTGTCAGTGGTTTAGACATTAATGTCTGTGTGTTGAGTTATTTTGAGGGGACAGCACATTTACACTGTTATACAAGCTGTACACTTAATACTTTACATTGTAGCAAAGTGTAATTTCTTCAGTGTTGTCCCATTAACAGATATAATGAAATATTTACTAAAATGTGAGGGGTGTACTCACTTTTGTGAGATACTGTATATGTAAGGAGATAACATGGGCACAGGCCAATTATTGCTAACTAAAATGCTAGTTAACATTAGTAATTCAACTTAAACAGCTAATGTAAGTCAAAACTGCCTGCAAGCTTCTCCTGTACTATACGGTAATTCCTCTACTCGTCAGTAAGTCGCGTGGTTATGACACAATCGTTAGCCTATTTTTACAAAAACGTCTGCTACATAGCCATAACGTGAGATATAAGGTAATGGAGTCTTTTATACATTGTCGTGTTTCTTTAGAAATAAACAATGGACAAATACAGTCTTTAAACGCTTCAGATGTAAAGTTATTCGCTGTTAAAGTGACGTCAAAATGAATGGCAGTCAATGGAATGCTAACGGGGGGTGAGTGCTTGCAAGCATCAAAATGGCGCCATAGGAGCTATGCGTTGTGAGGAGAGGCTTACCCCTTTGGTGTTTGTGCTTTTCAGAGAATTTTTTATGAAGATATCTGACACATAATGTGGCTTGCTACATGTTTATTTGTGCTAACAGACCCTCCAAGAAGTCTACGCTCCAGTTCTTTCAGTGAGTGATATATTATTTTATTTTACGTTAGCATTATTAGCATGTTAACTAGCTTATTAGCTTTGGAGCAAGACGCCCAGCTAATGGTAGCCAAGTTAGCCACAGTTAGTAACATTTAACCGGCATGCACCAAAGTCAAATGTAACCTAGACACACATAGACAAGTGCTTAAATGTAGCTTGAAAATACTGTTGAACAGAAGGTGTTTGAGTGAGGTTGGAAAATAAAGGTTCAAACAATAGAAACTCTTATCCAAGCCACTTTTGACTTGTAAAACTTTAGACTTAAAACTATTTGACTTGACTTGACTGTACAGAGGCTCGTACAACAGCGTGCTGCGTGTGACGTCTTTTGCGTATGGGGGTCATTTGAAAGACCCACACACACATAGGCACACACAGAAAGTCATCGATTTATAGTTAGATAGTTAGATGCCTCCACATAATACATTGGTTGTGTCCGTTGCTCTTCCAGTTGACAGTGCCCTATGCCAATGTGCACTGGGGTATTTGATGAAAAATAATTTAAAGGCAGATGATGCTTGATTTTGTTGTTGCACAAGAGTCTTTGTAGGCACATACTTAAAATAAAAGTAACATGATTTCATTTCATTCTCGTCTCCGACTTCAATTTTGTCATTTACACAAGGTTTGTGTTGTTGTGTTGTTGCACTGATTTTGTGTTGTTGCTGTGTTTAAGAATAGTTTTCATGTGCTGTAAAAAATAGGACGAGTTGTTGTTTTCATAATCATTCTGTTGCAATGACAAAAACTCACAAATACATATTTACCACTCACATGTCCAAAATTGAGTCCATTGTTGAGAAAACAGTTGAATAGCCCTTCTGTGTACTACTGATTTTGCGGTTATATATTTGAGAGTGTTTATGCTAAATGCCTGCCTTGAGGTAAGGTGGAAATCGCTTTCATCTAGTCCCTGTTGTATTTTAGTGTTTGCTAGGTCAAAACGTCTGTTAAACGGTGAAGCCGTGATTTTGAATGACAAAAGAAGAACAAAGTAAATCAGACACGTAAAACAGAGATGTCAAAAATGATGTGGCATATTGTTGTTGCAGAAGATAATATGTGCTAAGCGATTCACCTTGTTTTGAAATAATTGCATTCACAATTATAGCAAAAAAAGAAAAAAATTATTATTGTCAAGAGCTTTGTGTTTTGCTCTGCCTAACCTGCTCTCCACCAACACGCAGTCACATTCACAAGGAGGGTGGAAATCCTGCTGCACGTTTTAATCAGTCAGTCTTTGTCTGCCTTTCTGTGTAGTGCTATACAGCAAATGCAAAGTAAGCAAGTGATTTATAGAGGCAAGACACTGACAAAGACGCTGCAGTTGTTCCTACTGACTACAGAAACCTCTGTGCAAATCTTCCTTTGAGGTTCCTGATAAAAACCTTCATTTTATGGATGTTTGTTGGCAGCTTTATTTGTTATAATTTTTTTATTCCTGCAGTTTGAACTTGTATTGACACAAATTGTACATTTGCACATTTCAAAGCAATAAAACCATAAATGTTTATAAAAGTTAAAATCATCAGAGTAGGACAGCTTTATTTGTCACCACATGACAGCACCTTATAAATAACCTCCACAGCCCCGCACATCTCAATGTGGCAGACACACACAGGTGGCTGCTATGTATCTTTGACTCCATTTAGTGCAGCTTCACTCAAATTTAAAGCAATGTAATTTACTACCTGAGCTACAGCTGCAACAGTGGCTCAGCAGCTGTAAAACTGCTACAGCCTGAATAAAGAAGGGTAGATGATCTCAACCAATATAAAACAAAATAACAACAATAATATGCTATTAACTCCTCCCGGAGTTGTGCCTTTTGTCATTAGTTTTGCTTTCAGTAACTTCGTAAACAGTGGCAGTAAGCGAACAGCTACATGCAAGATGTGTGGCACCAAGTTAAATGATGCCGGATCAACAACGTCAAACTTCATCAGGCATCTTAAAATGCACCCAGATAGGTCAGTCACTTGCTAATGTGAAAGAGACGTTACATTTAGCATATATCGTCACAGGTAACAAGCTAACCATCGCAAAGTGTTGTGCTAATACTGGTTACAGGCAAATTGTATCTTTATAGTTGTATCCATATGATGTGACAGACTTAGGTTAATATTTCACCAGGTCCGAGGGCTAGAGGGATGTGTTAAGTAGCAGAAGATTAGACTATACGATGTTCTAAGTTGGAGACCCAATGTAAGTTCTGGATATAACAAAATTAAGCTAGGTCCATTAAAGCATACGTGATATTTTTCCCGTCACAAGTTCACATCCACTCTTGGCTGCAGTGCCCACATTTTATTTCAGAAAAAAAAAATATGATAGAAACGTTTAGTATTACTTCAGCTATTTCCACCACAGAACACTACACATATGTCAGTTTTATGCAGATTGTATTATTGGCAAGCAAAATAATTTCCCATGTCCATCTACAGGTTTACAGAATTCCCCAATGCTAAAAAAGGTACAATTGGAGAGGGACAGAGCAGCATTGAGTCATTCTTTATTCAGCCAAGAGGTATTCAAGTGTACCATCATTATCAACTGATTTTGATACTGTACTGTCTGGATGGTAGCTACAAGACATGCTTTGAATTCATAAGATTTAACAATACAGTGTTAGGGACAGATCAGATGGCCAGAGACTTGATACTTGACTTGGACTTGCCCCTCAAAGACTTGAGACTCGACTTGGACTTCCAAAAAATTACTTGTGAACATCTCTGCCGCGCAAACCTTTTGAGTAAGTAATCACATACCATATAGTGTTAGCTGTACAAGCTGTAGGATTCACATACGATTGCATGATGTTTTTTAGAAACAAGAGCTACTTTTGTAGAAGATGAATCAGACATATTCACTGATAATTGTAGCCTATAACAAAATGTTGTTTACAAATATCGACTGATGTAGTGATTTAAATTAATCCTGTCATGTTTTCAATTACACAGCATGCTCAAGTTGGCTTGTTCCCACAAATAAGGTTTCTTCATGAGCAAGTCAATACTGAGCAGTTAAAATGTGTGAAATTGAATAGTTTCATCTCATTCGAGAGAGCTGAGTGTTTATAGATCAAAGTGTAAATTTGCCCAATTGAAATCTGTACTGATGGTATTTTCCCCCTGTGCTCACATTACCTCAAGGTAGTGAGATGATAAGAAAATATTCACACTCAAATTTTTTTCATTATCAGATTTTAATTCCTTTTGGCCAAATTCATTCCCTGCTTTGTTGCTGCACACGCAGATTTTGAAACATGCTGCTCACATCTGTCCTTTCTTTCCCTTTGCCTCATTTTCACTTCTACTTATACACTATGTTATCTTTTCGGACAGCTCTTATACTCAAATAAAAACCGGTAGTCAATTAAACACCGGGCCTCTGATAGTGGCCGGGGGCATGGTCAACGCGGACAAATAAAGGCTGGCCTTAAATTAAGGCCGGGGGAAAATTAGCGTGGATAATCTCCTAAGTGCCTTTCATATAATATTAAGTAAAAATAAAATTCAAGTTCATCGTAATGTACATTTCTACCAATTTAATTTAAAAGATTCAACAATATATTCATGCTTTTTTCCACACTTTGTTTTTCTGGATTATGGTACTCATGTAAAGTATTCCTACCGGTATTTTAGTCAATTCGGCTGTATGTGTTACTCAGCCAAGTGTAGTTTGTAGTAAAGTACAGGTGCCAATAGATGGCAGTAACTACACTGGATGTAACACGGGTCTCATTTGGTGCTAGTAGTGACGGACTTTTCAACAACTTATTGAAAACGAACTTGAGGAGCATGGCACCTAGACGAGTTTTAAAGTATGCGGAGGAAAACTCAGGTGAAAAAGCTGCGAGACATTTCGACATTGACCCCAGGATAATCCGATACTGGAAGAAACAGAAGGATGAGCTGACAAGATTAGCCGGCAAGAGCAGAGCACGGCTAGCTGGAGGTGGAAGGAAAAAAGTTAGCCTGGAGCTAGAAACAAATAGCTACCGTCTGTAATGTTAATCAGATACTGGTGTGCTGCAAACCAACAATGTGTTTTACAAAACTACTGTATGCTCTTATTGTAATCTACCAGCAATACCGTAGTACCTGTATTTGAAATAAATACCTGGTACATTTACAGGGTTCAAACTGACGCAATGGTGGTGTTTAATTCTGACCCAAATTGCTTTGTTGCCCTTCTGGCTGTTGTTGTATATGGTGATATTTTTGCAAATGTTTCTTTAAAAAATGTATGATCTCTGTCCATTGGAACGCTATGGCTTTTAATTTAAAACAGTTTATTTAAAACAATTATACTTATCAAACAGATGGAATTAGAAATAAAGGCCTGCCTCTAACAAAAGCCTGCTTCATGTAAAAGCCTGTTACCTTCTGCAGTTCAGGTAAATAAAGGCCCCGGTTTTTATTTGAGGAATTACGGTACATGTACCCCTGGCTTGATTGATTGCTTACACAGTGCTACTACTCCTAATGCTAATCTTGTTCTGTTACCTATTGAAATACCCTTAAAGAGGTATCAACTGTAGGGGGAAATGACATACACATTTATTCGTAAATTTGCAGGAATATAATACTTTATATTAAATTAAGATTTTGAAATTATAACCCTGTGGAATTTATATTAAGATCATAACAGCGCTAACAGGCTTTTCCCTCATATTTACACATCAATCTTCTTCCATCTGGTCTGTCATAAGTGACCTACATTACACACACACACACACACACACACACACACACACACTTCATCCCTCCTCTGACCCAACCTGTCGGATCTGAGCCATCCCAGGGCATTTAGTAGTGTTTGCCCCAGCTGAACCCTGGTCCACCTCACAGCTCCTCAGGGGGCATTTCTCATAGCTCAACCTGATCTGTGGCTCTCCAGCTGGGGCTGACATCCTCGGGGGATGAGAGGAGAAGTTGAGGATGGAGAAGGAGTGGCGACTTTGCTCCAAGACAACAACAACAGAGTGTGAAAAGCTCCAGACTTTGAAAAGAGGACCCGAGGACCTATAAACACACAAGCACACATGTGACACAACCACCACTACTGATACACACATGCACACGCACACGCACACATGCATACGTTCACTTACGTAAAAGTGAATATGCAAATATGCCCAGGGCACTTAAATTGATACCCAAACACTTGTTTTGCATTAAAATCAAGGTCACACAGTCTCAATTGAACAGGACCTCTTTATTAATGGAAACACAGAATTATAAATGAACAGTGCTCAGGTTAGTGAGGCAATTTTAACTGTGTGTGTGGGAGTACTGGACCCATTCTGATGCTAGTTTTCTGCCTCCTGCAGGTAGCTAATGACTGCATTGTATCTGGCTCGTTTATAAATATGAACGAGATGTGCAATGTGGTTCCCACAGACTGCATTGCTAACATGGAGATAGCAAAGCAAAATTATGTCTCATTCTTGTCGAAAGACCCCAAACTAGAGGTATAGAGGCAGACAGGCTATGCTATAAACTTTAAGAAAGCGTCAGGGGTTACTGTGCTTTGGAGTTAGTGTTAGGGGTATGTGCTGTGCTATTGATGATGATATGAATCCTCGTGCTCTCTGCCTGGGGGGGGGGTTGTTTATAAAGAGTAGAATCCTTGGTAATCATAATCAGCTCTGTGTTTTATCTTTATATAAACACAAGGAAGGCTATGCAGTCCTTGTAGTGAGGGCTATGTTGTTATCATGTTGGTCTCTGTATGTGAATGAGTGAGTTTGTGTTTTGTGTGTGTCTCTGTGTTGTGAAGTTCAAACACAGCCAGCAGCTCTTAGAGGGGAAAATCCGAGCCATGGACGGATCCAGATGAGGAGAAGGCTGGACGCTGAGAGGAACTTCTTCCATATGCAATACTTAAACTCCTGGAGGTAACACAGGGGAGACTAATCTACTAATCACTGCCACACTATCAAGAACCAGGCAGTTCCTGTGGATAGCTGAGTACTGAGAGTTACACAACAAGCCGCATGTTCTCATAAGCTGTATCCTCACTTGCCATCTTACAGGCAGTGAAAGAAACAACAAAAATAGCCATGCAGTAAACATCAATTTAGTGAAGCTCATGATGGTTTTTGTTGAGATTGTCAGAGGTGGTGGTTACATCTAATGGCCATTTTTAAGGGCCAAGGTTTGAGGTATTGACAGACAAAGTTTCTTTCCATCATTATTGAGGGTTTACTTTTCTCCAACATCACTCTTAGACATTTTCCTGCATCTTGCATAAATTGCCATGAGTTTTGTCACATTGCCCTTGTCACTTTACAAATATTTGCAAGCATTTCTGTATAGTAATTGTGTGATCTTTTTGGTTATCTTGTCCACCCTTGCACTTAAAAAAATAAAATAAAAGCTATATATATATATATATATGTGTATGTATATGTGTGTGTATATGTGTGTGTATATATATATACATATATATGTGTATGTATATGTGTGTGTATATGTGTATATATATATATATATATATATACTGTATATAGCTACGTTTTTGGCAACTAGGGAGCAGATTAACTATGTACTATGCACATTTGACATGTCACCAAATAAAGTTGTTAGGGCAAACATGTTAGCAAATAATTGCCTGTATACACATACAGCAGATATGGAGCAACATAAGCATCCAATTGGAGTTGTGTCTCTGGCCACCTGATGAATGTCAGTCCAATATATTCACTCTCCTTTTAGTTCCATTTTGGTCTCCACCAACACCTTCGAAAAATCTCAACTTGAACCTACCTGCCCTGTGGTGATGGGCAAGTAGCAGGTATCAGAGCTTTTTGCCCAAATACAGCTGCTTGCTGTAGTTGAAAACAGGATTAATAGGAGCGGAATCAATGAGCTGAAAGACGCTACCAAAGACACAAAAAAAAGAGCTGAGAGGAACTGCAGAGTTGGACGTTAATTCGTTGTATGATCCTCACAAATGTCACGTCAGGCATTACACATCATCTTTTGATCAATTTTAATATAAAATATATGGATTAGTGCAGCTGATGCATGTTCATCTATATATCTAAATTTGTGTTTTTGCAGAAAACAGTGGTCCATTTTGTATATAAAAATTTGTCTGTGAGTCTGGGGTTATTTTTTTGACCTCATCATGGTAACCAGTAGCACTTCTCTTCCGTAATAGCCAGAGTGGTTGCACCCTCATTTTCTCTTCAGTGCTTTTACCCAGATGTAGCCGAGGGACAGCATGGCACTTACACATGTAGCTGCTAAAAGCTGCTCCCCATTGACTCTCACCTCTGGGTAACACAGATAAACATCCAGCTTTGGTCTCAGTAGGCAATAACTGAATGTCTGTGTGTGTTTCTGTGTCCATGTAATAGTACACCGACCGTGCAAGATGATCTCTTTTTTGAGGGTGAAATAATATTCCAGCATTTAGACATACAGTGAGAAACATTAGCATTTTAAGGGTCATGTTGACCTGCTTTTCAACACTCATGACCATTATAATTAATCACTGAATATTTGTGCTAAAAAACTTCCACTAGTGAGGATTATCATAATTATTCAAAGCCTGAAGCAATTTGAGGCAAACCAGTGACATTTCAAAGCTGATGTCTGCCGTGTTCACCTGAGGAGGCTGTGACTGTGGGCTTGACTTCTAAATCAAGAGACACCCTCAGTGATAACCCCTGAATTCCCTGAATCAAAGACCAGGGGTCTCATTTATAAACGTGGCGTATGCACAAAACGGGGGTGAAAATGTGCGTACTTCCCACGCAAAGGTTGTGATTTATAAAAAAACAAACTTGATGGGAGAATGTGCGGTCCTCCACGCAAACTCTGACCCATGCGCACATTTTTGAGACAATGGGAATTGGCGACTGTTACATGTGCCTCTGGTGTGTGTGTGTGTGTGTGTGTGTGTGTGTGTGTGTGTGTGTGTGTGTGTGTGTGTGTGTGTGTGTGTGTGTGTGTGTGTCTTGTTTTCTCCCTCTGTCTTTTTCTCTCTCTCTGCCCTCATCCCTCTGCCTGTTGCACACCTGAGCGTAATCAGTGCTCAGGTAGTGAGCGGGTGGTGATAAGAAGGCAAGGCAGCTTTATTTGTATAGCACATTTCAGGGCAATTCAAAGTGCTTTACATAAAACATTAAAGAGCAGTTAAAAACGATAAAAAAAAATTAAAACATTAAAGAGCAGTTAAAAACGATTAAAAAAATTTAAAACAGATAAAAGATGAGAATAAAATTTACACTGCAGTATAAGAACAAGTTAACCGAGTCCAACTCGGGCCTCCCAGAGGACTTATGTTTTAACTCTTTTTCTGTTGCAACTCAGGTTCCAAACCTGGCCTCCCACAGGACTTAACCACTTCCCAACTGGGCCTTACAAAGGACTTAACAAGTTAACCAAGTCCAACTCGGGCCTCCCAGAGGACTTATATTTTAACTCTTTTTCTGTTGCAACTCAGGTTCCAAACCTGGCCTCCCAGAGGGCTTTACCAGTTCCAAACTGGGCCTTCCAAAGGACTTAACAAGTTAACCGATTCCAACTCGGGCCTCCCAGAGGACTTATACTTTAACTCTTTTTCTGTTGCAACACAGGTTCCAAACCTGGCCTCCCAGAGGACTTATAAATTAACAGTGATTTAAAGAAAGGCAACATCAAAAAGAAAGGTCTTCAGCCTTGATTTGATAGAACTGAGAGTTGCGGCGGACCTGCAGTTTTCTGGGAGTTTGTTCCAGATATGTGCAGCACAAAACTGAACGCTGCTTCCCCCTGTTTAGTTCTGACTCTGGGGACATAAAGCAGACCTGTCCTAGACGATTTGAGAGGTCTGGGTGGTTCGTAATGTATTAGCAGATCAGAAATGTATGTTTAGTGATTTATAAACCAGCAAAAGTATTTTGAAATCAATTCTTTGAGGCACTGGAAGCCAGTGTAAAGACTTCAGAACTGGAGTGATGTGATCCACTTTCTTGGTCTTAGTGTGGACTCGAGCAGCAGCGTTCTGAATCAGCTGCAGCTAACTGAGTGATTTTTTAGGGAGACCTGTAAAGACATCGTTACAAGTCTACTGAAGATAAAAGCATGGACAAGTTTTTCCAAATCCTGCTGAAACATAAGTCCTTTAACCCTTGATATATTCTTAAGGTGGTAATAAGCTGACTTTGTAATTGTATTAATGTGGCTGTTGAAATTCAGATGAGTGCATGACTACACCAAGATTTCTGGCATTGTCTGTTGTTTTTAACATTGTCGTTTGAAGCTGAGCGCTGACTTTTAATCGTTCCTCTTTTGCTCCAAAAACAACCACCTTAGTTTTTTCTTCATTAAATTTAAGAAAGTTCTGGCACATCCAGTAGTTAATTTGTTCTATGAACTTAGTCAGTTTTTGTATTGGACTATAGTCCCCTGGCGACAAGGTTATGTAAATTTGTGTCTTGTCCGCATAACTATGGTAACTTATTTTGTTGTTTTCCATAATCTGAGCCAGTGGAAGCATGTAGATATTAAACAGAAGAGGCCCCAGAATGGAGCCTTGGGGAACTCCGCATGTCATATTTGTATGCTCAGATGCATAATTACCTATAGACACAAAGTAGTCCCTATTCTTTAAGTAGGATTCAAACCAGTTTAGTACTGAGCCAGAAAGGCCAACCCAGTTTTCCAATCGGTCTAGTAATATGTCATGGTCGACCGTGTCAAATGCAGCACTGAGATCAAGTAATACTAGGACTGAAATTTTGCCACTATCTGTGTTTATGTGGATGTCATTAAAGACTTTAACAAGAGCCGTCTCAGTGCTGTGGTGTGGTCGAAAACCCGACTGGAAGGCATCAAAACTGTTCAGTGACAGGAAAAGGTTGAGTTGTTGAAAAAACGCTTTTTCTATGACTTTACTTAAAAATGGAAGGTTTGATATCAGCCTATAGTTGTTCATTAGTGACATGTCTAGATTGTTCTTTTTTAGGAGTGGCTTGATGACTGCAGTTTTCAGGGCCTGTGGGAAGATACCTGAGAGAAGAGACGTGTTTACAATCTTTTGAAGATCTGAAGCCAAACAATTCGAAACATTTTTGAAAACGCCCGTTGGTATAATATCAAGACAACAGGAGGAGATTTTCAGATGTTGTATAATGTCCTCCAAGTTTTTATCGTTGATCATATGAAATTGTGTCATATTGGAATTTGTTTTGCCTGGACACTGTGACAACACATATCCTGTACTTGATATGAAGGCACTGACTGTTTGTCTAATTTTCTGAATTCTGTCTTTGAAAAGGAGGAAAATTCATTGCAGGCCTTGGTGTATAAAAGTTCAGATGCGACTGGTACTGGAGGGTTTGTTAACCTATCGACAGTAGCAAACAAAGCACGTGAATTATTATTGTTTTTATCAATAATGTCAGAGAAGGACCGCCTTGCATTCCTTAGTTCCAAATTATAAATGCGAAGTCTCTCTTTATAGATTTCATAATGGACTATTATTATTATTATGGAGATTAGTTTTTCACCACCTGCGTTCAGCTTTTCGACATTCTCTTTTTCTGTTCTCACCAGTAAGACATTTCTCCATGGAGATCTTTTCTTACCAGAGACAGCTTTGACCGTAGTGGGAGCAATGGTATCAATAACATTTGTAATTTTACAATTAAAATGATCTACAAGCTCAGTGACTGAGACCCCAGAGAGGGCAGGTGTGGATGAGTAAAGCTGAATGAATGTTTCACCGGTGTTTTCAGTGATATACCGATTACCTTTGTTTGAACACTTTTGTGCACAGAGATAGTGCAATTAAAGAAAACACAGGAATGATCAGAGAGAGCAACATCAGTCACCACAACCTTGGAAATGTTTAGACCCTTGGAGATAATCAAGTCCAGAGTGTGTCCCTTATTGTGCGTGGGCTCCGTCACATGCTGAGTCAGTCCATAGTTCTCAAAAACACAACACAGTTCTTTGGTCCCTCTGTCCTGGGGGTTGTCAACATGAATGTTGAAATCACCAGCAATAATTACACAGTCAAAGTTAATACATATTATAGACAGCAGTTCAGTGAAGTCATCAAAGAATGTTGCACAGTATTTAGGTGGCCTGTAGATATTTAGAAATATAGCTCGAGGGGAGGACCTTATCTTAAGAGCCACATATTCAAAATAAGTAAAATTTCCATAAGATATTTGTGTACATTGGAATGAGTCATTAAACAAAATGGCAACTCCACCTCATTTCTTATTCAGTCTATTCTCACTCATAAAACTGAAGTTAGGGGGAGCTGACTCAATGAGAACAGCAGCACCGTTATTATGGTCTAACCAGGTTTCAGTTAAAAACATAAAATTAAGATTGTGCTTAATAATAAAATCATTGATTAAAAATGATTTTCCAGTCAAAGACCTAACGTTTAGTAAGGCTAGTGTTAGCGTGTTAAAAGAATTATCTGTTTATTTTTTTTAGTTTGCAGTTAAGTGCTTCTTCTTACTTAGTGGATTCACCATTATTTTTCTATTACCTATCACAACATAAATTGTTTGTCTTGGAAAGAATCATGAGTACCACTAGGCGTGCAGCCTGGACCCGGCATATATCAGTTAAAGCTTGTTGCATTTCGTACACAAGCATCCTTATCAGTCTGGGGAGAGGGAATTTGCTGCCATCCTGGCAGAGATGCCTGGGGTTCCACTTTTGGCCAGGGGCAAGTGATGGGAGAAGGAAGGGGGGCAAACTTGGTTCCAGCATCCACCAGCTGCCTCATCCTGCCACTGAACTCCAACATGGGGATGGGGGAAGGAGGGGAAAGGGTGAGTGGAGAGTGTTGGATAGGTGAAGAGAGGGGGTTGAGATTTCTCGTATCTCCCATGGTCAAATCTCTGCACAGGTGGGGGCTGTGGTAGGTCACTGTCGTGCTTTGTTATGTCTTCCTCTTGTTTAGATTTGTCTTGTCTCGTGTCCTTGACTGAGGGAGCAGATGTGTGGCGCAGAAAGTAAAGTAGGTTGGAGGTGATCAGCTTCACTCCTGGCTTGTTAAGGAAAAGTCCATGTGCTTTAAAAAGATGTCTGCGTTCCGAGAAAATGTTAAAATGTTCAATGAACTTCAGAGAATGGACGGTACATGCAGTTGGAAGCCATTTGTTCAGTGCCAACAGTCTGCTGAATCTCTCAGCTCCTCATCTGACTGGCGGTAGAGGGCCACTGATAAACACCTCCGGTTTTAGAGAGCTAACTGTGTTCAGCAGATCCATAAAGTCACGTTTCTGCCGTTCAGACTGTTGCTTTACAACATCATGTGACCCTACATGCAGTATAATGTTCTTCACAGTTGGGTGTGCTGCCATGATATCCGGGATTCTTTGGGCCAGGTCAGACACCATGTCTTTGGGAAAACAGAGTATTTTGGTGTTTTTACTGCTTTTTACATCTTTTACAGCAGAGTCACCCACAATCAGAGTTTGAGGCCCAGTCGTTAGCTTTCCCTGTAGCTTTTTACTTTTTGAATTGCTCTCAGTCCTTACCCTGCTGTGTGACGATGAGACGTAATCCAGGTAATCAGATGAAGGTCCTGCGGCAGTGCAGCAAATCTGTTTTCCAGTTGCCCACTCAGTTGTCGGGGAGGCATTTTGTTGCTAATTTTTTTGCAGCTGTCCACGGCTGTGTCCTACTGAGTACAAGGGTTGAAGAGGCGCTCTGCCTGGATGATAATGCAGGCCAGCCGTTCATATCACAAATCTCAGGGCGCTGTGCCCTGCCCGTTAGTTGTCCTCCCATTTCCCAGGAAGATGATTTACTCTTGGGCTTTGCACCAAAAGATTTCCAGGGAGGACTGCCACTTGTTGATTTATTACCCGTTCCACAGCCCTCTTGTTTCTTTGTAGTCTTGTTGGTGCTAATTAGCCGTGGGTTAGCATGCTTTTGTCCATTGTTTTGGGTCCATGGTAGAGTAGTGTCATTCCCACATGGTCCCTTCACTTCCACGTTTACTTCTAACTGGTGAATTTTGGTTTCTAGAACTGCAATCTTCTGAAGGAGTTTGTAGTAGTCATCCACGGAGAAGGGAGGCATCTTGCTGCTAATTAGCTTTAGCTAAGTACCATGTTTCCAGGCACTGTAGGACAGGCTTGAGCTATTGGTAGGCCACGCTCACGCAGAATGTTTTTTTAAATATGGCAATAGCCTACTATGTCTACAAAAAATTTATAGTCCAATGATTTATTATGATTTAAGTATCCAAGAGCCACTGCTCATAGTTTATCACAGAGGAAAAGCAAGATTATCAGCAGAAATATGCAAGCAGAGGCAGGAGCAAGCAGCAAAGCGTCCGCAAGAGAGCAAGAGAGTAAAGGGACAGGGGCACATGGAGAGCACACCAGCAGCACACTAGGAAGGAGTTTCCTCCTTACCTTTTTTCTCCACAAGCAGGTTTGTTTTCCCAAACTCCATGCACATTTAGGTGTTGGAGTTTTGTTATTTTAGTTTATTGTGTTAGTTTGGGCTGGAGATTACCGGTAGTTCTGTTATTTGTCTCTTTTGTTTGTTCTAGGATTAGTTTACTTTTTTTAAGGTAATTTAGGGGGAGACACGGAGAGACACGGGGAGACACGGGGAGACACGGGGAGTGACGGCTCACTGCGAGGTTGGTCCAGCGTCTTCCCATCTTTTGTTCTTTTTGGCCGGGGTCTCCAGTCCCTTTTGTTTCTCTTAGTTTGCTACTTTTGGGAATATTTTTGCATATAAAGCTTGTTGGTTAATTGTTAACCTTGTGTCTGGCATCCTTTTTATATGTTGCATCCTCCAATCCCTTTTGAGCCTTGGTTTGTTCCTTTAAATGGAGGCCGTAACAGCGACGCAGATGGTGAGGTGGTGAACTGAAGTCAGACTGCAGAAAGTACATGTGGGAATAACGATTACTCGTAATATTTTCAAGTATTGATCTTAATATTTAATCGCCGCTGTCTCACCGTCACATTGTCCGCTACAGAGCGCAGGAGGAGGAGATAGCCTGACGGCATGGAACACAGGATAGCATCAAATACTCTATCATTAGATAACGGCAGAACACAGTGTAAATAACTAAATATTATGGCTGTCAAAAAATATACGCAGATTAATCCATTCCAGCCGTTCTAGCCACCCTTTTCACTGTAAAATGAAGGAGGGAGACGAGAATGTGCTGCCTGGATCATTCATTGGAACATTTACTTGTAAAAATCTTCTTCCTGCCAACCCAGGCTACCAAAATCTGGTGCCACTGATATGTCTGCGCTCTTCTCTCTGATGCTCTGAAACAGACGGCAACACAAACATCGCTGCACGTGACGCTAGTTAACACTATACTCAACAGCAGCTAACGTTAGCCTACCGCTAGCTAGTAGCTGGATTAAACATGGTTAAAATGCTGACAGCTAACGCTAAACGGTGTAAAGTTTGACTGTGTTTTTGCCGTCGGAAAAACAACACAGACGGTGCGTTCAATGAAACAGGTAAACTACAGCCTCATGGTGCATTTGAAGTTATTGTAAATGTCCTTTTCCCACCTGGTGGTTGTTTTTGTCATTCAACAGCAATTTACTAGTGAAATAAGTTATTGTTATTGTTATACATTATTATTAAATAATTTAATTTTGACCATATGGCCTTAGCAATAAACAAGCCGTTCTTTAATGTCACCAACTGTTGTTTAGTACCCTTTTTTTTTTCTTTTCTTTTTTTACTTTCTTAAAAAGTATCGGTTCCGGCACCGTTAATTATGTATGTGATTAATTTCGATTAATTAATTACAGAGTATGTAATTAATTAGATAATTTTTTTTAATCGATTGACAGCCCTACTAAATATCTGTCTTTAATACTGTGCATATATAATCAAATGTCATTTTCTGGAAATACAGCCGTTAAGCTCTTGCGCATTTGTTAGACTTAATGTCCCTGTTATCGGTCCGAACTTTAATACTGTTCGTGGAAAAAACCTGCATGAAGAAAAGTGCTGTGATTTTGGCAAGGTGTTAACAATCACAAATTGTTCTAAACATATAATGCTGCGGTGACCCCCACGTGTAACGCTGCATGATGGCACTGCTGGCACTGCAGGAGGACTACGCCAATGGAAGAATCAGGAGAGAATGAGACTTCAGGGACAACGATGATGACCGCTAATATGCAGATTTAGATTCCCTAAAGCTGCGCTCTTGGATCTATGTACTGAAGTGGGTCCAGTAGAGAGGGCAACGCACCGGAACTGTGCCATCCCGGTCCAAATACAGATCCTCACCACTCTGGGGGCAACTGGCTGTTTCCAGTGGTAAATGGCAGACAGCTAAGTGTTTTATATACTGTAAATATTATATATAACCTTCAACGTTATCACTAAGGCTTGTCTGGATATGAAATGTAGCTCAGCGTAAATTCTGTCAGGTAGACTTCTAATACGTTGTCTCTATTCTCTTTAACTGATCAGCTGGGCAGTGGGTGTTTTGGTTCTGGATACCAATTAGAATCGGGCACGTATGTTCTATCCAATCACAGCATGACTACCTTGTTTTAAATATCTTCTCTCTCCCGTTTCTGTCAGTTGTATTTTCAGACGAGAGTGCGACCCGCCTCCTCCCCTTCTACCTCCAGGCATTGTCGACGGTGTATCGGTCTTCTCCCGGCTGACGGCCCATTTTATATCTCGGATTTTCTCACCACCACCACCAGTGTCTAGATTCCATTGGGGGATGTGTTTGGTTTTCCTAAACATTAATTGCATATATCCCCTTTTACAATGGAGTCTAATCTCCAAATATTTGTTTGTACTTGTTTGGTTAATTGTTAGTAATAAATGTTTGCATATCTGCAACGAAGTCTCTCCTGATTGAAATATAGTTCTGTTAAATCTTATCCTATAGGTCTGGTATATCGCAGCCATCCCTGAGTGCCATAATGCCTGCCGTTTTGGAATATATTATTAATATATGTAGTCTATAGATCAGGTTTCCCTACACTGTACACTTTTTCCCCCGTCACTCGTCATGATTTGGCGTAACGAAAGAACAACTGCCAGGGTCATCAACATACTGATGTTCAGCATTCATGAGGTGCTTTGCATTGACTATTTATGGTTAAAAATGGGCGTGTACAGGGCGGGATAAGAGGCTGATTCACGTACGCACACTTGTGGGTAATCTGTGATTTATAAAGGGAACATTGCTTACAGGGGTGCGTACACATGGTTTTATAAATCTGAATGTTTTTTGGCATACGCCATTTTTGGCTTTTGGGTGTACGTACACTTTTAGTAAGGATCCTACGCACACAGTTTTATAAATGAGACCCCAGACCACTGAGATCGTCTTCAGTTTCCACTGAACAATCTTGCTCTCTGTTTTATAATCGGGGATAAGTTAATAAGTGAATGAGTCGAATGTCACTGTTTATTTTTAACAAGATGTGTGCGTTTGGGGAGGGGGCATAAAGAATGTAGCCATTTATTTCTGTGAAGATTATTTATCTCTAAGGTTTTCCACTGAACACACAATTAATATGTTCGTTGCTCAACCACCCAAATGATTATTTGTTTATTCATCTTTTGTTGACTGCACCCACTCCCCCCTCCCCCCCCTAGAGTCACACTGGCCCCATGTTAATTATTTTGTCAACCCTCATATCTCTTTTAATTGTTGCGGGTTTGTTTATCCTGGAGATCAAATTGAGCTTGGAGAGATTGTGGGTGGCTGCCAACACAGATCAGCCAGGAAGAGTGATGAATGCATATCAAATAGTCTGACCATGGAAGCCACTGTGAGACACGCTGACAGTATTACTGACTTAAAATGGATGTATGGGTAGAATAATCATATTCATGCACCTAATATAGCCCTATTCAAAAGGGCTTTCAAACAAGTTTCAGACATGCAGAAATGATAACAGCTGCTCATCAAGCAAAGCCACTATCTTCCTTACATTACATTTAATAGCCTAAAGTGCTGTTGGCTATGAAACTGTTATTTCTGTAATGGAGAGTGAAATGAACTGCTTGCAGAATGATTCTCTGCTGTCTGACATCCTAGAGGAATCAAATCTTTAAACCAAAGCACTATACCTACAAGTTTTAATATAAGTAGCTCACATACAGGGGTGTATTTGTGCTGTCGAGTCTGATTCGTTATTGGCAGTTTGGGGCTCCACTCATTTCCAAAATCCTATTTATGAACCTGCTCACATTTACATTATTTCCAAAACTGATTCATTCACATTTACTTTGTATCCTCTATTATGCAGCTAAAAAATTCCAGTTGGAAACAGCTTTCTCATGTACAGTAAAGCACAAATATTCATTACTGTGTTGACAAAATGTCCTGCAGGCAAAGTCAAATTATTCCATCACTTTATTCTCAAAATCAGGTAACAAGTTTAAATATTGCAACTCAACCGGATGTGAATCCAAATAAGTTTTATGCTGTTCAAGTATAGGACGTTTTTCTAAGAGTAAGAAAATGTGTTTTTTTTTTTTTATAATTTAAGTATGAAATGCTGGGAAACACTGCTTGGTACACATAATTAACCAAAGCTTTTATTTCTGCTTACACTCTTCTCTCATGGTTAATGGGTTTAGTCTCTGGTGGCTCTCTTGTGCCTTTAAATGCTACAACTCGCTGAACTACATAATTACAGCATTTATGGCCAATATACATATTCATAAGACTACAGTAGTTGTAAAATGTAGAGAACATGTAAAATGTTGCTGATGTTATGTGCTTTTTATCAAAAGATCTTAGGCTGGGGAAGACTTCAACTCTACTGGGGTTAACAAAATGACTATATTTTAATGATATCTCCGAAACACAGACTATAGTCTGTGCAATATTTATAAAGCAAGTATTTTGTTTAAGTGATTGCACCCTGCTGACTGATTCTTGACATCCAAAAGAATCAAGTTAAGCATTTTTATAAATGTAATGTGTAAAAAAAACCCTGGATGCTTTGCATACATTGCCTATTTTATCAAAGTAAGCAGGCAGCTTTAGGTGGAAAAAAAAGCAATCTGTTTTCCTCTGTGACATTAAATCAGTGATGCAGTCAGTTTTATTGAAACATCTGATAAGTAATAGTGAAGGTAAATAACGGTACACTTAAAAAGATTTAGCAGTGTTTCATTTTTCACTGTTTGGTCATTGACTCAGCATCTCTGGGTGGGCTATCTATTCAGGCTATGATTGGAATATTTCGTTAAGCTTCTGGAGAAGGTCAGAAAAGTAATTAACCTTGTTCCGTGTGCATCAACAGAGGGACTGAGTTGAGAGTTCTTTCTCTCTCTCCCTCCTCCTAAAACACACACACACACACACACACACACACACACACACACACACAGAGTAAGGTTGTACTTGAATGGACAGATTAATGAAAAAGCGATTAAACATTTGGAGTCTGATGTTTTTTTCCCTCTGATTTAAATGAATGGAAATAAAGACAACATTAACACAAAGTCCAGTGTTAACATGAATTTACCCTTTAGAGACTGACACACAGATAGACGGACACTGACATTTAAATACTAGCACTGTAATTACAGGAAGCAGGAATGGGCCTCTCTCTGTTTGGCTCTCACTTCCTGTTGGCTGCCCTGTCCATCTCTTCTTCTTCATACCACCTTATACTCGACACCCCCCCCCCCCCCCGATCTTTCACTCTCCAGGCTTGGACTGTTTCAATTTGAGAAATCCACATAGGTGTTGAGGGGGCTTTAATGGCAGTGTTATTTCTCCCCAGTCAGCTTAGTTGGCCGCCTGGAGACTTTTTCACGCAGGCTGAGTGATTTTTTGCTGTGCACCTAAATGCTACAACCCCATCCTCCGACTCTCCCTCACTCCAGCAATTGTGTTTTTGCAAATAAGCTTGTTACATCACATAATGCTCCCCTACCCTTACGCAGCAGGCTATTGATTCTTGGACCAAACTGGTAATGTGAACAAATGTTTCACAGATTTTTCACTTTCCATTTCCTGGCTTACTTTAATTGTATGTGTGGGTCTTTAAAGTGAGAGCTGGGGTTGCAACATAGTCAATTTCTTTAGGTTTCTTTGTAAGAAACGACATTGGTGTTTGTAGGGCAGAGTTGATGTGATAAAATATGTTCGCCACACATTTTACACATAAAAGAAAGCCTGAAAGAGTCTATATCAGGGGTGGCCAACCAGTTAGGTATAAAGAGCCACAAAAAAAACGCACCATAGCAAAAAGCCACACAACACATGCACGTCTACACTACAACAGCAACAGTGTCTTCCAGATCTAATGACAGTTTTCATAGTTTTTTCTCACTTAGATTGACTCAGTGGGAAACCTGACAGTCTTTGTTATCCACAATCCTTTTCAGGTCTTGCTTGAACTCGGTTGTGGCCACTCAAAGCAACTCTCTCACTCATCTGTCACTAAAGGGGCTTTCAAACAGTCGGATTCAGCAGTGAAAGGGTTAACGAGGAAGGTGATCTGTGGCCGCTGTTTTTCCTCAGGTTGCAGAATCTGTCCTCAAAACTCTGCTGCATTATTTTCCATTTTAAAATAATTGGCAAATGTATTGGCAGATGCATTCAAATGTGTTTTTTTTTTTACTTATCTGAAATACTGTATGTTTCAGAAAAGTTAAAAACAACAATCAACCAATGACACATCCCCCAGCCACACAGTAAGAGCCTCACAGGAGCAGGCAAAGAGCCGCATACGGCTCAAGAGCCACAGGTTCGCCACCCCTGGTCTATATCTTTCTCTGAGGTACAGAGCCCAGTGTGGTATTTTCTCTTCCACTCGCAGCCAGGTTGTTTATAATGCATGTATCGTACTGCCATCACATAACGCTTTTGATCACAGAAGATGGATATTCACTTTCACGCATCATTTAACAAGAAGATGACAACTGCGGCTAGCAGCGTCAGATGCAACACATGTCTAAACAAACCTCGTCCAGATGCAGGGGCGCTCGCTCACCCAACGAAATGCTGAAATAAAAAAGTATTTAAAACCATACAGCTTTCTTTTTTACAATATCCTCATTCATTGAACTCATTTTTATTTTTAAGTGTCTCACAATGTAAAAAGTAAGCAAATAAAAACATAAAATGGGTTGCCAGAACATATTTGTACAATGTAAGTACACTAACATCATGCTGTCATTTAAAGAGGTCATTCTGATTAGGTTTGGTAGAAGTTTGTTGACAAGAATTAAGAGTCCCTAAAATAATTCTGTATAAACGGTGGTGAATCATTCAACTTGTACATTTAGTGAAATATTCTATAAAGCTAGAAGAATAATGAAACGCTAAACTAGCTCAGCCTAACATAAGACACAAAGGCTTTTTCCTCAGCTATCACCCATCAATCAGCTGATTGTGTTTTTAATCACACAAACCTTATAATTTACACTTTCCAATGTGTCCACTGCCAATTTTTTTTTTTAAATTAAGTGAATTAGATCAAACATAAAAGGGGAGAGGACCAGGAAAATCAAGGTAAGCAAGCAGGCGATTCATATTTTATCATTGGAATTAGATCATTGATATCACATATAATACAGTATATCTTCTATATTGTTTGTGTTTTTTTGCAAGATTGCTGTATGAATAGCTGAATTGCTTAACATGGGCGCTGAAAGGAAGCGGATAGCGCTTCAGCGGCCAGTGTGCAGTAAAAGATAGACTACTCAAATAAGAAAAAAGACTGGGCCTACACATTATGAAGAAAGGAAAAATCATTTTTAAAATAGAATCATCTTAAAGTAGTGCAAGGAAACGATGCCAGTGGAACTTAAGTTTCACTTTCGGTTTCCGGTGGAGATATTACCATCGGTGCACCGAAGAGAGGAGAGAAGAAATAAACAATAAAGTTGTCAGGTGGTATCGATGAATAAATGCTGCAGCTCCTCGAGACCAACATTTGAGGCTGTGGTTCGTAATTGTCATGGGGTGAAACATAGGTCTGGTCTGTTTAACAAAGTAACATTAATTACACCACTTTAGATGAGTAATACAGAACAATAACTTGTTTAAAAAATAGTATGATGACATCAAAAAGCAGTCCTCAATTCAAGGGTGCGGGAAGGGGGGTGCTGAAGGTGCTGCAGCACCCCCTGCTGGCAGGAGCTGGATTTTATTTTTTTTTAAATAATTACTAATTCGCTGTCTGACATTATTTATATTTTTTGTATATCAAATAATGAGGCAAATAGCAAAAAGGGTTATGGATAGGTTTGAATATAGCCTACTAAAAATTAACTGTTATAGCTGCTATAGAGGTCAAAGTGAAAGTGAGTCAAGTGACGTGACTCGCTGAGAAGCGAGCAGGCTGAGGCTAGTTGACTGGAACGTTAGTTGTAGAGAAGAATATGTCGCAGAAAAGGATACAAGATTTTTTCTTCCGGCATAGTAATGCGGCTAAAATTAGCAAGATTTCATCTGTAGATGTTACAGACAGGCAAACTGTTGGGGCAGCTGAAGAGCCTGAGTCTGAAACATAGACTGTATATATTAATGGACAGAGCATGAGTGACGTCACCCATTGGTTTGTGGAGATCAGTTATCCGTCGTCGAGTTTGCGTTTATGGGCGCAGCCATCCTGGTTGCGGATGTGACGTTTTTAGACGAGAGGGCAGAGTGAGGGAGGAGCCATAGACTATTGGGCGGTGTCTGACTGTTTTTTTTTTTTGGAGTTGGCAACGCTGCTTACACTCTACGTTACCTTACACACGTTCACTGGCAATCTGGATGCAACTGCTGCTGAAAGCTAGCATACATAATTCGAGGTAAGATATAGCTTCGCTAGGTTTTAAATATATCTTTGTCCAATAGTTATATTACATATAAGATGAGTCACATTGTAAAGTAAATGTATCTGAAGTTACCATGTAAATTGTCTGTAACGTTAGCTAGCCACTGGTAAAACATGCTAACGTTAATTTTCTGCAAATCGAAGTTTACGTTGCCCTAATTTAAACGTAGTGTCAGCGAAATGCAAAACGGGGATTGTTAATGCTTATCATTATCTAACACTAAGTATTAGCAGATGTATAACCAAGTTTCTTAGAACGTTTGGTTAACTGTAATAACCATAATGCACTGATAATGTCTTGCTACTGTTTGCTCCATCAGTCTATGGTTGGCGCATTTAGCCTTTACATGCTTTTAAGAGCTAACGTTAGCAGAAATAAGCTCATTTAACTAAATTAAAGTTACACTAAAGAACAATAGACTGTTGTTGATTCATTTGTATTCTCCCCCGATAATTAATGAAGGACAGTTACATGCTAGTGTGCATATACATTTAACTATGAGGGGCTCAAATGGAAATTGATGACTCTTTCTTTCAGAAATAGGAGTGTGGAGAGACACGATGGCATGTGCACCCACCCAATACCTCAGAAGTAAGTCCATCTTCTCTGGCATCACCCAGAGATGCAGGTGGAGGGCTGTTAACAATCCGGGGAAGATCGACAAGGCTCGCAAGGTTTTTTTTTTCCACTGTGCATTACAGACAACCAAAAGACTGTCACACTATGCTCACTTTAATTGTAAAGGCAGCTTTTATTTCTTTACCCAGGCATTTGGACTTGACTGAACAGAGTGCTGCACAAGTGCTTTAAGCTGTATATGTTAAGCTATATTTTTATATTGTGGTTTGTAATGTCAACCATTTCTACTGTAATTAACAATGTGACACTAGTGATTCAACTACCCTTTTTTTCATATGCAGACATGTCTTACCTTGATCCACAGCAATGTTTTATGTGTGGAATGTACACCGGATTGTAAAAGGTGAACTACATTATTTAATTCATCAATTTAACCCCTAACCCTAACATAATCTTAAAAATATTGCCAGTGTTATTTGTGGTTTATGTAGTTTTTGAAGTTAATGCCCATTTCAATGTGAAATAAAGGTCTTTCTAAAGCTACATTTGTTTTTCTGAAGCAACTATAGGAACATACACAATATTGTAGTCATACAAGAAGACATTGGTAATTTGATAAAATTTGTAATTGATTAAAAGTCTATTTTGGCTTTAATCAACAAAAATATGATTTCTGAAATGTTACCATACTTGAATGTTGACAAAGAAGGATCAGGGAAATGTAGTTTGTGTTTTTCTTGTGTCTTTATGTACTTGTCAATTTTAATCACCATGAAAACACTTCACCAAAATCCTTTTAGATTAATTTATAGACATATTTATTTTGACATACATAGTCAAGTGTTTAGTAGGTAATTGAAAATGCACTAGGTGCTGTTTAATCTGTGTAAGGTTATTGCAAATTCATTATAACAAAAGTATTATCACAAATTGTTGGTTGATTGTGGTAGATGAGAGGCAGCTGGAACCCAGACTCCCACACTCTGGACTCCAGTCCTGCAATACGAGACAGACAGAGAGAGGGAGGGAGGAGAGACAGAGAAGCTACCTAGGAGCAGCAGGCCTAACAGTAACACAAGAGGACACATCTATTACAGGACTCACATTTTGAACCTCTAAATACCAATGACTGCTAAAATGCTAAAAGTTGGTCTGTCCTTTCAGCAGAAGAAGCTGAACCGAAAATTATTTTCTGGCATCGTTATAATCAGAACACATTTGAGAACTTTGGATGTGGTCAATGCAATCTGTTTTCCACAACAAGATGAATGGCACCAAATACGCTGCTCTATACACCAGGTCTTCTCTCTGGCTCTGGTCATTCAGTTTTCAGTGTGGACACCTTTGTAAAAGACAAACATGTAGTTAAGGGATGGTAGATCACAATGAATTATATTAATATATGAGCTTGTACATGAAGGCATGCTTCAGTTGAGGACATGCAGTATTAAGTAAACATACTCCTACATGTCAAATGTATCTTTGACAATGTGTATTGTACGCAACACTTTTTTAGTGATATGTACATTTTAGTAATAAACAGAATTTGTAAATATAGATTGTAACATGTATGTGACTCATCTTAAAACAATATGTGCTTAATGTGCTGACAGAAGGTCTTCAAATAGATTAGCAGACACAACTACAGTAAGTGGAAGAAAGACCTCAGTGTAACAGCATCAACAACAGTGGTTAATAACTCCTGCAGCATGCTTGTTAGGTACATTAACAGTCTGAAATAATGTATTTAGAATTTTGAGAAAAGAATATTGAAACTGGTGCTTTATACATTTGGCTGCAGAACTGAAGATTTTTGAAGATAGAACACTTATGTAACTTTACAATAATATATATATTTTTTCATGTGCGACATTTTATTGCAAAAACGGATATTCTGGCCTACTGCCCCGTCCGTCGACGCGCTCCAGCGCGGCTTTGTCCGAGGTGAGGGTGACGGTGATATGAAGGTAAATATGGTGCAAAAAGGGAGAGCTTGTAGAATACGATGTGAGAACTTGCAGAACAAAAAATCTGAACTTGTATGTTAAAATTTGCACTTGTAAAAATAAAATTTGCACTTGTAAAAAATATTCACACACATGTGATCTGAATTTGAAGTCATACAAAGAAAAAAAACGAGAGCTTGTAAAACAAATCTGAACTTGTAAGTTGAAATTTGCACTTGTAGAAAATGTTCACACACACCTGTATTCTGAATGTGAAGTTACAGAAAAAATATTATAAAATGTTTAGACAATTAAAAGGTATTTATTTAGAAGCGGGCTGGCTGCTAGTTAGCTAACGCTAGCATGCTATTCCACCAAGTTTCCATGCTACATAAATAAGCCAGACAGAGTTGTCCCTCATCTGGCGATAGAAACCCTGCTTTTCCCGTTCTGTTAGCTCAGAGCTCCACAGCCTTAGTCCACAGGTACAAATTAGTTTTGCACCAAATGTATCGTCAAGAGTGTTGTGAAAGTCGAGGTGCGCAGATTCGCCACTTTGTGATGCGAGAGAGCACATATGTGAAGTTGCAGTGACAGATTCCAGAGGTTGTAATCACTGAGTTGTGGTTGTGATGGAAAATGAACCAGAGTAAAAAAAAAAGTATACGAGTAAATGTTGCATTATAAGTTTGCAGCTGTCATTGTGTTCATGTAAATATCAATCTACACATTTGTGAATATTTTTTCTGTAACTTCACATTCAGAATACAGGTGTGTGAACATTTTCTACAAGTGCAAATTTCAACTTACAAGTTCAGATTTTTTTTACAAGCTCTCATGTTTTTTTTCTTTGTATGACTTCAAATTCAGATCACATGTGCGTGAATATTTTTTACAAGTGCAAATTTTATTTTTACAAGTGCAAATTAAATTTTTACAAGTGCAAATTTTAACATACAAGTTCAGATTTTTTGTTCTGCAAGTTCTCACATTGTATTCTACAAGCTCTCCCTTTTTGCACCATATTTACCTTCATACGGTGATGCTGTGTGGGTGTCTGTGCCTGTCCTTCGGGCGCCTCCGGGTAACGTTGCCCAACTCTCGGGCGGGGTACATATATTTCAGTATATTCAAGTAAAAGCATCTCCGCTTGTCCCGTGCGAATGCCCCACACAAAACTCAGATGTGAGGGGGTACTTTCTAAATCACACGCGGTCCCAAAATGATTCTAATCCCGTGCGAATAGGGTTTATATGAATTTGCACTATAACGTTAGCTATATCAGGCTTTGACTTTAAGCTAACATTACCATTATATGCGCATCGATTAGCAATAACATCACATATGGTTAAAAACAGATTACCGGCGAGACCGTTGTGCATACCTACTGTATACGACTGTAACGTTAAATATATTAATTTTAATCCGTTTATACGGTCTGGTCTGCATAACGTTATTAGTTAGCCCGCTAGCTTGGTTAGCAAGGTGCAATCTAGCTAGCTAACTGATATTCATTGGGATGCTAACGTTGGCTCACGAAAAACGGTATTAAAACAAAATGTAACGTTACTTACCGGAAAAACTGAACTGCCGACTCCTTTGAGTGTCTTGTCGTACAACCGAACGTTGAACAAGACATTATTAGGCGACCAACTGTCACAGTCACGAAGACGAAAGCTGGTCAACCCCCAAAGTGAAGTTTACGTGCCATGGATAAGCTTTGCTAAACCTCTGTCATGATTGACAGGCCGCGAACTGTCAATCACATCATAGCCACGCCCTAAAACATCCCCGCTTTATCGCCGATTTTAAAATCAACGAGACCATAATTCAAAAAATGAACATCATTCTGTGTTGCAGAAGACTTAAAACTAGCGATTGAGAATATAAACTCTTAATTGAAATGTTTACTGAGGTAATAAATCAAGTGAGAAGTGGGTCATTTCGCCATAGACTTCTATAGAAACGAACCTCCTTTTTGCAACCGCACGTTTCGCCCCCTGCTGGAATTCAGATAGAATGCAGGTTTAAGGCACTTCCGCATTTGCCGCATTTTGCTGAACCGGATGCGCTGTCCACTAATATATACAGTCTATGGTCTGAAATAACATTAGCAAGCAACTCGGCTAACGTTAGCAGCACCATCATAGCATCTAACGATAACTTCACAGAAGGATTCAAAAAGCCCTGTCAGCCAAGCAACTTCAGTTATCCTGGAAGTAGGTTCGGGACAGAAACCTTTCAACGGTCTTTTCAGCTGAGATGAGAATGAATGATAAGCCATTTCTTGTGTCATTTGTTGTGTTAGAGTGCCATCTGGGGCACAATTGGTAATTATCCTGAAATACGGGAATATGTTAAGCTTACTTCCTGTTCACGTGTAGAAAAGAACTACGGTTTACACACTGGTTCAGTGTCTCCTGAAACTTTGGTTATTCTGCAAAAAGAATAAGTTGCTTTAAAGATAATTCCGTTCCCTGTGAGGGCAATGCCTGTAAGTACGATTGTTTTCATTGCATATGTTTTGTGTAACAGAAACCGCTGTGACGTGGTTAGGACACATTTGCTGTGGAGAAGGCACAAGTTAGGAAATTGTTGGCGAGGTCATTGCAGCCTGATTATTAGCATATATTTTCAAGCCAAACATCTCTGGTGTGGTTTTGACGATCAGAAAAGTATACCGTAGCTATATACTGAAACAGGCTAAT
This sequence comes from Sander lucioperca, assembly GCF_008315115.2. Taxonomy (NCBI): domain Eukaryota; kingdom Metazoa; phylum Chordata; class Actinopteri; order Perciformes; family Percidae; genus Sander; species Sander lucioperca. The sequence goes on along the minus strand of NC_050184.1, from coordinate 28,650,865 downwards.
GATGTGAAGTGCGCTTCTGTGATGTGGGTGCGCGCAGTGGAGTCGGAGTGGCGAGTGCTGTCGCATAATTGTGGAACAGTGGAATTTGTGGCTGCCCAGAACTTTTCTAAAACTTCTCACTCTCACCCATACACTGCGCTAAAATGACAGCTAAATGAAATTTAGCTGTCAAAATCAGAAACATTTCCTGGGGGGAGAAATCGTCAGACATCCATTATTTTGTTACTCAGCACCCCTGGTCAAAAATAGGTTCCCACGCGCCTGCCTCAATTATTTGTCAAATGTATCAAGGGCTACTTCAGTACACAACAAACTACTCATATTATGCTTTTTGGCTTTTTCCCTTTTCTTTATTGTGTTATATATCTTTTTTGTGCATGTTATAGGTTTACAAAGTGAAAAAGCCCAAAGTCCACCCCAAAGTGACTTACCATCTCCAACAGAAAACACTGTTCACAAAATGCTCCAAACTGCTCTATTGTAGTCCAGCCTTTACTTCAGTGACGAATGTGCGTCACTTTGTAACACGTTATAATACTCGCCTAGCTAGCAGCTAGGCGAGCATTATAACATGGCACTCCCTCATACTCTGCAACTGACAAGCTAGCAGTACTTACTGCGCATGTGCGACTCCCAACAAAGATTGTACGAAAGTGAGATGCCTCACTCTGTAGCTAAAACAGAGAGCTCAACACACAGGGTGAAAAGAGGAGCTGCAGCAAACTGTCAGCGCGTCTACATGATACACCCCACCCCTCCTCCACACAGTTGCTAGTAGCCAAGGAGGACATGGAGGATCAAAAAAACATGATAGACTCTACAGAAGAGTTAATTATCTTCACACCAGTTTCTAAACATAGCTACTGAGAAATACAGAGAGAGTTGTGTGGAGCTGATAGCCTTAATTAGCTTTGTAGCAACTCATTTGGCAATGGCTTGAATGTAATGGACGTTCATTAATATCAAAAAGCTTTAATATCTATATATACATTATAGACAGCACCGCTGACTATCCCTGTAATGAATTCACGAAATAAAAATCACCATCAATGATCACAATACCAGACCTACTGTATTTGAATTGCTGAAAATGTGGGAAGCATTTCAACATGACAATGTTGCTTTCACTATTGTCCAACTCAACTCACATCACTACACTGTAGATATGCTTATCAATTATAAAGGCCCTGACACACCAGGGAGACGATCGGCTGTTGTCCCACTAGTTTTTTTCCCGTCTGCCTCCTGTAGTGTGTCAGCACCTTCAGAGAGAAAAAGGTTGAGTGTGCTGTAATTCACTGGTGATGGACAGGCATGATGGACAGGTATGCACTCTTCCTCATTAAGCCCAAAGTTTTTTACTCTTCTGATGGAACTCTGTTTGGTACCTGGATGAGAAAAGGTCATCACAGGAAGTAACCTGTTGGTCCCAGTGACATTTCTTTCTTGGGCCTCGGTTTAATTATTAGTCTGCATCATGTAGCCAGAATGCTGACACTAGCTGTCTTAATGAAGAAACAACATCCTTGGCTCTCAGAGGGTTTTAGACTCACTTGACCTCTCCAGAGTTACCTGCCCACACAAATCACAATTCAACTCTCAGCCATAGCAAAATATTCCTCCTGTACTTTTACAAGAATGATGATTGCAATTATTGCATTCAGGCTATCTCACCTTACTCACATTTAAAACTTTAATTTTCCAAAATGATTGCACTGTGAAATAGAAAACCTCGAGAAGCAACTGTTTTTCCAACTTTGTGTTGCCTCATCAGTAAATCTCAACTATAAAATGAGTTTTAGCAATGCGTCATTAAGATTAAAATAAGTGCCATCAAAGGTAGCAGACCAGCTGTGGATAAGAGGAGATCTTCAGACACTAACAACAGATACCCAGCCCAATTATACGACATCAGTCAAGATGAAAATCATGACTTCAATCACCACCTTTGAAACATGATCGGAAATGCAGAGCATGTTAGGTTTAACACACACCAAAGACTTCGCCTTCTCAGAGGGCCATGGGGCGAGGAGCATGAAATGCAAAAAGTAAAAAAAAAACAGTTGTAGTGGAACTGATCAGGTGTATGCACTGCTTAAAACACCCAGCTCAGAAGAGCTCTCTGATTATGCACCACATCACACAAATGTTGTTTTTTTTCTGGCATTTTAGCATTCAGGAAATTATTTTCTAATGACTTTAGTACATAATTTATATACAGCATCTGTTGTTGTGCGCGGCGAATCACTGATTTTCTTGCCAAGGGAATCTTTGAGTATGACAGTGTTTCTCTTTTTATGTGGCTTTTGAATGGGACACACTCAAAATATACTCTGACATCCATGGCAATTAAATTAGTCGCTACAATATCCGTTCTTGCACTCCAGCAGTAGTAAAAAAAAAAAAAAGCACCTTTAACATAAACGGGACATGAAAGGACTTTCTAAAACCTTTCAGCATTATTTCTCTCACATAGTTTCCCCCAGAAGTGCCCTAGTTTTAGTTGCATTTTTGAATAATGAATGCTTCATGACACAGTACTTGGGCATCAATCCAAAAAACAAATCTATTTGCCAAAGCAAATCTAGAATTAATAATGACTGGAAAAGGAATTATTGCTGATTTAACGCATTCATATTCATTTTCGACAGTAACATCCATCAATTGTGAGTCTTTCCATTATGTCTTCTGAGAAAACACCAGAACCCATTTAACAACAATGTAGGCTGAGTCTGAGGAGGAGAAAAATATCCTTCAAAGCTCTCAGACACACACACACACACACACACACACACACACACACAGGTTTGTGGCACTATCTTTGTGGGGACCCGTCATTGACATAATGCATTCCCTAGCCCCTTACCCTAACCTTAACCATCACAACTAAATGCCTAACCTTAACCTCATCCTACAACCAAGTCTTAACCCTCAAACAGACCTTTAAACTTGTATAGTAAGTATACTGGACTCCCGGTTTTTGGACCCCACGAATATAGTTAAACAAGCCCACACACACACACACACACACACACACACAGTGCAGCGTGAACCTTTTGACAGCCATGGATCAATTTTTACTTTATTGAAGAAACATCTAGACATGTTCTGAATGCTTTGTTTAGCCATGGGCAGTTTAATATCATCCCAATCATAGAAGTAGTTCAAATATAGACTGACTCCGTCCCACAAAATTAATCAACATGTGTGTGAGTATGAGAGACAACGAGGAAGCGTGAGATAGGAGGGGACAAACAGAGAGACAGCGAATGAGACAGAAAGGATGCAGAATTACCCGGAGTAAGATGTGGCACAGATGGTGGGGAGGGTAGGTATGGGGGGGCCGCCATCCTGTGTTCCCCAGACACATAACTCAAATACACCATTATTACATTGACACAATGACTGCTTCACAGACATCTCCATAGCTGGCCTGCATCCTTATACTGCTGTATAAAGAACTGGAGACACGTGAAAAATAACCACGAACTAAACAGTGAAATAAATTCCATCCAACGTGAGAGGGAATTTTAATATTGACAGTTTTATTAACTCTAGAGGTAGACCAGCTGAAGCTGGAAAACAATAAAACGCCTCATTAATTTTTCAGGGCCATCTCTCAAAATGTTCAAACGAGTAGATTTGAAAGAAAGATGCAAGGATCCATAAGGTCCTCATTTGTTGAGTCCATTGTTTGCACCTAGATGGTGACATCTTTAATTTGAACATCACTTCTTTATTTCTCCCACAGTGGTCCTCTGCAATAAATCAGCCATGACGGTTGCCATGCCAAGGTCTTCTGCCACCCCTGGAGGGTTGTTCCTGAGACCTTACTGTATAGCTGGTAATTTGAGGCGATCCAGCTGGAAATGCTCTGCTGCTGAGACTCAGTGCAGGGTCACGACTATAGCCAGGCCCTCTGGAGGAGCAGACTGGACAGCTGAACTCTGACTGCCTGGGCCAGACACAACATTCATTTTGCCCGATCCGACGTACATGGCAATGTTCACTGTTTAGCAATAAACTACTACGGCTGACAATAACCGTATAAGCTGTTGTGCTTGTCAAGGTCTAAAAATAACATTGTTTTTCTCACAAGAAACAACAGTAACCTAAGTACCAATAAAATGTTACTGTTTACAATTCAGTGCTCATTACTTGAATACGCATGGGTGTGTCGAATGATCTGTTTGTGTGTGCACGCCTGTGTGCGTGTGTGTCTGTGTCTAAGTGACTGCAGGTGCGTGTGCGTGTGAATGCTCTACATTTAATTTACAGCTTCAGTTAAAATGACAACAACAGCCTTTGACAAAAGCCGTAAAGAACACGGCAACAAGGAATCTAATTAAATCATGTACGTGACCTGCTGAGAAGTGTGATGGCCAACTTGAGATGACAAAGGAAAAGCAGCACACAGAGAGAGAGAGAGAGAAAGACAGAGACAGAGACAGAGAGACATATACTGTTAATGGAGAAAGCTGTGTAAGGGTCATCTGTGGGTGTAATTTGTAGTGCAGTGTGCGGGGAGTAATTTCAAACATGGCTTCTCATAGGGTCACTTAGGCATCCTAGATTAATTGAGCTGAGATGGGCAGATGAGGAGGAGGGATACAACAAGAAGAGGGAGACAGAAAACATAAGCTTTGGACTGTGTTGTAGCTTTCTTGCTTGTGAGCAGAAAGGTAAACAGCCCATGTCCTGACCCTCTCGACCCTGCTGTATGACAGAAAACAGCACCACACTGTGCTGTGCAGCAATGAGCTACGAGAGAAAACACAGCCAACGCATGGCGTCTCCTTCTCCACAGCTGGAGCCAGTAATCTGACAGCCATGTCTGTAAATCTCATCTCCACGCCCATTCTTCACACTGCAAGGAGAAGAACACACTTTTCTCACGCTGATTTTATCCTTAATTTCATCAGAGGGAATCAGGACAAAAACCCTGGCTAACAGTCTTTATGCACTATATTTGGTAGAGTAGCCTTTTAATGTTAAATGGTTTACCGTGCAGATGGAAAATGGAGCATCATTGATATAATCCTCTTAAAGCTCTCAATATCACTTGTGAAGCACTAATCTGAACAGGAAGATTCTCAGTCTAAATCTCTTTCTATCTGGAGGAATCAGCATTGTGTGTTTTAAATAGCAGTCGTGGGTCAAATGGACTGGGAGCTTAAGAAAATCTTCCCAGCGGTTTAAATTATTTTTGAACCTGGTATTTGTAACATCAGATATTGGCAAAACAGGAGGAAATGGCAATAAAATAGAGAACAAGAACTCATCAAAAGCTTGATTGCATTTCAATGGAAAACAATCATGTCGTTTCAATTCCAATGTTTTTCATGTTTTGTTTTGAGGGCCAAAATTGGCTGCAGAGAGACAATGAGATTCAGACCAAAAAAGAGTAGCAAACAGAAGAGAGATGGACTGCAAATAAGAACCATTCCAGCAACGCAGAGGGGTGTCTTTTATACAAAGAGCACTCTAGCTGAACACAGGGGTGTTTTGATGCAGAGGGAGTGCACACATTGCCAGCTCCAGCTCAACAAAAAGGTGTTAGCAGGTGAGGAGCTGTGCACAGTGACTGCACCAGATAAACACACAGGTTTGTGAGAGGTTGAAAGCATTTGTCACAGAAATGGGCTAGCTGGAGTACAAAGACCAGGTGAAAGCAATTCTGTTGGACTCATATTCACATACTTTGCACATCATGCATTCTCACTTATACACATGGATCAGCACACACACCCATTCCGAGGTTTTGCAGTCCGTCAAGTGGTCAGAGTGCCCACATTGGTTTATTTTTTTGTCTTTAATCTCAAGCTACCAACAAGGCAAGTGGAGGCAAATCAATTCTTCTCTATAATGTCACCATCTCCAAAATCTCTGCTGCAGCCTTGGGGATAAAAGGTTTGATGTGACATTGCATTACATGTCATTAAGCTGACGCTTTTATCCAAAGCGACTTAAAATTAAAAGTGCTTTCAACCCTGTAGGTTCAAACTCCAGACAACAAGTAGTAAGTGCAAGTACATTAGCTTTAAATACGCAAAGCTACAAAGAGCCATATGAAAGTGCAGCTTCAAGAAATATATATATATATATATATATATATATATATATATATATATATATATACACACTCACCTAAAGGATTATTAGGAACACCTGTAAGATTTCCCATTAATGCAATTATCTAATACCAATCACATGACAGCTGCTTCAATGCATTTAGGGGTGTCGTCCAGGTCAAGACAATCTCCTGAACTCCAAACTGAATGTCAGAATGGGAAAGAGAGGTGATCTAAGCAACTTTGAGCGTGGCATGGTTGTTGGTTCCAGACGGGCTGGTCTGAGTAATTCACAATCTGCTCAGTTACTGGGATTTTCACGTACAACCATTTCTAGGGTTTACAAAGAATGGTCTGAAAAAGGAAAACATCCAGTATGCGGCAGTCCTGTGGGCGAAAATGCCTTGTTGATGCTAGAGGTCAGAGGAGAATGGGCCGACTGATTCCAGCTGATAGAAGATCAACTTTGACTCAAATAACCACTCGTTACAACCAAGGTATGCAGGAAAGCATTTATGAAGCCACAACACGCACAACTTTGAGGCAGATAGGCTACAGCAGAAGACCCCACCGGGTACCACTCATCGCCACTAAAAATAGGAAAATGAGGCTACAATTTGCACAAGCTCACCAAAATTGGACTAAAAATGTTAACCTGGTCTGATGAGTCTTGATTTCTGTTGAGACATTGAGATGGTAGAGTCAGAATTTGGCGTAAACAGAATGAGAACATGGATCCGTCATGCCTTGTTACCACTGGGCAGGCTGTTGGTGGTGGTGGTGTAATGATGTGGGGGATGTTTTCTTGGCAAACTTTAGGCCCCTTAGTACCAATTGGGCATCGTTTAAATGCCACAGCCTACCTGAGCATTGTTTCTGACCATGTCCATCCCATCAATATGGGCCAACATTTCTAAAGAATGCTTCCAGCATTGTTGAATCAATGACACGAAGAATTAAGGCAGTTCTGAAGGCGAAAGGGGGTCAAACACGGTATTAGTAGGGTGTTTCTAATAATCCTTTAGGTGAGTATATATATATATATATATATATATATATATATATATTTTTTTTTTTTTTTTTTTTTTTTTTTAATGGCTTTTGGCCATCCTGATGTCGATAGGGAGGTCATTCCACTATTTAGGAGCCAGGACAGAAAACATCGAGATTTCGTCGAGTGATTAGTTCTCCCTCGCTATGAGGGGGCAGCAAGCAGGTTGGCACTCGGTGTAAACAACTGAATGGAGTAATGGAGTATTGTGCGCTTTGGATACTTTAATACTTTATGTCTAAACAACAGAAAAGCTCATGAAAACGCGTCCGAGATGCAAAGGCATATAGGGAAGGACTAGGACCACAAGAAAAGGCGCGATATTTCGAGAAATTACGGTTTACTGGCGGTGCAGATCCCTACAAGTTGGCTCCCTCTTCTTGGATCCATGGCGACCCGGTGATTCTTCCTTCAGTTGCATATTCCGATATAGTCAACTACCTGGCTTCTCGCTGAGCCCATACACAACGGAAGACCTTAAATCCTACAAAAGTTTGGAGTCCAATAACCAGATGGTGTATGGATGGGTGAGGGAGACACAGTACCAGTACCGCTGCTCCTGTTACTGCTGCTGCTCCCGATACTCTGCTTGGTCATATGTGAAGCATCCGTTCACATAGGGTTAATATACAACCCGTATATCTATCTTAAAAACACTCCCGGTCCTCCTCAGCTGAAGCCACGTACTTGTTGTCCAAGACTGTGTGTTCTTGCTAAATAAATGTGTGCAGCATTCACTGTCCCGTGGAAATAATGCAAAGTCAAGCTTCATGCAGATCACCCTGTCAGAATGTAAACTGGGCCTAAAATGGTAAGCACAATTAAATTAACCTTAAACTAACCTAATTAAAATGCCACAGCCCATACTGATTTTTTTTTAAATTATTAGAAAATAGACATTGAGAGAATAAATCGTTATGCAAGTACTTTTACTTTTAATACTTAAAGAACATTTAAAATCAGGTACTTTTTACTTTTACTTAAGTAGGGTTTTCGTTGTTGTACTTTTACTAAAGTAAATATATCTCTGGTTATTTGTACTTTTACTTAAGTACTGAGATTCAGTACTTAAGTAAACTGTTCGTGGCCCTGTATGCAAGTACTAGTGTCTTGAAGCGGATGCGGGCAGCAATTGGTAACCAGTGAAGAGAGCGGAGGAGCGCTGTAGTGTGAGAGAACTTGGGGAGGTTGAAGACAAGTCGAGCTGCTGCGTTCTGAATGAGCTGCAGGGGCCAGATGGCACATGCAGGCAGGCCAATCAGGAGGGAGTTGCAGTAGTCTAGACGTGAGATGACTAGAGCCTGAATAAGAACCTGAGCCGCCTTCTGCATTAGAAGGGAACGTGTCCTTCTGATGTTATGCAGCATGTATCTACACGATCGGGTAGTTGCAGCAATGTTGGTCGTTAAGTGTCACACCCAGGTTTCTAGCAGTCTGGGTGGGGACTACCACAGAGTTGTCAATTGTTATAGTCAGGTCTTGGGTAGGAGAGCCCTTCCCTGGAAGGAAAAGGAGCTCAGTCTTTACAACAGTCTCTGTTCGTTAACTGCTTTCTCTCACTCATTCAGCTTGGCTGTAGCACTTCATGTTTGCTCAGGTAGGAAAGTGAAATGAACATGAAAGTGATTTTAAATAAAGTGAGATGTAAATAGTTAAGGAACCCAAACACTGAGTTAATCAGAAGTGATTAAGGTGAACTAAAATAAGAAACACAGAATACACCTTTAGCTTGAACTCCTTTGTATTGGTCAATATCAGCGGGCAGTTGGTGATACCTGTTGTGATTGGTAGTAGATGAGGAAGAGAAACTGAAAGGGCGGACAGACATGTAATGTGCTCACAGAGTGTTAACGAGCTAGCGAAGGAAAGAAATCGGTGAGGTCGGCAGAATGGATAAAGTTTGGAGGAAAACATTGTAACAGCAGGTTACGCCAAGACACGTTTCCCTACATAATTTCAGTTAATTAACGTTTGGCTGAATGTTAGTGCTTGTGTTTGTGAGATACTGAAAATATGTACATGTTAGCCGCTGAGCTAGCGGTAGTAAAGTAACAATGCTAATTGTTTGGCTAGGCTGCTAACGTTATCTAAATGAAGTGTATCGACAGCATTGGGTAGCAGTAGTTTCTTCAAGTTAGCTTATGTGACTGGTAAAAAAATAAAAGTAAATTATGGACTATGGAGTGTGAGCTTGGACTAGATTCAAGGTCTGATAGACCCCGCAGTGACCAGTAACGTTGTGTGGGTCCTCTGATGAAGACTCTTGTTGGACTGTTCAGATGCTGCAAGGTCAGATATAGCACCACCGGAAAAGCCTCTGACGAAGATATCTGCCGCCTGCTAAGTTACTCCCCTGTTCTTCGACCACCAAGCCGTCACCCCAGGACCAAAACACAACCGTAAGTTGAACTTTCTTTGTCTTTATTGTGTTTCAATGAAGAGAACTCTACTGTCTGTCACACCGCAACGTTTTTTATTTATTTTTCTTTGAGTGTGTGTGGGTCGATCTTATGTTTAGTAACGCAAGTGTTGTTGCCCAGTGGCGTTTTTAATAAAATAGAATACAATTTAGTACGTGCCAATACATAGGATGTCAAATGCATTATGTTGAAAATAAAATGTACTAAAAGTAAAGAAAAGTATGGGGGTGTCACACTATTCCACTGATCGACAGGTGGCGGTAACATCCAGTGATATGCTGCAATCTGCCAGCAAAGTCAGGGAAGAAGAAAGAGACTCCAAGCTTGTAAACATGGATATAAACGAGGCTGGATTCTAAAAATACAGCTTAGGCTACTGTACATACTTACAGCTGATTAGCTGTTGCAATTTACTAGCATATACACATAATATCTAGGAAACAGGTTGTCTGGTTCATACTTAACCAAATGCTATGTTTAAGTATACTGCACAGTTTCTGTCAACCCTTCATGCTGTTGTGTTTTTCCATTCAGTATTTGTTATATCAAAGTTGGGAAATAATCAGACATCAAGGAAACATGAAGGAATAAAAAATGTAGTTTTAAAATATTAACTCTATTTAACTTCTTAGACCCCCACATTTCGTCTGTCCACCCTACCTGTCTTTGCTAGTTTATTGTGGTCGACATCAATCTCTGTCAGTCTCTAACAGTTTATCTGTGTCTGTGCATGTCAGCTTCAATCAGCCTCGCCAAGTCTAGTAGAGCATTTCATCTTGACAACAATGAGGGAGAGCGATCCCTGGATACTAGATACACTCAGCCGACATCAGTTCTTCTTACGCTCAGAGGAAGTTTGAGTACTTCTCTAAAGTTACATTTCGGATAGATCTACCTTGTATAAGCGTACTGTAGGTAACTTTCAAGAACTTGAACTCAAAGGCATCACATGTTCCTCACATTTAAAAAAACAAAAAGCTCCTCTCCCAGGATGTAATTCGCCTCCGAAGTAACAAAAATAATTGTAGAAGACCGTTGACATTTGTGTTGTTGTAATTTCTTCCTCCTCTTCCTCCCCCTCTAGCAAACAGGCCCTAACTCAAGCTACACTGAGCTTCATGGCTGCCAACTAGCCTGGGGGGGGGGAGGAAGGAACATATTGCTCTCCCTGCCTAACACTTCCAGATTAAACATTAATTCACATGGCTCTGAAACTTTAAAATCTGGGCATGTGTGAGTGAGTTATATGAATTCAGCTCACACTTGTCATGTAGGTTTGAGGATAAAACAATTTATTTGTCAGACATTTGCTTAGTACAGAAACAATTTGAATAGTACAGACATGTTTTATGTAGCTATTAATAGACTGTGAGACTGTGATATTGATACTGTTTGGTTTGTTGTTGGTTTGGCTTTGATTAACCTAATAAAACATGGAAATTAAGAGGAGCAATGTGCAGGACTTAAAGACACCCCAGACATAGCTGTTTATGTTTTTATCTAAATTAAAATGTTACATGTTTGATTCTCACAATATTTGAGACAGTCCTCACAAAAAAAGGTCAACTAAATTATATCTAAACTAGAAGGGCACTTTCCGAGTGTGATTATTCCGACACTAGGGCTGTGTATTGGCAAGAATCTGGCGACACGATATGTATCACGATACATGGGTCATGATTCATTATATTGCAATATATTTCGATATTGTGCGTAAGGCGATATATGCTGCTGAAGGCTTACAATTCAGTACACAGAAAATCAAACTGCCAGTTTGGGATTGTGGTTCACAGGTTCTTAGTGAGCTAATTTTTATATGCTAAAGTAGGCCAAAGTTCAGCCATAGCTACGTTGTTAGCTTCTAGCAAAAAGTCAGGCAGTGCTAGGCACTGTTAGGCAAGGACACTAGTGGCGCGTCTCAGCATAGCTATCTAGCGGTAGGGGGTTTAAACACAACATAAATGTGAACCACTGTCTTACATGAATATTTGGCACGTAAACTAAAAAAAAAAAAAAATCTGAAATTTAATCTCAAAATCGATATTGTGTTTTAGAATTGTACTTAATACAATTCAAAGAGAAGTATTGTACTTTTTACTTACTGCATTTATCTGACAGCTTCAGTTCCTAGTTTCTTTGCAGATTTAAATGTTTCAAAATAAATCTTTTAATTGTTTTATAGTGTGTCATTGCTACTTTTACTTAAGTAAAGGTCATCAAGGATAAAACATAGTTTAATTAAATAAGATAAAAGTAAATTATACAGTCCACTGCAATATACAAACTCTGCTTACGTCAGTTTCGTTTAGTGTTTAATTTGATAAGCTTAACATATTAAAATATAAATGGTTTTATCCTATGAAAATGACCAAAGACTTTGTCTTTTGTAAATAACTTATTACTAACAACAATGCATGTTGAAAGAATTCCCATAAACCATGAAAACACACAAATATACCTCTGCATAAATATTTGTAACCACAGTGAACACTGTAAAGTTTTTGTGCAAAACTTGTGAAACCCTCAGGAAAGCCAAATGCGTTATTCAATATGTTGTTCCATTTTTTAAGAATGAAATACTTTATTTTGTTTTTATAAATATGCAAAACTATTATAAACCACAAATAACAATATTTTCCTGTAGGCGTCAAATTCTGAAAAGTGAGACCACCGATTCTCTAAACAATTCCCTCAGAGGATCAAGCCTAATTGAGTTTTCTTCCTGTTATAGGCGTAGAGCAATGCTGCCTGTTCTTTTCTCTTTCTCTTTCCGTCTGTGTGTCTGTGGTCAGTCCTCTGTTCATTTCTACTACGCCTGTGGAAATAATAAATAATCGCAGTCGGAGTAACTGAAGCAGAAAAAAGGAGGAGAGGAGTGGACAGTAGTGGAAGTATGCTAGCAGTCTATGACATCTGTTGCAATAACACTTTTGAGAGTCAAATACTTCATTTCCTGCATTCTGTTAGATTTTTAGGCACCAATTTATGGTGAAAACGTCTTTAGGGCTGTTCCCTCTTAGTCGATTAGTCGACTAATCAGTCGTTTTGGTCTTAGTCAACTTAGATTTCTTTAGTCGATTAGTCATGTTTGATGCTTTTTTTTCATGCTGAATGACTTATTTCCAAGAAACGTACGAGCACATCTCTGGCAAACACAAGAATTAAAGTGGTGCTTTTGCATGACTCTTTGCGGAGAAACTCAGATTTACAGATCTGTCAATTAAATCAACTAATCGATTAGTCGATACAATTGAATGAGTGGTAGTCGACTAAGAATTTCTTCAGTCGAGCACAGCCCTAAACGTCTTTATGTCAAAATTCTGGTGGCATGTAACAATTCAAAATATAATGGAAGGCAGTAATGCACGAGGCTTTCCCATCCAGGACCTAGGCCTACTACATTTAACCCCAAAGTCCAGTTCGTTTCATATGAACAGGACTTGACGGTAACGTTTTCCCCAAGGAGCACTTTTTTTGTTGCTCCTAAGTTGAAAAATTCAGGAGTGACTTGCATGAACTTTATTGCTGTTGTAGCATATTTAAAGGAGAATTCCGGCCAATTTTTACGTTAATTTTGATCGCTATAGCTACGCGAGTGCTTTCGATAGAAAAAACCCCGACCCGAATCAGTGCAGGTAACACGGAGAAGCTGCAGCTACATGTACAAGCGTCCCCTGAGCTAAAACGGCAGTTGTCGGGGCAAGTTTTAGAGTACCTTTGTGCCTTAACAGACACAAAATGCAACTAATATGTCTGTGCCACATGAACAGGGCCCTTACGTGTTAACAAGATGCGTTTTCAACTCAGACATTGTTTAAATTCACCTACCCTGGTCCCTGTCTCGATCCTGCCGGTAGCTAGCTTTCCCTGCTAGCTGTTAGCCGTTAGCTGCTAGCTGCTAGCTGCCCTCCGGTGAGTGTATTCAGACAGGCTTCTGTGATAATCATCCCAATAACAATCCACGGAGCGGCGGTGGTGTGGCTATGTCCTCCAGAGGACAGGTCACGTCTTGAAGTGTATTCCTGCCAAAAAACAGTAGTGCGGTAGTAGCTGTTAGCTGCTAGCTGCCCTCCGGTGAGTGTGTACAGCCAGATAGCCGTTAGCCATTAGCTGCTAGCTGCCGTCCGGTGAGTGTATTCAGCCAGGCTTCTGTGATAATCATCCCAATAACAATCCATGGAACGGTACCTGGTACAGCCTGACTCTGCAAACGGAGATGCCATTAGCACTAGCTTCGCAGCAGAGCGTTCAGGTCCAGTCCAAACAATGAAGCGCCAGCCGCATGTGTAAAATATAGCAGCTGTGGATGAGAGAGAGACTGGCTGCTGAAAGTCAGATGTTTTGGCGCTCGTGATTTTCCTTTGGCGCTGGCTATAAACCTCGCAGTTTCTAAATTCATAGACTTAGAATTTATTACCCTAAATTGCTGAGCTCTTAAAGAAATATTTGGTGTGATTTGAATTACCTTGATGTATTTCATAACTTGTTCTTGTTGTGTAAGGGTTATCATTTTGGGATTTTACAGATATTCACCAATAAATGAATATAAATATACAAAAAATATTTTTCTTGCTGTAACACAGGTTTGTCTACAGGGTTCTCTTGTTGTGAGGACATTTTTAGAAATAGCGAATGCACATAATTGGCAGAAAAATGTATTCTAACATTTTTGGCCATTGAACTGGCGTAACTCTAGGTATCAACAAATCCTCCAAATGAAATAACAAAATGCGTTGTCCATGTCCATGCCCTCTAGAATGACACATAGAAGCGATTTCTGATCTGATGCCCCTATTGGCAACGCGACATCATTTGTCCTCCAAAACCGTAAATAAATCACAGTTAATTTTTTTATCTGACAATGCTATGGTTAAGGTTTGGTTAGGAGTAGGCACAAAAATGAAGATTGGGTTAAAATAAGTAGTCCTTTGTTAAGTTTAGGGAAACATTAAGGTGTCACAATTAATCACAATTTATATCCAAATCACAATATGTAGTGCAATATCCAAATCAAAATAATTTTGTGGTGCTACAGAGATCCCCGGACTACAAGTCGTATTCTACAGACTCTTTTTTTTTTTTTTTTTTTAAAGATTTATTTTTTGGGCTTTTCCGCCTTTAATTTGACAGGACAGCTTGGTGAGAAAGGGGAGAGAGAGGGGGAAGATATGCAGGAAATCGTCACAGATCGGATTCGAACCCTGGACCTCTGCTACGAGGCATAAACCTCTCAGTATTTTGCACCTGCTCTACCCCCTGAGCCAACCCGGCCACGTACTCTACAGACTTAAGAAAAAATCTTTGTTTGGTAGAGATCCTCGCAATAATCACATCATGATCATTTGAATATATTTTCAAAGAATATATATTCAATGGAAATAAGAATGATGCAAAAAGGATAATTCCCTCCAATGTTTTGAATCATATTGCAATATCAGTCAAAATAATTGCTATTAGATATTATTAATTCCTCATATCGTGCAGCCCTTGGAAAACATTGCAGTTTGGGTTAAAATAGTCTCGTGATGCCTATCTCCACAGCGTTGCGGAGTGAGGTCTGGCTACTCCACACACATATTCTGGAATAGGAGAAAAAAAGCTCTGGGTTGTTATATATCTTTTTGTGCACATTATAGATTTACAAAGTGAAAAAGCCCAAAGTCCACCCTAAAGGGACTTACCATCTCCAACAGAAAACACTGTTCTAGAGGTCGACCTCTACACTGTTCACAAACTGCTCCAAACAGCTCTATTGTAGTCCAGCCTTTACTTCCGTGACCAACGTGCGTCACTTTATAACACACGTTATAATGCTCGCCTAGCTGCTAGCGTGGCACGCCCTCATACTCTGCAACTGGCTAGCTGGCAGTATCTACTGCGCATGTGCGACTCCCAACAAAGATGGTACAGAAGGGAGATGCCTCACTCTGTAGCTAAAACAGAGAGCTCAACACACAGGGTGAAAAGAGGAGCTGCAGCAATGTGCAGTACAACAAAAATATAGTGTTTTCTGAAAATTAAACCACATAAACCTATTCTGGTACAACCTCTAAATACAACTATGAACCTGAAAATGAGCATAGTATGAGCACTTTAAACCAATCACAGTCGTCTTGGGCAGTCCTTAGCTCCGGATGCAGTGACGGTGGCTCTGCGAAATAGTCTAAGCTCTCTAATATGAAAATGATGCACGCGCACTTTTCAGCCAATCAGAATTTAGTCTTCTCAAAGGCCACGTGATAATGAAAAAGGGTCAGCAGGTTCTTGCAGTCCATTGTTAGTAGGGCTGGGACGATAGGCTTTTGTCCCGATTTGATTCTTTCACACATGGGCGGCGATTCGATTTGTATTGCGATTCTAGAAGTATTTCGATAGTATTGAGATTTTCTTTTCCTTCTTTGACAAAAACAAAAGTTGAAAACTACACTTCTAGAGACAATATATATCATGAGACATTTCTAAAAAACTAATTGTTTTTGAAGAAGAAGAATGCACATCACATGTCAGTCAGTCAGTCGGTCAGTCTGACATTTATTTAATTTGTAAAGAAGTACATAACATGTATTTTCTGCATTTTCTACTTTCCTGTCTGTTTTGCTGGAAACTGATATAATGTAGTCACCTTGAGCGGTACAGTGTAAACAGGAAATATTTAGGTGAATCATTGATATAAAACAGATAATAATAATAATAATAATGATGCTAGGGAAAAGAATCAATTCTAAGAACCGACACTCTCATCACTATACATACGATTTTCGATTTTGTTCCCCACCCCTTATTGTCAGTCTGTGTGTATCTCAGTATGACCCTTGCACTGGTTGTAAATTATCAAGAGTCATTTAGTCATTTTATTTTTTCTGAAGAGAGAAATAAAATGGACCTAGATCACAAATGCTCTCTGGTTGTTAGATATGATTGTCCAAGAGGCAGATAGACAACTGGCAAAAGAGAAAAATAACCAGAAAATGAAAAACTAGATGTAAAAAGTGAAAACTTGTCAAACAATCAAGCTTTCTACCTGAATGAGTCTCTAATTGCCTGGAGTAATTTAAGGATGGATTAAACTGGTTTAGATGACCTTGCTGTTGATTGCTTCATAATGATGAAATGAGAAAAGGCTTTCAATCAGAAAGTGATGTGAATATACGGAGTGCCCTGTGCAATGTCTAACATCACAGCAAATATACAATCGCATGAAAACCCTTTACTGAGAGAGAAGCAGGGACCGTACCCTTTTTCAAAAACCTTCACTCAGTTTAGCTGATGACAGTCTACAGCAAATGTATTTGTAGTGTTTACCAGACAGAATGCAAACACAAGATTTATCCCACTCAAACACTCATTTCCATCATTTCATTCCATCATTCGGCCTTTCTGAAAAGATGACACTGCCACACAAACGCCTCTAAATAATGAAAATGTGCTCGCAGGGTCAACCACCTCCTTAGCTCAACCTGTTTCCTGTCAAACAGTCAATACAGTGCTGGAGTGGAGAGGGAGAGTGAGGATGTGGAGAAATCTCCCTCCCTCTTCATCCCTGAGGTTTTAATGCAGCTGGCCCTGCAGTGGAGTAGCCAAGCCAGGGAAACAGTAGATCTGTCAGGTCCCTCTGTGCTGTAGCCTTGGAGCCTTATAATTCATCTTGCCTACCTAATCTTTATTGCATGTTTTGGCTCTCACCTGCAACAGTCTCCCCACCCCCGCCTTCTTTTTTTTCTGCCTGCCTGATCCTTTCACAAATGTTTTCTTCCCCTCTGCCTTAACTGCATAAATGCTTACACAGACGAATGACAACTTTGGGGGATGGTGACTTTAACTGTAACATTCTCCCATTTTTTTTTTCCTTCTCTCAACGTGACATGATTGCAAATGCGTTACTTGCATTTCTCATTTGTGTGTGTGTGTGCGTGTGTCTGCGTGTGTCTGTGTGTGTGTGTGTGTGTGTGTGTGTGTGTGTGTGTGTGTGTGTGTGCGCGTGTGTCTGCGTGTGTCTGCGTGTGTGTGTGTGTGTGTGTGTGTGTGTGTGTGTGTGTGTGTGTGTGTGTGTGTGTGTGTCTGCGTGTGAATGTCTCTGTGTATAGTGTCTAGTCCTGTGGGGAATAAGGCTGATCAGTCTCTAGAGAATCTTCACATCTTCACACACTGACATGCAGCGCTCCCTATGGGCTCTGCAGCCATCTCAGCATATCATCTGCAGACAGTTAAGACTTATCATAAAGTCTGATAAAGTCAAAAAAAATCCTGAGTTTCCTTATTAAGTTTTGACATTTTTCTCTACCGTTATCCCTACTGATTTTTTTTTTTTAATTCCCCCATGAATTGTCCTGAGCTACATTGGACATGTGTGTCAATACATAATATTCAGATAAAATAGCAGATCACCTTGTTTTTAGGTGAGGTTTGGTAGAAGTCAGTGAAAAAACAAAAATCTCAGTCACCAGAAGAGTTTACATACCAGATTATTTGCCACAGGAAAGCAGTTGCTTCCAAAATGTGCACCGCATCTTGAAGTCAGTTCAGCGTTCGGAAAGAGTGAACAAATTAACCTTAGGTAGACTTTAGAATTCCGCCGCATCCTCTTTAACTTGTATTAGCAGTCAACACACAAGGTCACTCGCAGCTACGGAGAGTCTGGATTATCATGCAGAAACACCCGGGAGTCTACCTCCCACACTCCATTAAAACATCAGCCCCAAGGTGTTGGATGCAACGGGAAACACAAAATGAGAAGTGGTCTCCCCACTGGGCATGGCTCACCACATGGGTTCAAGCATGTATCCATTAAGGTTACAAAATAGTGAGGCAGGTTTCTTTGCACCTGCTTTCCCTGGCACCTGTTTCTTAGTAAATCTTAGTGGGATTGGAAAGACTAGGCACTATCAGGTAATCGAAAGCCCTCTGAACAGACTTCAGATGACTTATTTTATGTATTTTTTATTTTATGTCAGTCTTTTTTAGCTGGAAAACATAAATAGCTTCTTTGAACTTGTCATTAATGTTTCCTAAAATTGTGGTTGTGTGGCCTCCTATCTGGTTGCAAAGAACATGATGCCAAACCCACAGACACGAAATTGGATATTAAAACACACACACACACACACACACACACACACACACACACACACACACACGGCTATGGTGGTGCACACAAATGTGTTTTCCAGTGCGTATAAATAATATGACAAGTAAGTACATGACAGCACTCTGATGTCCTGAGGTGGAAACTAGTGTGATTTCATTTCAAACAGCATTTAAATATATTACAAAAAATGATTATTTCATCCAGACTTTTTCCTGGCAGCACTTCAGAATGACTAAATGAGAACATTTCGTCTTATTTCAGTCTTTTTACAAACAACTTTTTTTCAGTACACCTTTGTTTGTTATCGTTTTTCTTCTTTTTAGAGACAGATGAAAACTACTTTGCAAATCTGCATTAAGCTAACATGACAGTAACCTCAATATTAGATAATTATTTCCCTGTAATGATAAATGATAGTGAGATTTTTTTTTTTGAGGTGACCTTGCCATTACAAATCTGTACGTCCGGGTTAGGAATGCAATGCACTTTCTTGTACTTAACTATTTGTGTGGTTGGTGTGCTGTTGGAGGGTATCACCGTTAGGGTTGGGCATCGTTTAGATTTGAATGATTCTGATTCCAATTCCGATTCTTCCTTTCGATTCCGGTTCTTGACGATTCTCGATTCCGATTCTTTGAGGGGTGGAGTTGAAACGGGTCACATGCCTATTTTCACAAATAAGAGGAAAGTTTTATTTTGATTCAATGGTGGTTTGCAGTTTTACAGCTTTTTCAATGTAAAATAAAGCCAGACTAGCGCACTGCTTACTGTGCTCCAAGGCTGCAACACAACAAGCGCCTGGCCGCTTCGGAAACCAAAACTTGCGCATATTAAATTGGGAAGTGATGATCGGATTTGAAACCAAATCCTCTAAACGATTCCAAACGATTCCAATAAAGAAACGATTCCGATGGAATCGTAATTTTTGAAACGATTCCAAGTAGGAATCGGTTCTTGATGCCCAACCCTAATCACCGTGCACCTCCTTTACCTGTCCCTTGGCCACATTGGGAGAATGTGGGTGCATAATACAAGTAAAATGTCACCATGATAAATCTAACCTTTCCAGGTAGCCCTCAGTGGCTGCGTACCTGTGTACTTGCATTAATAACCAGATCTATCAAAGGGGAGTTTTTTTAGTTGCATTAGTGTTTGGGGAGTAATTGCTGTCAGCGGGTCTGGCCATAAATCCTGACACCTCAATCATAGCAGCTCCATAAATCACACTTAAAAAGTTCACATCTGATACTCCCCCTCCCCTCCACCCCCACCTCCCTGCCCTGGATGCTTACTGAAAACTGCTGCAGGAGAGAACTTAGTGATCACTGTGTCTCATTTTTCATACTCCTGTAGGCTTACTTCCAGGTACCACTTCTCTTATGGTTGAGTACAAAGTTTAATGACATTAAGTAAGCGGCCTGTTCTTTTTCCCGATTGCTCCTTATCAAATTCCACCTTGGATGTTAACTTTTTTTTTTTTAAAGATTTTTTTGGGCATTCGTTTTTCAACTTTCTGCTAAGATATATGTGACTTTTTTGCAACGAAAATGCGGAGATTATGAAATCATGCAAGCCCCGCATATTTTGCGCAGAAATCGGCAATTTATGCGGTGAAAGTGCGGCTTATTTGAAAAAAATGCGGCCCCCGCATAAATATGCGGACTTTGGCTGATTATGCATTGAATTATGCGATCGCATAATCGCGTTTTTCTGGAGGGACTGAACAGGGGACAGTCGAAACATATGAGGAAAGCTACTGTGTCATGCAGCCAGACATTCACTTTATGAAAAGCATACTTCTCTTTTTTTTTTTTTTTACAATTTATTTATTGAAAATTTTCAAAACAAGAACAACAACAACAAACCCCAACAGCAATGTAATGGAGTCATCATAATTTAACATCAAACCCCTCCCACCCCCCCACCCCAAATGACTGTGGCGTACACAGATAAAACGAGAGAGAAAAAAAAAAAAAAGGGGAAAAAGAAAAGTTGAGACAAATAAGTTAAATCAGGATCGCAGAAAAGCATACTTCTTGAGACTATTTGATATTGTAATTGTGGGTGGTGACAATATCTGCCGCTGATGAAGCTACACCCCTTGGCCTTCAATCCAAGTATTTTGCAACATCTTCTTTGAAGCTTTAAATATGTGTAGAAATGTTGTCATAAGAGCACATGCAGCACGTCCCATGAAAAGATGATAGTAACACTGGTCTTCTGTACGGTGGCCCTAAGATCTCAACACACTGCAACTAAAGAAAACGCATGCAAATAGAGACAACACAATCAAATAAAGAAAACGACTTCCCCAATTTATCAAGACATACAATATGCAACAAATACAGAAACGCTGCATGCTGCAGGTGGGTTATTGCCATGGTTTGTGGCTCATGGAGTTAATTATACTATACTTTTCTATATTTACAGTGCATTTTTGTTATGTTGCATATGCATGGTGGAATTGAAGAAGATTTTTTTCATTTGATGCATTTTGTGTTTAGGAGTGCATTGAGCTCTTGGGGCCCCCATACTTCTTGACAGTCTCTGTGACCTTCTGTGTTTATCTTAGCTATATGCACACTGCTGAATAATAGTGGCCTTCATATATTTGTAAAAAAAAAAAATCGATGCATATGCACAAACAAGAAAGACAGCCCCAGGCAGCTTTGCTCTTGGAGCTCCTTATCATTCAGTAACAACAGCGTTCCTGCTTGTGATTATTACAAACATGCATTACTTGCTTGTCTCCTGCATTCAGTTTTCTGTAAGTACAAGCGGAGCTCCTGTAGCTGATTACGGTTAAATGTGCACCAGTGTCTCTGTGCCTCCAGATGTGTTATTCTTCCTTCATTGTTACACCTCCAAGGAGAAAGATAGATGGAGACTGTCCGCCTGCAAGTAATCTGATTATGGGACCATTAATAAAACATCATTCATTAAGAGCCTGTATCAATCCGCTGTCAACATCAAGTGGTTCACTCATCAAAGAATGGCAGAGAAAGGTAGGGAGAGAGAGAGAGAGAGAGACAAAGACAGGAGTGTTATGGCACAGTGTTGCTGTGTCCTTGTTTTGTATTTTACAAAATCACATTTTCTATTGATCATGTTTGTCTTGACGTACCTGTGCACTCTGGGGAGGCAGTTGTAAATGTAAATAATTGATTTTGGCTCTTTTCTTGACTGGGAATGGAACTGCATGCTAATTAAGTTAACTCCATTTCCCTATTTTACTTTTATGTTTTGTAACTATAGTTTTTTTTAATGTATTATTACTTTCCACCTCTCTATTTCCCCTTATCCCTCCATCTCTTTCTCCAGTCTCATGAATGCTCCTCTCGCGGCGGAGTGACAATAGCCGCCCAGCCTCTGGATCCCACAGGGCCTTCATTATGACTGACTGTATTATGTAAAGCACTTAAAATGCCTAGTTATGCTCTCTGCCTGGCTCTATTTTAGTTCCTAAGTGCCGCAGTCTTCTGACTGATGGTCCTCAGGGACTTTTCACTCTGCGTTTGAAATATTTTTCTCATATCCTCTCCTCACTTAACAGTGTACCTTAAGACACAAACACCTTCTTTCGGAATTGGTGACAGTATTGTGCAAGTGAAAGCACAGGGCTTGGACTCCTGAGGTGGAAATAATGTGCCGGTGGAAATCAAGTTGATGATAATTTTATTGGGGATTTACATATGTAAATTGCAATAAGGAAACTTTTAAGTCATGAAATACATGTTTGCTAAAACTCATTTGAAATTCCTGAAATTTTGTTTGATTTTCTTTCGATTTTTTCATCTCAAAATAAAATGTATTCTCAGTGGGCAGATGATTCAAAGCAAGTGCTTACATAATTAAAACATAGCCAGGGGTTAGAAAAATAATTTATCCTCAACATTTCTGGGAAATCGAAGCTGTTGTGAAGCTGTTTTCACTTTGATTCATGGTTGGTGACAACGTAATGGAATCCGAACAGAGACGGTTGTATTGTGTGTATGGCATTTCCTCTGCAGAGAGAAATTTAATTGAATCTCCCCCTGCGTTTCCACTGATTGCACTGTAGCCCCTTTTCAACCTGAGCTATTGCTATTCTACTCAGTGTGTGTGTGTGTGTGTGTGTGTGTGTAAATGATGGCGAGAAGTAGTAGAAAGTGAGTGTGGTTTTGTGTGTTGGCATTGTAGAATTGATGGAATTTGTGGCGTGTGTGATGGATTTGTGTCTGATTGTCTCGGAAAATTACCATAAATGGATCAGAACAAATCCCTAATTTGTTTTGGCTCTATATTTACAGCAGAAATGCCTGCAGTATATATTGCAGACTCCCCTGAAACGTATTTCTTATGCTTCCCTCTCCAGAGAGCTGGGTCATAGCCAGGTCAGCTCCAGGTTACACTCAGGTCAGAGCTGAAAAGACAGCAATACATTCTCTAGATATAAAGTTGAGGGATTGTCTCACAAGTGACTGGGCGCAAAGATGATTTGACCATCCCTGAGCTTCTGACCATCTTGTCTGTACCGTGTCCATCCAAATAAGGTCTCCTGTGGGTGAAATTCTCTGCTGGGTCCTTGTGTGCTACAGTAGCCAGAGCAGATGGCTGACTATTTACATGCATGGAAGCCTGTCTAATGCAGCCGCTGTACTGCAGCTTTACCGACGACAGGGGAAAAGGGTTGATAGAATTTAAAGTGAATTAGCTTTATGTTTTGTTAACGGTTCCTGCAGCCCTGTGTCTCAACCCTCTGGGTGTTATAGTGAAAGTAGGGGACAACAGGAAATACATATTTCACTATAGTGACTCGAAGGTCTTCGTTTAATCAAACCCCGTTTATATGCTATTTATGGTCAGCATTTTGTTCTGCTATAGCCATTCGAAATGTATTGACATTCTGTAATTACCTCTCTAGAAATTTATATAACAATCACAAATACAAAATCAGCCTACTGTCACCTTGAGAATTTGTCAAGGGTCTGTACAGGTCTCTCTAAAAAGTTGATCAGACAAACAAACAGCTGCTGGAGTCCTCACTTAGACCACGAACATGGTTCGCATCACTCCAGTTCTCAGAAACATGGAGAAGCAGCATTCAGTTTTTATGCACCACGTATCGGGAACAAACTCCCTGAAAACATGAGGTTTTACATTACATATCTGCTCAAACTCGCTTAATTGAAATCAGGGCTTAAGACTGCCGATGGCTATCTATTAAATTTGAACTTTGGGACTATTTAGTCATATGTTGCACTGCACTGTAGCTGCACAGGATTTCTAATTCTCTATCTTATTCTATTTTAGCGTATTTATATCTTCCATTTTATTTTACTGTTTAGATTTTATTTGTGTCTTCTAATATTGTCTTATATTGCCTTTGTTTCTTTTATGCTTATCTCATTGATAGAAGCTTCCCTGTTCACCAATAGCTCTAGACCAGGGGTCACCAACACGGTGCCCACGGGCACCAGGTAGCCCCCAAGGACCACATGAGTAGCCCTCAGGCCTGTTCTAAAAATGAAAATTGAATATTGACATTATCTGTTTCCCACCTTGTTAAGTCATTGTTAATAATTATTGTGAGAAATCATTAACGTGATCAGTGTCTTCACATAGATGAGTATCATTAATCATTAATAATCATATATAACTAAAGGCAAACTGAGCAAATCTGTTATTTCAGAAGAGCGTATCAAACTGGTAGCCCTTCGTATGACTCAGTACCCATGAAGTAGCTCTCACTATTAAAAAGGTTGGTGACCCCTGCTCTAGACAGTAGTATCGGAGCAGTGTTAAGTTTAGAGCTGAAACGTTGAGACGATGCAACTATTTGGATATTCAACTGATTACTTTCATGCAAAGTAATGGATGCGTTTCATTAGTTTTTTAACATGTTTTCTTTTTTATTCTTTTAATTTTTTTTTAAAATGTTTTCATATTTATTAATATTCACAATTAACTTAATGCAGTGAATGGAACCTTTAAACAACATTTCATTCAAATATTTTCCAGACATTGCTTCACAAGTGACGTTGCTACGTCTGCTCTTCTCTCAGAGACTTCACTCTACTCTGCCCGTGTCTCTCAGCACACTATACGATGGGGAAGGCTATGGATGAAGTACACGCGGCAATACCCTGCTAGGAGCAAATTGCGTTTAACCATGTATCCAGCTAACTTAATTAGCTCACATTACTGTATTGTGTGAACAGTTGACTTCATTTGTATGTGCTGTTTTTTTTTTGTTTTTTTTTGTGGCGTGCAAATGTTCCACCAAAACAAGTTCCTTTTTCGAGACTATTTTGCAGAGCCATCGTAGCTGCATCCGGAGCTTAGCCCCGCCCCAGATGATTGTAACTTGTTTAGAGAAATGCAAACAACCCCAAGCTTTTGTTTTTTTCTCCTATCCCAGAATGTATCTGTGGTGTAGCCAGACAATACTCCACAGCACTGTGGAGATAAGTCTGGCCATGTGAGACTTCTTGACAAGCAGATGTGGCCCTGAACAATTTCTCATATGAATTTTTTTTATTTATAAAAGCTACATTACATATTTGTCAAGTTACAGCTATATATCATTTCCATATAATCAATGTGAAGCTCCCTTCATTCTCCTGACAATATAATTTAATCATGAGCAAATCCACTACATTTGTTTGCTTACAATGCTTACATGATACTTATATTTATATGACGACTCTAATTGCAGGCGTTATGAGGATTTTGGGACCTAAAAAAAGGCCACAGCCAAGAAAAGGTTAAAATAATACACTGGCTGCCCAAATTAAATTCTTTGCTTCTGCTCTGGAGACTCGGACATACTAACTAAATGGACCTCACGTGGCATTTTTTTTAGATATGGGATGATGGTACAGGGTGGCGATTAATTTGTATGGCTGCTCACTATTTAAAAAAAAAATAAAAAATCAGGAGCTTTATTCACGTCTTCTCTGCTGAAAGCCTCACTGTCCATCTTACCTCAGCAAACCTTATCAGGTAATTAACTCATGAATGGAGGTTTAATGACCCTCGCATCAACCTTGTTTAAAGGAAGTAGAATTAAAGATGGTATCTGGACATGTAATAATGCAGGAGGAGCCGGGGTAGCAGGGATGGCAAGCCTGAGCATCAATGTCATCGTTCTGCTGATCAGGCGCTGAGAGTTCTGCTCATGCATTATGAGAGCCCCTTAAGGCAAGCAAAGCTTCCTGACACCTACTGACTTGTATATCTGGTTCTACAGCAGACGAAGAAGAGTTCACACTCAATAATGCCTAAATCACAATTTGTGTGGAGGTGGGAAGGATCAAAACAAAATCACAGATTAGGAAACCCTAAATGAATAAACAATATTCCAATAAGTAAAACATAGAATTTGAAAACAAAACCAGAAATGACCAACCTAACCACATCTCACTGAATACTGTTCTCGGCCTTCAACTATTTGCAGGATACAGTGCATATAAAGCACATCCAAACCTCATCTGATACAAACTGCACAATCAATGGCAACTAGGGTTGGGGGAAAAAAATGATCCAGCATAGTATAGCAATATTTTTCATGGCAATACTGTATTGATACACGGACGCCAAGTGCCGATCTTTTGTTATATAAATTGCACGCTGTTGTAACTGACTAGTGCTAGCCTGTCTGGCTAACGGGCCACACTTATCTTACAAGCCACAGCAGTAGCCCTATAAGTAGTCCCTACGTCACCAAGCTTCTAGAGTGTCACATTTCACAAAGACATGCTGATGAATTTCACTTTGCCTCTTTCTGATGTGTCCAGGTTTAATTTCCATGTTTTTTTTAGCATGCAAATTAGCCTCTGTACAGCACCTTATTGCTTCATTAGAGAAACATTGATTTGCAATTTTCTTGGCTGATTCCAATTTCCGACTTTTTAAAAGTCTGACCTGTCAATTCCGATATTGGCCGATGATACATAACCGGCTATTACAATTGTTATAATTGGCTATTACATAACCGTGTAACATTTTATTTAAAACTGCACCAGGTTACAGGACTTTCTTTCACTCTCAATCAAACAAATCTCCACCATTAACACCCTCCCCACTGAGTTTAGGTCTTTAGGCCTTAATTATATGTCACAACTGTATGAATTGCAGTGCAGTGATAAAACCAGGCCATTTCGCTCATCCACACACAGAAAGGGTCCTGATGGCACCATTACGTGTGATGCACAATATGTGTTCCTTTTTTATATAATAAAGTGGATATTATAGTAGAAGCAACAGGGAGTTAAAGATCACCATAAGTGAACATAAAATTGCAATTACAAAATAATGATGTTAAATCTTCAGTAGCCAGACACAAACATGATGTCAGCTCTTTCAGATGTATGGGTGGAGATGTAATGGAAATGCCACCTAGGGGAGGAGATAAGATATGATTCCTGAAAGAGAAAGAAGCATAGATAGGATTTTAGGTTGAACACTTAAACCTTAAATCAAGCAAATTTAAAAATGTAAGTTATCTTGTGGCCTTTAAAAATGATGTAGACCGATTCTGTCCTCTCGGTTATACCTCATGAGGATTGCTAAAAGAGAAGCAGTTCATTGGTCAGTGGCCACTGTAGTTGTTTGAAAACACTGTCAGAGTGTGTGTGTGAAACCTTTTTATTTTCTATCATGTGGTTGGCTCTTTTTTTGCCAAACATATACTAGAGCTGAATAGAGCTGAAGGCTTTTTTAATCCATCTTGACGTAAAAAAATCCTCAAAATAATAAAGGTATACTGTATGAATTGAATTTAAGTTCAGTGACTTGCTCTTATGAGAGACAGAACATTAGCATGTATCATATATATCGTGGCTGAGCCTTGCAGGGGCAGAGCTTGAAAGTTTGGGCTCCCTGACAACAACTCAACAGCTCTGACATAACTATCTGTAATCCCAGGCGTGTCAGGGTTTCCCGCAGAAAATGTGTTAGTTAAGGTGGTAGGGTTGCCATCTGACGGAGGGGGGGGGTGTAGATAGACTACAGACTCTGTACTACACACTACATTAAATATTAAATTTAAATAATATATAATTAATAAATAACCAGCTTTTCAAAATAACCATTGCAATGTGCAATTTTAAGCTCATTAAACTATTTAAAAAAAAAAAAAAGGTGCTATAACAGTTTTACTCTCATTGCTCCCGTTATCCTCCGTGACACGCTCTCTTCCACTCTGCTCTGAGATAACAGAGCTCAGCCCATAGCTTCACTCACTCAAAGCAGATAGTATGCGTGAAATAAAAAAAGGACACGTAATTTCACTGTGTTTAGTGTTAACTACGCTAACTAATCGTGTGTTGTGAACCGCGTGTAGTGATTTAAAAAAAAAAAAAAAACGGACAACAGCTGTGTCTCAAAGTCCGGGCATCAGCCGGGACGTTGAGAATCCACGCGCGAGAGGTGATGGATAGTTCCAGTCACTTCGTCATGTATTCACTTCGTTGAAACAAGAGAAGAAAGCCTCACTGATGTGAAGAACAGGACAGAGATACATATATAAATGCTCTCTGCCTGCCATATGCCAGCGCTCCGGTAAGTCCACTCACCCCGTCTCTGCCCGGGCATGCCCCAGCTGCCCGCACATTTGTTGACAAACTCCGATGCGCACGCGACAGTGAAATGGCGATTTATCCCTTTTTAAATGTGAATAAACGACAGTTACACTCACCGCCAGCAAATGCTCTTTCCGTTGTGATTGGTGGTATCTTGACAACTATGGAGTTGTATTCCTATCTTTATTCAAAAGCGCATTCTTTCAATTTGAGAGCTTTTCTCACTGATATTACGTTCAGATTTTGTAATACAGTTTTTTCCAACTGCTTACACACGTTTTCAAAACTGTCTCCTTTTTTCAAAATTCTACACACAATTCCCAAAACTGCACACACAAAATGCAAAATGCCTCACATCTTGTATGCACTTTGTGCAAAACAAAGTCTGATTGATTTGTAATGCTGAAATAGTCATTAGATAGTTGCATGCAGTATAGACGCTAGGGCTGTCAAAATTGCTCAAAAATGACATTCGAATATTCCCTCTAAAAAAAACACATAATATTCGAACTATTCGGATCTGGTTGCGCATGCGCATTTTGTCAATGATGCGCATTACGTCAATAACAGGACAAATTAATACAAAGAGACATAACTACTTGTATAGGTAGTCTATTTAAGTTTAAACATATTTGACAACGTATTACCTACACAAAAACAAGTAAATCAAATGATGGCCAAGACCGCAGACTTCACGCTCGCTCACTCGAGCACTTTCTCTCTCGCCCTCACGCTCTCTGCGCAATGTGCGGCTGTGCGCATAACGGTTTAAAATGAACAACAATAAACACATTTTGAGTGCTGATCAAGAGTTATGTGCAAGCAATTTAAGGTCGCGACTATTGTCCCAAATATAGCAGGCTTCATTCAGTGATTGAAACAAATATTATTAACATTAATTGAAGTTTCACAGTAGCCTATATAGAACTGACATTGAACGCTCCGAGCGAGCTGTGCTGTGGTAAACATGGAGCTTTTCCTTGACATCCATCCATCTTCTTCCGCTTATCCGGTAACGGGTCGCGGGGGTAGCAGCTCCAGCAGGGGACCCCAAACTTCCCTTTCCCGAGCCACATTAACCAGCTCCGACTGGGGGATCCCGAGGCGTTCCCAGGCCAGGTTGGAGATATAATCCCTCCACCTAGTCCTGGGTCTTCCCCGAGGCCTCCTCCCAGCTGGACGTGCCTGGAAAACCTCCCTAGGGAGGCGCCCAGGGGGCATCCTTACCAGATGCCCGAACCACCTCAACTGGCTCCTTTCGACGCGAAGGAGCAGCGGCTCTACTCCGAGCTCCTCACGGATGACTGAGCTTCTCACCCTATCTCTAAGGGAGACGCCAGCCACCCTCCTGAGGAAACCCATTTCGGCCGCTTGTACCCTGGATCTCGTTCTTTCGGTCATGACCCAGCCTTCATGACCATAGGTGAGGGTAGGAACGAAAACTGACCGGTAGATTGAGAGCTTTGCCTTCTGGCTCAGCTCTCTTTTCGTCACAACGGTGCGATAAATTGAGTGTAATACCGCACCCGCTGCGCCGATTCTCCGACCAATCTCCCGCTCCATTGTTCCCTCACTCGCGAACAAGACTCCAAGGTACTTGAACTCCTTCACTTGGGGTAAAGACTCATTCCCTACCTGGAGAAGGCACTCCATCGGTTTCCTGCTGAGAACCATGGCCTCAGATTTAGAGGTGCTGATCCTCATCCCAGCCGCTTCACACTCGGCTGCGAACTGATCCAGTGAGTGCTGAAGGTCACAGGCCGACGATGCCATCAGGACCACATCATCTGCAAAAAGCAGCGATGAGATCCCCAGCTCACCAAACTGCAACCCCTCTCCACCCCGACTACGCCTCGATATCCTGTCCATAAATACTACAAACAGGATTGGTGACAAAGCGCAGCCCTGGCGGAGGCCAACTCTCACCTGAAACGAGTCCGACTTACTGCCGAGAACCCGGACACAGCTCTCGCTTTGGTCGTACAGAGATTGGATGGCCCTGAGAAGGGACCCCCTCACCCCGTACTCCCGCAGCACCTCCCACAGTGTCTCCCGGGGGACCCGGTCATACGCCTTCTCCAGATCCACAAAGCACATGTAGACCGGTTGGGCATACTCCCAGGCTCCCTCCAGGATCCTTGCGAGAGTAAAGATCTGGTCCATTGTTCCACGACCAGGACGGAATCCGCATTGTTCCTCTTCAACCTGAGGTTCGACTATCGACCGAACCCTCCTTTCCAGCACCTTGGAGTAGACTTTACCGGGGAGGCTGAGAAGTGTGATACCCCTGTAATTGGCACACACCCTCTGGTCCCCCTTTTTGAAAAGGGGAACCACCACCCCGGTCTGCCACTCCTTAGGCACCGTCCCCGACTTCCACGCAATGTTGAAGAGGCGTGTCAACCAAGACAACCCCTCCACACCCAGAGCTTTAAGCATTTCTGGACGGATCTCATCAATCCCTGGGGCTTTGCCACTGTGGAGTTGTTTAACTACCTCAGCAACTTCCACCAGGGAAATTGATGACAATCCCCCATCATCCTCCAGCTCTGCCTCTACCATAGAGGGCGTATTAGTCAGATTTAGGAGTTCCTCAAAGTGCTCCTTCCACCGCCCTATTACCTCCTCAGTTGAGGTCAGCAGCGTCCCATCCTTACTGTACACAGCTTGGATGGTTCCCCGCTTCCCCCTCCTGAGGTGGCGAACGGTTTTCCAGAAGCACCTTGGTGCCGACAGAAAGTCCTTCTCCATGTCTTCTCCGAACTTCTCCCACACCCGCTGCTTTGCCTCTTTCACGGCATAGGCTGCAGCCCTTCGGGCCCTTCGGTACCTTGCAACTGCCTCCGGAGTCCCCTGGCATAACATATCCCAGAAAGACTCCTTCTTCAGTCGGACGGCTTCCCTGACCACCGGTGTCCACCACGGTGTTCGTGGGTTGCCGCCCCTTGAGGCATCTAAGACCCTAAGACCACAGCTCCCCGCCGCAGCTTCAGCAATGGAAACTTTGAACATTGTCCACTCGGGTTCAATGCCCCCAGCCTCCACAGGGATGCACGAAAAGCTCCGCCGGAGGTGTGAGTTGAAAGTCTGTCGGACAGGGGCCTCCTCCAGACGTTCCCAGTTCACCCGCACTACCCGTTTGGGTTTACCAGGTCTGTCCAGAGTCTTCCCCCACCCTCTGACCCAACTCACCACCAGATGGTGATCAGTTGACAGCTCTGCCCCTCTCTTCACCCGAGTGTCCAAAACATACGGCCTCAGATCAGATGAAACAATTCTAAAATCGATCATTGACCTTTGGCCTAGGGTGCTCTGGTACCAAGTACACTTATGAGCATCCCTATGTTCGAACATGGTGTTCGTTATAGACAATCCATGACTAGCACAGAAGTCCAACAACAAACAACCACTCTGGTTTAGATCAGGGAGGCCGTTCCTCCCAATCACGCCTCTCCATGTGTCTCCATCATTGCCCACGTGCGCGTTGAAGTCCCCCAGCAGAACTATGGCGTCCCCTACTGGAGCCCCATACAGGACTCCATTCAGGGTCTCCAAGAAGGCCGAATACTCCGAGCTCTTGTTTGGTGCATACGCACAAACAACAGTCAGAGTTTTCCCCCCCACAACCCGCAGGCGTAGGGAGGCGACCCTCTCGTCCACCGGGGTAAACTCCAACGTAGCGGCGCTCAGCCGGGGACTTGTGAGTATCCCCACACCCGCCCGGCACCTCACACCCTGGGCAACTCCGGAGAAGAAAAGAGTCCAACCCCTATCCAGGAGTATGGTTCCAGAACCGAGACTGTGCGTAGAGGTAAGCCCCACCAGATCCAACTGGTAGCGCTCCACCTCCCGCACAAGTTCCGGCTCCTTCCCCCACAGAGAGGTGACGTTCCACGTCCCCAGAGCCAGCGTCTGCTGCCCGGGTCTGGTCCGTCGAGGCCCCTGACCTTCACTGCCACCCATGTGGCAGCGCACCCGACCCCAGCGGTTCCTCCCACAGGTGGTGGGCCCATGGGTTGGAGAGAGAGGTGCCACGTAGCTTTTTCGGGCTGTGCCCGGCCGGGCTCCGTGGCAAACCCGGCCACCAGGCGCTCGCTGACGGGTCCTCCATCTGGGCCTGGCTCCAGACGGGGGCCCCGGGCTTCCTCCGGGCAGGGTCACATCATCTCTACCTCGTTTTTTCATGGGGTTTTTGAACCATTCTTTGTCTGGCCCCTCACCTGAGACCACTTTGCCTTGGGAGACCCTACCAGGAGCACAAAGCTCCAGACAACACAGCCCTCAGGTTCATAGGGACACACAAACCTCTCCACCACGATAAGGTGATGGTTCCCGGAGAAGCTTTTCCTTGACATGAAACGGTAAATTATCAAACCAGTGGAAGCAGTGCATTCAACCTTTTATTCATGCATATCTATACAGTCGTAGCATAGGGATACGGTACCTCGGTTGCATTGCTTGACAGAACTCCCTGAAGCCTTCCCCATCCACGACACTGATTGGTCTCATGTCCTTACAAATGAACGAAATTAATTTCTCCGTTATGGCCTCTTGTCGTGTTGCAGACAAAGAGCTTGTGGCAGGCGGTGCAAAATACGTGTCAAGACGTGACTGTTTAGCCGGAGTTCACACATTATGCCATGCTCATTTGGGTGCACATTTTCGAGATGTGACCTCATGTTGCTAGTGGTCGAATGGTATGCTAACTGTATTTTACAAAGCTTGCATACAACTTTATCTCGCAGCTCAACTATTTTACCTCCTACCGACCAAAATCCAAAGTACTTCCAGACATGGCTTTTTAGATTTTGGGGGGTTAAAATCGCTTTCTCTGATGCGGTCGAGTTGGGCTCTGCACTTTCTGCCATCTTCCATGCAAGACAAGTCAACTTTCAGCAGTGACGCTGTGCCAGACAGTGCGACTCCTGTGACCTGTCCCTGAACCCTCTGGCGTGCTAGCGCGCCCACTCGCAAAGCAGACAGCCTCTGCTACCGCGGGCGTTTTTTTTCCACATTTTTTTTTTTTAATTCGAATATTAATTTTCACCTTCGAAATTCGTTTTTTAAAAACTATTTGAATATATATTCGAATTTAGAATATTCGTTGACAGCCCTAATGGACGCCACTGTAAAGCTACTCAAGATGGGCTTCTCTCATGGTCAATCCATGGTTGATCACATGATGAGTAAGTGTGGCCCTGATCTCATCAGAGATGGCTCTCCTTCCTCTTCTTCCCTCCTCCTCCTCCTCCTCCTCCTCCTCCTCCTCCTCCTCGTTGTTGTCCCCTGTCTCTCCCTCCTACTTCCCTTGCTCTCTGTCTATTGTTGGCATCCATTGTGCAAAACAGGGGTCCGTTTCAGGAAGGAGGTTTAACAAACTCTGAGTCTAACCCTGATCTCTGAGTTGATTTACCCTGAGATGGGAAACTGTGAGTTTTCGGTTCCAGAACAGCTGATATGAGTTGGTTCAATCAACTCCGAGTATGTTCACGCGCGTGCACCACCACAATAAAAAGGCAACATGAATGGAGCCATGATACTACGATTCACCATGGTAACAACCACAAACAAACAGGTCGGCGGAAATACTCATGCGCACATACGAGTTTGAACATGTATTTCATTAAAAAAGCAAGACAGCGGTTGCTGCTGCAACAGAGAGAGAATTGCTGTGGGAGAAAATTGCTGCTTGAGTCAATGCGTAAGCATTAACAGTTAGCTTATAATATTACTGGTGAAAACTGGAATTGTATTACACCTATAATTTCATTTGGGTGCAATCCTGCGGGCGAAAAAGTAAGCTAGGCCTACTACTATCCCATTCTGAGGCTGCAGCACCATGATCATTAACAGAACTATAATGTATAATAATTTCTTTTTAATGGCTCTCACTGGTTTGTGTCCAGGGAACAACTACAAAAAAACGTTTCAGAGCGAGTCACACTTTTCTGACGGCTACAGTGGCTTTACTATAACCATATGATCCACATCACCAATAAACATTGCAAAAAACGTAATGCGACACAAAGAATCTGCTGGGATGTTAAATCATGTCCACGGTGGTGGATGTTAGTGATATGAGGATGGATAAGGTAGCCTATCTACATATCTGTAGGTCTGTGAAAAAATCTGCCTAACAATAAGTTTTTTTATTAAGTTTTTATTCATGCAGATAACAAACTGCATTAAAATGCGAATACTGAATGAATGAATGAGGAAATGAGAGAGAAGAAACTTTGAGTTTCTCTCAGTCTCCTCCCTCCGACACAGCGTCAGATTATACGTCACTTTAGCTTGCTACTACCTCATAACTTTACCTTTAATTGCTCTTGTATAGTTAATTTATCTTCTACTAGTTGTATATACCTCCTATTTAATTGAATTATTCTTACCTTGTGTTGCAATACCTGAATTATCCCTCTTGTGAACACTAGGCTTATCTTTATTTTAGTTCATATCATAACCCTGCTCACAAACTCACCTGTACCTGGGTCATCTGTTTGCTAATATGAATGTTCCTGCTACAGTAAATCCTACAGGCAAAGTGTACTGCTTCACAGGAGTATGAACCATACGCTTTTTAGGTTTTGTGTCAAATATTGTGCAGATGTTATGAATTACTCATTGTTTTGACAAGGTAAATTAAAGCCGTTTAACAACCTGCAAGTGTCTGCTCTGGTAAATTTAATTGTACTGGTTTTTTTTTATAAAGATTACAGAACATGAAAAACCTATTTGCCTTGATAAGGGTTTTAATTTGTTGCAAATATGAACATGGCTTTAATAATCTATCTTATTGCTCTGAAAAACTACAATGATTTAAGAAATATCAGTTATACTTATCAACATTTATTAATTTGATTGTATATGTCGGCAAACATTACAGGCACCTGTAAGCAGGGAAAATAATAGTTTGTTCTCTATTTTATCACTTGGATTATGCAGGTGATGACTAGCAACAAGCTGTAACCTGACACCACACCACAGCTCAGCCTGCAGAGTGGCCGGCTGGAGTTCAAAAGTTCAACAGCTATCGCGCATGCGCATGCATAAAGGTAACCATGGCAAACAACAGAGCTACGGGTTGAAATCGACCGGAATTCTCCTTTAACACCATTACTATCTTACCTTCTCTGCTTTGGATTTGTGGACATCGCAGTAATTTTCTCTCCCGGGCCTTGTTGTGCACCCTGTGAATTTAAGCAAGGTAAAGAAATGATAAGTGTATGTAACATGATTTTACAATTACATTATTATCAGACTTGCCAATGTTCTTGGTTTGTGCCACTGCTGCCTGCCCTCTGCACACAGGTAAGTACAGGGGGAACCAATGGGATTTTGCGTTTGGAGTAATGTACTGACTGGAACAACACAGTAGTGTGGTTGTACAACACTGGTCCATGCACACGGTGCAGCTGTGATGCAGTTCAACAGGGGTACTGTAGTCACACCTGGAAGAAGGGAAACTGAAACAAAATACTTGTTTTTTTCTGTTCAGTTTGCTTTGTATTGATTTCATTAGGGTAAAAATAAATAACTGCTATTTTAGATTTTATTATAGGAGTGAAATTGTACTTACACCTTTCTATACAGATATATATGAATGTTATTATTGTTAAAATAATGTTATAAGAATTTAGAACAATATCTGAAAAACATACAACAGTGATGTAAAAACTGATACAAACAATCCAGTTTCTTTTGTTTTTTAGTTATATTACAGTTTAGGTTTTACTATTGCCTCTAACATGTCTGAAATTAGCCAAATCCCCAGGAACATGGTTAACCAAACGAGGAAAAAATACAAAGTGGGGTCATTAAATACCAGTTGTAAATACACACATACTGTCGGTCATATGTCGTTCAATCTAGCTAGCTAAACTACCGGTATAAAGAAAAGCTATTTGTTTATGGACATCAAGCTAGGCTAGCTATGGCTAGCGCCATATGCTATGTGCTTAATTTATGTTACTCACCCTCATAGTTGTGTACGTAACTTGATATGTCCCACTTCAAAGCTTTCTCCCGTTTCCTGATGGGTGCAGGTGAAAGAGCGTTGACCATTCTGTGCACATTATTGACATATAATAATAATAATAATGATAATAATAATAATAATAATAATAAAGTGATGGACGGCAGGGGTAAATAAACTTGGGTTACAGACCCATGGTTACCATAGACTGTATATAGAATGGACCAACAGATCCCGTTGCTCTGGACGGAGACCAGTGAAGGCCTTTAGAAGCACTTTTCCGGTGAGCGCTGAGCGTTACTGCGCAGCCTCCAACTGAGAGAGACGACGTAAATGTGACGTGAGCAATGTGTCTGAAAGTTGTACGTCTTCTGGTAGCTGTGCCAAGAGAAATCTCAATCATTCCCAATCTAGCAGAGACGGAGAGCGTAGGTATATGTAAGGAGATAACATAGGCACAGGCTAATTATTGATCACTAAAACGCTAGTTAACATTAGTAATTACACTTAAACAGCTAATGTGAGACGAAACTGCCTGCGAGCTTCTCCTGTACTATACGGTAATTCCTCTACTATGCGACAGTAAGTCGCGTGGTTATGACACAATCGTTAGCCTATTTTTATAAAAACGTCTGCTACGGAGCCATAACGTGAGGTACAAGGTAATGGAGCCTTTTATACATTGTTGTGTGTTTTTAGAAATAAACAATGGACAAACAGAGTCTTTAAACGCTTTAGATGTAAAGTTATTCGCTGTCAAAGTGGCGCCAAAATGAATGGCAGTCAATGGGATGCTAACGTCAGGTGATCGCTTTGTAGCATTAAAATGGCGCCATAGGAGGTCCGCAGTCCGAGGAGAAGCTTACCCCCTTGATGGTTACAGAGGAGCCGTCCGCAACGGACGTTCTAACATAAAACGAACGCACCCTCAACGGGGCAGGGATAATTTCATTGGTCAACACTACACCTGGCATTCTATTGGTTGTGGAATTTTGATAGTGTTTTAACACAAAAAAATCCAAGCGCGCAGGAGAGATCCGAGAGGAGAAGATTTGCAAGCGTGCAGAATCAGGCTGAGTGCAGAAAATCTGTCCACAGAACAACATATGAGTCCAAGCACAAAGTTTGAGCACAAGCAGAGCAAATCCAAGCGCGAGCAGTGACTATTTGAGTGTGAGAGCAAGGTTTTGAGGGAAATTATTACAAAATCTGAACGTAATATCAGTGAGAAATGCTCTCAAATTGAAAGAATGCACTCTTGAATAAAGATAGGAATATAACTCCATAGACAACTCGCCGTTACCTTGTTTCCTACAGACTGTTGATGCGACTTGTACATTACAGCCACTCAAACAGGACCGAGTAACACGGCGGATTTTTTTTTTTTTTTTTTTTGGAAGACTTAGTTAAGGCGGCTGCCTAAACTGCAAAGTGCTGCGGGAAACCCTGCGTGTTACAGGGCCTCTGTCAAGCTCTGGGCCCCCTGAAACATTCAGGCTTTTCTTTTCCAAACTGTGCCTCTGGCAGGCTGCCAGTGGCAAATACATTAGTGTAAATTCTGTGATTCTTGACACCAAAATTATACTATGCTGGCTACTGAATTGTTATTGTTACTGAAACATCCCCTACAGTGCCTGTCCACCCAGTTCATGATAGGTCACCCAAATTCCAAGCTTGCACAATTGGGGAAAAAACCTGAGGAAGACTTACGACAGCGTCTCTTTGATGGTTCACAGGCTCACCGTTCACCACTGTGAAAGAAAATCGAATCCTCAGTGTCATATTTGTCATTGGATCAGCTCAAGGCATTTTAACTTGCTATTATTGTTTTGAGCTGTGGTTGTCTAGCTGTTTTTGGTTGGAGAGGTCTTCTCTTATATAAAGTGTTGCTTGGGGAAAAATACCTCAACATTGCTTAACAATAATTAACAATGCCACTTGACAATTCAATTAGGCAGTAAGCTACACTATGATAGCAACGGATTGTATTTGGTTTTATTAATGCACATATTTTCAGACTGACGGTTTCTCACACACACACACACACACACACACACACACACACACACACACACACACACACACACACACACACACACACACAGGGTAACCAACTGCGGTACGGCTGCGGATCGGCTCCGCTGCGTGTCGGCTCTGTGCTCCGCCGTCCTTCAATACCCACCAGGTATGTATTTGTTGGGGAACGGCTGCGGCCATGACTGACAGCTGAAGTCACTAGGCCCTACGAGATTTTGCAAATTCACGTATGATCGCGCAATATAACAGGATGTAGTTTCTATAAACAGAACCACAAAACCGACTTCAGGCCTGTCTCCGCCCATTATGACGTTTTCAAGGTGTAGTGCAGGGAAATATGATCAGCCGTGAGCACGGTGTATTTTATTTACACCGGATGTTTTATTTTGTCTCTGTGCTCGACCTCCTGTCCCGCGCTATCTGCCGTGTGCTGAATTGCTGCAGAGCTCTCCGGCATCCTTCAAAAATAGAAGCTCTGCGTATGTGCTCCGGAGGGCTGCGGATCGCTGGAGGGGACGGAGTCGGAACGCAGCCGTTCCGCAGTCAGTTAAATACACACATTGACTTTAATGGAAACCTAATGACTCCGCCGCCATTCCGGAGCGGATCCGCAGCCGTTCCGCAGTTGGTGGAAATTGGGGGTAAGGCGAATGAAGAGTTCACAAGAAGAATGTTACCTTCCCTCTTAATTCATGTCATCCTAACTACTAAGCTTGCACTTTACAAGAAAACAAGTGACTCTAACTTGATCGACAAATAGTTTAGCCTCTTCCTTTGCTGATTCATCACAATTAGCCGTGATTGACAAACTAGGATTGCACTGGGCCTACTGTGGACAATACATATGTTTCACAGTTGGATATCACAGCTGCCCACTTACCTGAAATTAAAGCTGATTTTATGAGCTGCTGTAACTCATAGGTCCCAATGGGAATTTAGGATGTTGACTCTGAACTTCTGGAAATAAACATGCTGATGTTTGCAGTAATACTTCACACCTACAAATATCACCAACCTGTTCATATGCTTGTCAGTCATGCACACATTCATACGCATACAGACACATACACATGTTGCAGCTGTGTCAGGCTTGAGTTTAGATCATATGAAGGCTTGTGATAGTCAGTGCCCCCCCCCCCACCCGCTGTCTGCTTTATCTCCTTTGCATTACACAGAGGTAATTGACAATGCCTGTGGCGTGAAGGTTCCTTTAGTATCCGTCCCCACTGATCACCAAACAAGCCTCCAGCTGCGCCTCTGACCGCTGCCTATGCTGCCTCCCTATCATCCTCTTCGCACCAAGCACAAAACAGAGAGGAAGGGAGATTGTATATATAGAAGGGAAGAGAGGAAGTGATCAAAAGGAACGGAGGGAGAGAGTTACCGGTTCGATTGAACGTTTCTTTTCTCCAGTAGCACGGGAGATTTCATTGAAAGGCTGTTGCAGTCTATCGATTGGCCCTCAGGGATGGATACTGTAGAGAGAGAGAGAGAGAGAGGGGCATTCAGTTGTTACAGAATAAAAACAGTGAGAGAAAGAACAGTTAGGAGCGAAAGGAAAGGGATCTAGCAGAATTAGAAAATGTATAGCCTGTTGAAGTTTTTGTTTTTTTTCTGCTGGTCAGCGGTTTCGATAGCCATGAGCTGTGTTTGTAGATCCTCGGAAAGAAACACAAAGGACATAGAAGCAGAGAGGTCAGGTCATGCTGTTTACAACCTCGAGTGTTTCTCATGAAAAGGATCACACAAGAAAAGCCATTTTATCCATGATACAAACGTGTTTGTGTTTTTGTTCTTTCCAATGCAACAGGCTGGGTATATAGATGAAAGGGATATTTCACCGCTGGAAAGATTGATATGTATTAAATTGGGCCATTTATGTAGTAGAAATGTGAATTTTTTTAGAAGTTGGTGCCTTCTAGACAGAGAAAAGCCAGAAAATGTATTTTTGGCTCATGTGGATGAAAGACAACAACTCCCAGAATGCACTTGCTTCGCTTCCCTACGAGTCCACTCCCAAGCCACGCCTACCGGTTACAGACATAGACAGAGGCAGTCAAGTCAACTCAAGTGTGTTTTATTGTCATTTCAACTATTATTCACGAAACAATGTTTCACCGTGGCTGAAGTGGTGTTACACATTTAAAATATATAAAAACGACATACGAAACAGGCTAACTTTAGTGCACGCACATTATAACTTATGTAAGTTCAGCTAACGCATTGGTAGCATTAGCGCTTGGTGTGATGTAAATACAGAGTATAAACACAGCCGTGAATTTGCTGTAATGTAGAATGGTCGGCATTTAACAGTCACAAACTCCACCAGCGGTTAGCAGTAGTTGGATAAAAGCACCCCATTTCTGCACCAGTCCGTGTTAACGCACTTACCCGACAGAGCAGCATCTGCTCTGAAGGCTAGCAGGCCTGTTAGCTGGAAAGCGGAGTCCGGTACACTGTTGTTCAGCCATGTTTCCACACACAAACAAAAACACAGTAGTCTCTGAACTCGCGTTGGGAGTTTTGTTGAAGTTGGATGTAGTCCAGTTTGTCGTCTAATGAGCGGACACTTGCAAGCAGGATGGATGTGACAGGTGGCCGGCTAGCGTTAGCTTTCCACCTAGCTTGAACTCCTGCCCTCGGTCTGCGTTTCCGCTTTTGATGTCCCCTTAACTGGCTACCGGCATCGAGCGACACCGCAGGCTGAGGTGCTGGTCTCCGTAGCAGGCGAAGCTCGCGTAGTGTGCAGAGTATTCCGTCTGTAATAAAGTTTCCTGCATATTCTCCGATCTGTACCAATGTATCCCGGTGGTACACATGTGCGGTAGTTTGAATACTTGTTGTAAAAGTTTGCTGCTGAAAAGAGAGAGCCTGTTTAGCGTAGCTTCAAGATAGCTGACACTCGACTCACATCGGTAGTGACAGTCCCACCCCCTAAGGACGGGTTGAAAACATGTGGAACTATGCCTCCGATGATGCTAAATGACGATTTTTGCGTCATCAGAGGCTTTTTTCCAGACCTACAATACAGAGAAATCTAGTCTCGGGGGGGACATGAGGGAGGGAAGCACGGTCATTCGAAAATACTATTGGGTTTCTACTGATACAAAGCTTAATGCTAATCGGGGAAGTATCCCTTTAACAACATCTAAAACTGTCATTTGTTGATTGTTAAATATTTGTATCTATTAAGAAACTATAGGCCAATCTGCATTCAAAACAGTACATTTATGTGGTGAAATCGGCTCAATTCAATGGAATTTGCAGTGGATTTGATGGCCTGTCTGGCTAATGGGTTAGCTTACCAGAGTAGCCCCTACGTCACCAAGCTTCTAGTCACACATTTTCCAAACACATGCTGATGAATTTCACTGTGTCACTCTCTGATGTGTCCAGATATTTAATCTCCATTTTTTTTTTTTTTTTCTTTATGTTAGAGATTTGCAATTTTCTTGGCCAATTCTGATTTCCTACTTTTTACAAGTCTGACCATTCAAAGTCACTTTTCTTAAATAAAAAATGCAATTGTATGTTCTTAATAAATATTGGCTATTAAATAACTAACATTTTCTCCAAAACGGCACCTGATTAAAGAACCTTCTTTCACTCTTAATCAAGCAAATCCCCAAATAAAAAGAAAATTAATGCAGCATATCCCACTTTATGTAACAAAAAAAAGAAAAACAGGTGCATGTAGGTCTACTATAGAGTCAACTATTTATAATCTATCAAACTATGAGTTTATGTATCTATTATTATTATTATTATTATTATTATTATTATTAATACAAAACAATTTATGAATCCGTATCTATTTATAAGAATGTAAAGGTGTGTGTATTATATTAACTCCCACTCCCTGGCGGGCGGCGTCCTCCTGCCTCCCCCACACCTCACAGGCGCTGCGCAAAACGAGAGGGGGAGACCCCGCTCTGTTGGCAGAACAGCCACTGCGATTACTCTTGAGCAGCATGCATGGGAATGAATTACACTATGATATATTTAAATATATTTCTCGCATTTTCCCTGGAACGTGTGTGTGTGTGTGTGTGTGTGTGTGTGTGTGTGTGTGTGTGTGGTTTTGCTGCTGTGCACGCAATCGTGCAAGTAAATTTGACCAGCACAGAACAGCCCGATACAGCATAGTATCGCAATATTTTCCGTGGCAATACTGTATCGGTACACATATGCCAAGTATCGATCTTTTATTATATAAATTGCACATGAGAATTTCACTTTTTGGTACTACAATAATAAATAAATCAATTGCTTTTCCACTAGATGGTGCATTTTTGTTTTTTGTTGCTGTTGAGGTCAGTAGGGGTGACCATCAGTGTGACATTTTCTTTGAGGACATTATTTAAAGTTTGAAAAAAGGTTATAAATTACATTCTATTGCAGAATATCGCACTAGGTTTTAAAAAAAAATCATAATAATATTGTATCGTGATAATATCGTATCGTGGGTCCTCTGGGGATTCCCCCCGGTCATGGCCAGTCAAGCTGAAAATTGGCTAAATCAACTTTTTCAGAACAAAGGTTCAGATACTCTCTCTGCAGGGATGTCATTATTTTATATTTTTGTTTAGTCTAATAAAAACAGTCACATTTTAATTGTCTTTTGTTATAGTTATGATTTAGCCTGCTCTATCATTTTCAGGAAAAGTAGATGGATTGTTTGTATTTTACATGGCAAATGGTGGTCAGATAGCTTTCTCCCAATTATTTTTATGTCAACTCTACTAACGCCATTCCATCCAAATCAATTTGTGATAACTTGTGTAATCAATATTTGATTACCTAAAATGGGGTCACATTTATTTTCTCTCCAGTAATTTGTGCTGCATGACACACAGTTGCTGTTGTTCTTCTATTCACTCCAGTGACAAACTACTCCAGCAACCTCCGTTCTTCATAGGTCTGGTCATTGGAAAATCAGAAAAGTTCTGCTGTTGACTGAAATTTATCATCAGTAGAGTCACACAAACAGTCAGAGAGGCCACAAGACACAAAGGCAGTCACAAAGACTGATGCCTGTTCAAAACTAAAGGACAGAACCACAGAGTCCCTCAAGGGAAGGCTAGATGACACTTGTGGGACTCAAGATAATGAGTCCAACCACTCCTCTGGCTGCCTGAGCCCAGCAGTAGAGCCTTGGATCCATCCAGGGTTAGTGCGTGCACCACAGGACCACATCCGTCCTCCAGGGTCAGATCCAATTCTGATGGATGACTCCTCAGGGACAAGAGATGGCTGAGCTGCTCCTTGTCTCCCTTTGTCTTTGTGGTGTATACATCGGCAGGTAAA
Source organism: Sander lucioperca (assembly GCF_008315115.2). Classification (NCBI taxonomy): domain Eukaryota; kingdom Metazoa; phylum Chordata; class Actinopteri; order Perciformes; family Percidae; genus Sander; species Sander lucioperca. The sequence goes on along the minus strand of NC_050184.1, from coordinate 28,607,356 downwards.
AATACACACACAAAGTATACATACAGTTGGGCTGTGACCTTGTCTATGACCATACACTTCAATGGCCGTGTTTCTGATGAGTGGATTCCCATGGGGGAGGGAGTAAGGAAAAAGAGGGTAGATGCGATAATGAAATACAACGATTGTCCCCTGATAAATTGGGTACAAGGCCCCTAATCGCTCTTTATGTCATGTGAATGACCTCCCAGGATACAGAGCACAGATTCATCACCTGCAGCTCTCCTCTCATTCACCACCAAGTGAATCACTGGTCATGATGTACTGTACAGGTGTGCCATAAATAGCACCTTTTTAACCTGATGAAATCCTCCATCAACCACTATTCTTAGGCTTCTGTAACCTAAAGCTTTGCAGATGCGGTGAGCCCAATATTATTGAATATAGAACTGTTACAGGTTCTGTCAGGTTACTTTACAACATGTGATTTATCATAACAGTAGCGTGCTATCAATACACTGCATTTTTGAAGAACCTGGATGGAGTAGTCTGTGTTTGTAAGGGATAAAGAAGTAAACCCGATTAGATTAGATGTGTTTGTATGAAGAAAAGGGAAGCAAGGAGGCTTTCAGTGCTATCTCAACTCAACTAGAGTCATTTATCAGCGCTAAATCTGGCCCTGGAGGACTGATGTGATCCCATGGTGCAACCACTAACACAGCATGGATCCAATGTTGTAGCTGGACATATTTTTTATCCTTAGAATTACCTGCCCAGACTGCACTCTTCCATTTAGAAATCCATCGACCACAATGCACTACAATTTTCGTAATGATTGTACAGCTCCAGTTGCCTGAGAGAAACTTCACAAAGTATTCTAGTAAATTTTTTTGTATCCTGGTTCTGCTCTCTATTTTTAAAAGTGAAATTGTTTTTTTTACTTTTATTTTGAAGGAAAAACCATTTAACGCAATTAAAGCAATCCTGCTTTGCAACAATGGCTGCTTGGGTCACACTGCCCTTTTATTTTGGGGCTTTTTTTAGTGAGACATTTGCTTACAAATGTGAGAAACTCCGATACACACAAGTGAGATGCTTCATACAAAAATGTAGTAATGTTTCTGTTTTTGATGTGTGTGAATGGTAATGTTTTAAACTAAAAAGCCAAAAGCTTCTTATATTATGTTTTCAGAACTTTTTATGAACTTCCTTCCATCAGCCAGATTCTAAAATGCATGGAATAATTTCCTACTATAAACATTTCTAGCCATTTGAAAAATTTGGGAAACTAGTATTTCAAAGATAACAAAGTGGATTAACAGAGTTTGGTGGTAAACCCTCCATTACATCCTTTGTGTTTATGCCCCAGTGATCCGATTCCTTCGGAGCTCATCTGTATGCAGCCCGCTGGCGCTGTGCATGGCCAGCTCTGTATGGCCAGTGTATCTATTGCGATGCTCTGTGTAGCGTGACTGTTGCCTGTGTATCATCCATCAGGGGATAGCATAACCTCGCTTTAAAATCATATTCTACTGAATCAGAATTCAATTCCAGATTCCTCCAAGAAAATATCATAATAATACATCTCCCCTGGATTCCACTTGGGCCACTGTCATAGTGCTTCCTGACTCATTGCCTGCACTGTATTTTCTCAATAACATCATTGACAGAGACATGATGAAACATTCAGTGAACGAATTTCATTGGCTATGTGGAGAAAAAAAACCTTGGGAATGTGTAATTTTAGATGCATGAAATCCAGAGGTGCTTACATACATTGTTGTTATGACTATGAAACGCCTCGGCGATGTCTCTGATTACTGTACTATTCATACATCAGAGAGCTACCACTGTGTGATGGGATAAGCAAGCTTTAAAATGCAAGCAATGCAGTGTTACTTTTATTCCCCAATGTGTTGCGCATTTGAAACGCTGTTCTGATTGTACAGCAGTGACAGTCTTCATCTTCGACGTACTTAAATGTTGAATAGAGGTAATGAGATTGGAGCTGAATAACATTGATGGAATTTCATAATGGATTACTGCACCGTATACAATGTCGTGGTTTCACAGTTCCCCCCGATTAGTGGTGCAAATATAACACTTGTTAGGCGTAAACAGCACTGGGGGAGATTATTTGGCGTGCAGGATTCTATCAATCAAGAGAGTCAGCCTGTGTGATGCATGCACCTTTCACAATGCTCTCTACAGTCACAACTGCTGTTTATCTGCTTATCAGTCTTTGTTCTACAGTGACATATTGAATTACACAGCATACAAATTCTGATTACATGATGAATACACTCTATAAAATGTGTTGAGGCAAAAAATTACACTTACTGTATGTTTTAACCACAAATTGAGTTTTATTTGAATATTGTATGTATTATAGGTATTAATACAATCAGGGCATTATTACATCACTTAATGCAACTCCATCTAAAAATTACTTAAATATACTATTTAATTGATTTATAATTGATTTGAAATGAAATGCTGTTTTTCCCAGTACAGTCTTTGTACCGCACCGCACAAGAGTTGAAGAGAGTTTGATGAGATGGCCAGTGGGCACCGGAGATAGCATAATACTTATTTATTCCAGCATCCTTTGCACTATGCTCCATAATTAAAATAATAATTTATCACAAAAATAATTTACTCCTGCACACTTTGCACTCTTCATTGCACTAATGCCTCAACCTGTCTATATTGTTTCTGTTTATAGTGTGTATATATTGTTTGTTTTTGTTGTTTGTTTTGTATGAGTAAGCACATTGTGAGCAATGTATAATCCAAAGCAAAATTCCTCGTATGTGTCCTCATACCTGGCAAATAAAGCTGATTCTGATTCTGAGATTGAGCCTCAGGTCCTGGGTCCATTAGTGGGTTAGGTTTAGGCTACTGAATCACTTTAGTTAGGGGAAGATATGATGGTTTTGGTTAAATATAAAAAAAAGTACACACGTCCTATCTCGTGTCACTTTATTATTTAACTTAGACCACCAGATCTTTACCTAACCTTAAAGGAATAGTTTGACATTTTGGGAAATATATATATTGGCTTTCTTGCCCAGAGTTAGATGAGAAGATCAATATCACTCTCACATCTGCCCGGTAAATATATATAAACCTGCATTCAGTTAGCTTAGCTTAGCATAATGAGTCTCCTGGAGTCCCGGCCAAAAAAATTGTCAAAGTTGTCGACAGCTTGTCATTTTTACACTCTTAGTATTTGTATGGATTAAACGCACAAGATGCGACATATTGAGCTTCAGAGGTGCTGATAGGTGCTTTTTGTTACGTTTGGACAGATCTTTTCATCTAACTCCTGGCAAGAAAGCGAATTAACGCAAATTAACCTAGGCCTTAACCTAACCATAAAAACTTGAATCATGCTTTAGTGTATTCAATGTCAGTAAACAATTTGCAAATATGTTGAGTATGTACATTTTGTGACTTTGCTCATTAAAACATTTTCTCCTGGAATAAATCCATTGATCTGTCAGACAGTAAGACACTGGTTTGATAGGCTCTCTGATTGATTGAACAACATCTGAATCCCTTCAGATAACTGAAGGAGCTCATTTGAAGTGTGACTTGCATGTGGTTTAGCCAGACCCAAGGCCAGGAAAAATGGTATGAGTGCTGCACACCATCAATCAAAACTGCATGCTGTTTGTTTTGAACTATTAGAGTGTCTTGCTTATTGATGCTGCCCTAACCTCTGTACAGGGCCTCAGACGATGTCATTACACTTATTCATGAGTGATCTGAAGCATGGTGCCTCATCTTCCTGGATCCATGTTCCATTGACCACTGAGACTCGCAGTCAGTGGTGCAAGTGTCTGGGGGTCTGTTTGTCTTCATCAACAGTAACTCGTGTCTTTCTGCTCATTGGCGAACTGTGGGCTTTGTCTGCGCTTCCTTAGTTTAATCAATATGGTCACATGCATTGACTTGTAAAGAACTGTTGCGTGTTGCAGATTCAAAGAGGTCCCCTGTCCCTGTGTATTGATCGAGTGAGTGATCTACTGCCTTACTGTGTGACAATATGCTGCTATTTTGATTTAAATAAAGCATTTCCATCATGTGGCATACATATACGTCAAGCTTGAACGTTGAACATATAGTTGTAACCTAGACTTACTGGTTGTTATTTATTTATTTATTTTAGCATCAAACTATAGTGGTAGTAATTATATCTGACATTTTCTTAATTGTGTCAACACCTGGAGTTTATTTAAATAACTTTTAAAGGATAAGACTGATGATATTCTATATATTTTTTTAATTGTCGACAAAACCCATGAAAAGACTATACGTGACATTGTGTTGATCCGTCTCTCAATACTTAACTACCTCCTTACCCTGTCTGTGGCTCTCAACCCCAAGCCTATTTATATTTTATTTACTGATATAAATATAAAACAATTGGTCATGAATATGTACTTTTACTTGGCTTTTAATTATTTTTTGATTAAGGCTAAATTTCCTGAAACCATTGTGTGTAGTATAGTTTTGAGCAAATGTTACTCAAACAGTTTTTTTTTACTATTTGCACATTATCTGCATTGGTGAGTATTTCAGGCTCTAGGACAATGTATGTGAGATCCACTTAAAATAAACTACAGTGCCCATGTTCATCGTAATAAAGTCAAGTAATGGATGTCAGCCAGTGCAATGGTAAGGGAGGCTCATTTATGTTTTTCAAATCTGTTGGGCAACAATGGAGCTCTATGGCACAGAGGAATAGCAGGCTTAGGATACACAGTCAATACTTGTTAGTAGTATCAGTTCATTGTTTTTTTTGTTTTTTTCGTAGACAATAAATAAAATATAGAATATAACCAGACTTATCCTGCAAACTTTCATTCAATATAGTACAGTGAAATACATGTTCTCTTTCCCTTGTTTTGGAGAATTGCATGTTTATTTTTAAAAACATTTTTTATGATGTGTAAAAATATTTTTGTCTTTGTCTTAGTGCATTTAGTTTAATTTAGTAATTAGCTTAATAAACCGTAAGGATCTTGTTTTCTTTGTTGTCCATCCGCAAGCATCATGGATATTTCTCACACGTTAGTATCCAAGTTCTTACCTGCTGCTTGGGTTGTTTTGTTGATAATTCGGCCAAATACAACAAAGCTACAGTGTGTCTTGGATGATGTTAGAGCAACACTTCTCCAATCAGGACCCTACCAGTTAGCTGTAAAAGAGGGCTATGTTTTGTTGGAGTAGGTTGTCTCTCTAGGGATCCAAAGCCAAAATACTCTTCAACCTCTGCAGTGTTTGTTATGGCTCTTATCTTGTAGTGTTGTGAGATTCCAAGTGCTCATATATTGACCTTTCTCATTTTGACTTCCTCTGTGTAATGCTCCCACAGTACAGTAGTTCTACCTGCCTTGATATTTTACCCAACACAACATTGCAATGCCATTTTCCAGCTGAATCCCCTCAGATGATGTCACGGCAGAGGTAAATCAAGGTCTGACCTTGCGAGACTAATTGTGGGGTGAAACTTGCTTGATCCCAGTTTCCTGGCACTGCCTTGCAAGGAAGATAAGAGTTGTGGCTTAATGTGATGAAATGAATGTGTGTTCAGTGTTACTACTTCCCCGCTGTGAATTTTTAATGGTAAAAAAAATGTTGTTTTTTTTTCTTCTAGTGTTTTGCTACATGTCCTTGTTCTTCATCCGCCTTTGTTTATGTCAGCTGATATTTTTTTTTAGAACACAGCCATAGTACAAAGGATGAGAAATATTGCCCAAAAAATCTAAGGGTAAAAGCCTTGATGTTTCCATGGACTGTGTAATGGCCCCGAACCATCCTGACCTTAACATCCAGAAGCCTTCATATCTTCTTTCCATGAGAGAATTTAAGTGGTTGGTCTGAGGTCATGTTAATGCACCTGGATATACGATATGGGACAATATACGATAACATTTCACTTTCCCTAATACTTTCTCATACCAGTCCCATTAGCAGAGAGCAGATGAGCGACTCAATTGCATTTAATAGTATTGCGATTAACACAATTTCAGGTACTTCTAAACATGATTGAATTATAGATAATTTCTTGCCGGTGTACTAAGAAACACAAAGAAAAAAATAAATTTTATCAGGACATAAAGACAAAAAAAAACATTGCTTTACACATCAGATCAGAGTCAAATTTCAATCTTGAAACTGTAGAAAACGGTTTACTGTTGCTTCCCAACTATGCTTCATAATTTACCTTTTGAAAGTATTTTGTGGTAAGTAACCTTTCCAAACATGCCCTCTCTCTTTCACTCACTTCTGCAATGATGCAGTCTGGAGGGATTCTCTGGTTTCCTGCCCAGAGGTGGTTTCACATGACACGGTCAACAGCAGTCTTTGAGGATCCCTGCCAGAAACCAAGGAATAGAAACTGACCTTGGTGCCCACAAAGTATGACCTCATCTTATGAATCTAACAAAATCTGCAGTTTTGGGGGCTACATGGGCAATGACATTAAGTCCAAAAGAGTTCCAAAGACTGGCTTGATCTGTTGTTGCTATACAGGCAAAGACAAGAGCAAGACTGTCTATTGACTGTGTTAATTTGATTTGGTGTATACAAAATCAATACCGGCGTGAACAAATCCGCTGTCATTTGGTGCCTCTAATTGGCCTACCATTAGTGTGATTATCTTATTATAAATGAGCTCTCTGTTTTTAGTTTAGGAGATATGTCAAGATAAAATCAATCATGCCAACTCCAAACATTACTTTCAGCAAGGCTTCGCCATCCCTTTTAAAAGAAAATCTGTCAAATGGAAAAAAGCACGTCATAGTTAAACTCAAAGCTAACTTGGTTTTCATGTGAAACACAAATAGTGGAAAAGTTCCTCTGCTGAGGTACTTTAGCAGGGGCCCTGCTTAAATGCTCAAAGGATGTGCTCCCTGGGGAATATGTATGTACAAAGTGGAGGTAAATAAATAATAAAAGAGATGAATAGAGGGCTAAGCAGACAGCTGATGAGGCTGATCATAGGAAGGGGGGTGAGACTGTTCCTCTCTGACGCTGTCAGCAGGGTGTGAGGGTTAGTGGTGATTAAAACTGCTTTCCTCTTACCCGTCAGCAACCACGCACACAGACACACGCACACTGCTATCTCAGCAAACTGACTTACAAATAAACAGCTTAAGCCCCTGTGATGTGCAAAACAGATTATTTTTTCACTCAACACAGACGGGCCCATTTGAATAGCTCTGCATTTCTGTGTTTACATGCTAAAGTTGATGGCTTCTACCAAGGATATAATACAGTTATAGAAACATATATTCCATAATGTCTTACATAAAAGCCAGTATTTAAATAATGGCAGTGTCTTAAATAAAAGCTGGGCCGTGGTCAGCGCGAACATTAAAAGCTGGTTGCTAATACAGTTTTGGGTTTGGACTAATTGGGAAGCCTGTCTCTAATATAAGCCTATTAAAGGCTGGCTCTCTTTGCCGTTGAGGTAAATGAAAGGCTGCTACTTGAATTAAAGGTGTATGATTCAAATGCCACACTTTTCTTGCTCTTTCCTGTTTTACTGTAATGTATTGGCATAACTGCTGTAAATTCATATTATGTACATTCATATTTATGTAATTAATTGCTAATAATGTCAGTAGGGCTTTGATGTATTTCTGGAAGTAAACTTTTGCCTTGGGTGGCTAGGTGTGTAACATCCAAGCTTGGAGGGCATCATAATTGGCTCATAAAAAGGCAATGGGGAAAAATCAAGGTGTAATGGGAAGGATAGAATATAAGGAAATTAAAGATTTATGTTAAGATAGAGGGTCTATCCTTTAAAATTCAAACAGGAAAGAGAAGGAAGTGAAATAGTGGGGAGATACTCCATCAGTGCAAGGGGAATATGTTGAAAGACATTTTTTCTTTCTCCTAAAAGGAACCATCTATGGGACAATTTCATAGGAAGGAAATAATGCCACATTATTATTCATTTTCTTTAGGGCCATAGTGCATGTATGCTATGCATAATGTATAATTCGTCTTAAGTGGGCATGAATGTCAAATAGACTCATCTCTCCTCCCTGTGCAGGCGATGTCAGAGAGGAGAGGTCACTGTACTTTACGTGCTTGAAAAATATAGTTACAGGCTTAACTAGCTTAATGTACATGCACTATTCCTGCTGCTCAGCAGCTGTATTACCTGCAAATGTGTCGTTGTCCCTGTCATGACATGCAGATAGGAAGAGTTACAGGGTCTGTAGTCAAATCAGATAGCTAGAGGTGCCTTTCGTTTGACTTACAGAAGTTGATCCTTCGGAATAATAAGAACACAATTAGATGTTTGAATGATATTAAAAAGCTCAATATTTAAAAAAGCTGCGACAAAGCAGGTCATATTCTATTCAGTGTGAGCATAAAAAAACTGCATTGTTTGTGCTATATTAAAATGTAAATATGAATTCTCACCACTGAAATAAAAACTTGACGTACTTGATTAAAGAAAAAAAAAAAAAAAGTAATACAATGGCTCCAGATCACGACATTAGATGTGTTACCAGGTAAAACTACAAAGTAATTTGTATACTGTAAATGATTACAGGGTATGTGCAGCTGAAGTAACATTGTAGATTCTTTAAAGCTCAGCCTGTTTTTACAACATCTAATTACACCATCCCTAATGTAGATGGATGAAGTTGTACTTTGGGAGGAGGAGATGGAGTGCGAGACAAAGAAAGAGAACATGAAGAGGGAGGGCAACAGTTTGTAGAGAGTGGAAGGTGGAAATAAGGTGGAAACAAAGCAAAGACAGGGAGCTAATGATAGAAACAGAAGAGGAAAGATATTGCAGAGCTGAGAGACAGATAAAGTCAAGATAAAGATTCAGAAAAGGAGACTAGAGGACAGATAGGAGAGACAGGTAGAGAGACGAGTAGGGAAAAACAAAGATAAAGAGCTTTGATTGGGGTTTAATACCCTTTTGCCCCCCTCTGCTTCCTTCTCCTCTTATTCCACTGTAGCAGAAGATGAGGACTGGAACATATTAATTGTCTCTTGTCACATAAGAGAAATGTGTCACAACAAATCTACAATAAACCCCTCCTGACATGACAACAACAACGCACCACCTGCCATTTCTTCTGCACATCTTCAACACATTTCATATGCATACTGTAGCAGTTAGTGCCTCATATTGATATGTATCTAACCAGCTAAATATATAATATTAAACATGTAATCATTAAATGAGACTTGATACCAGGTCATACCAGCTTTTAAAACCGCAACATGTTTTGTGGTGAGTCCATGGAATCGCCGGGTTGAAGTAAATCCACACACATTTTTAGCATTGAGTTCAACCTTGACATTTAAATTTTGTGCTATTGATCAATAGCAAACTGTGCTGACCTTTGAGGGAACAGGGAGTCAAAGAGTCCAAAATGGAAGAAGCAGTCAAAGCTTTTTACAGTTAGCTGTTTCACCATCCACTTCTATTTATCCTTCTGTCTAAATATAAACTGCTCCACAAAAGAGCAATGCTTTGCAGACAGTTATGAAACCAGTCTATGGTACACATATGGCTTTTGAATAAATTGTGTTGTTAGTGACTGGGCAAAGCTACTGAATTTTCTAACTCCTTTAACAACTCTTTAATGAATGAAATGATCTACAATCCTGAGTGCAAACATGCTAATGGGGAGTAGATTAAGGGCCGGGTACAGATAGAAAATAGAAAGAAGCTCAGAAAGCTATCTTAACTAACTAGCGTGTTAGCAATTAGTTTGTCAGAAAAGCAGTTCAACAACTAGCCCTGCAAGTAGTCTCTATGTCACCAAGCTTCTGGAATTTTTGTTGTAAAAAACAATTTTTTCACTGTGCAACTTTCTGCTTCCATAACAAACAACAACAAAATAGATGGACTATACAAACTTCACAGTAGTGTAAAATTAATAAACTTGACTTTAGTTTGCCACAATTAACCTGCTGTATTAACAGCAGGTGGTGGGATCCAGACTGATCTCATGAAGTGGCGTATGTATGACACGCCAATTCGTATGCCATTTTGGGCGTGTTATCAAGACGCATACTCGCTTTTCAGCATGTTTATCAACACCGTTTGGCCTCCATTGACTTACATTACCTTGCGATTGCGTGTGAATTTACGCCGTAGCGAGTAGTATGAAAGGGCGAAAATCCGTGTGGGGAGGTTCGTCAGGGTGGTGGATGGGTAAAACAGGACTTTCACCTGGGATCGTGTCCCGCGTCTCACATTTCCTTCGCGTCCCGCGTGTCACGTTCTTTTTTTTTTTTTTTTAAATCCCAACCGGTTCTTCTTTTCCTAAACCCAACCCGCGTGTCACGTTTCCCAACCCAACCGTTTGCCGTGATGCTAATTTCTCGAGCCGTCTTTCCTGCTCCGTCTCTGTGTCGCTCATACACTGTTTCCCCTGGCAACCGATAGCGTAGGATCCCAAAATGGTGGGCGGGCTCAGACACCTCCAAATCGTCATGTGACAGCAAGCTACCATGACGTATGTCGTCATTGTCAATATGGCATACACATACATGCGGATAGCTCAAAATGCAATGTGCTGTATACGGTAGACCTGCACGCGACGTAGACATACACGCGGATAGCTCAAAATGCGTACAGATAGCACGCCAATTGGCTTTAGAAAGTGCCGTGTATGTTTACGCGTTTTAAGTCTAAAGTTTTTACGTCCAAAGAGCAGGGCTGTTAATAAATAAACATGCACATATGGTAGAGCCCCACCTTCAGGGAAATATGTATGTTTTCATTTGGAAAGAATTTAGCTCGAGCTGTTATGAAATATTCACCAATCGATCCCCCTGCGGCTGCAACAAGCTCAACATATGGTCATTGTTCCACTCACTCCCCACTCGTACTTTAGTGCCGTGCTCGAGCTTTAAATTGTCTTATGTGGTTGAAGGAGACACTAGAGTGACCTGTAAATCGTGTATTGTCTGTGAACAGTCAGCCATTTCTCAGCAGCCAAAGTAAAGGTAAGCCCTGAAGAGCTCCCAGAGAGCTCCTAAAAACCCGTTTCAGAGGACAATGGACTGAAAACATCTTTTCTTTGAGGTGAGATAGCCATCATCTTTCTGTCCATTCAGAAGGTTTCAAATGGTAGAAGATGGACTGGATTGAATCGATCCTTTTATATCCTTGAGATATCTTTTTTGTAGGCCCATTGAATTTAATTTTCTTGTCCTTCGTGATATGAAGAAACCCTGTGATATCCTTAGTCCAGTTAGAAATGTAATAATCTTCAGATAACTGAGCAGATAACATCTCCAGCTAACTGACCTGCCAATAAATCTACCATGATGACTCAGTTTAAACACTCATTTCCCCGCCTGTATATAGTCTAATATCCATTAAAGGAACGTGAAACATGAACATGAAATATTAATCATACTGTTTAGTGCTTAGCCAACTACAGTATAATGATGATACTGTACAACACATTATTGTCCCCACAGGCACTCTTCAAACCCTCCCCTTCTTTTCCCCTTGACTCCAACACTAAAGTGTTTATAGCGCAATCTGCTTAACAGTATAACAGCTTTCCCATTTCAAATGATCTCCACAAACATTAAACCTATAAACACATTTTATGATGCCATTACATACTCGGGTATTTTGCAAGTTTGAAGCCGACTGGACAGACTTCATTGAGACATATCCTGATGCTGGTGAAGGGAGGTCATGGAGGAACATATTTATATAATGTTGCTGTAAAAAAGTGTCCGAGCAATGGCATTCTATAACACAGCAGCATGGTGATTAGTTGGCCATGTTCCTCTTTATGTAGATTGACAGGACACATCTGTGGAGGGGACTTTGTGGCTCCAAGCAAGAGGAGACCAGGTGTGAATATTTCAGCAGGTACATGGAACATCTGGACAGTTTGATATAGGGCTTGGGAGAGGTGAATAGAGGACAAGGAGAGACTGATGTACACTTGGTATAGTTGATGTTAAGGTCCCAAAACCCAAAACAAAACAAAACAAAAACCGACCTGTTAAACAATTTAGTAGTTTTGTAACTGGTCAGACTGATCTCACAGAGTGGCGTATGTATGACACGCCAATTTGTATGCCGTTTTTGCGCGTTATCAAGACGCATAATCGTTTTTTAGCGTGTTTATCAACGCCGTTTGGCCTCCATTGTCCTACATTGCATGTGAATTATTGCCGTAGTGAGTAGTACGAAATGACAGAGGTCTGCAGAGGGAGGTTGGTTGGTTGGTACAACATAAGACTTTCACCCGGGAGAGCCGGGATCGCGTCCCACGTGTGGCATTTATCAACCGTTTTTTTTTTTTTTTTTTTTTAATAAAGCCTTCCCCAATGTTCTTTTCCTAAACCCAACCGTTTGTTTTCCTAAGCGTGTGACGTTAGTCACAGTCGTGTTTTTTTTTTTACACGTGTGTGACGTTCTTGAGATAGCACGGCACATTCTCGCGATAACACGTATGTATGTTTACATCCGCTGTATACAGCGTAGACATACACGTGGATAGCTCAAAATGCGTACAGATAACACGCCACTTGGCTTTAGGAAAGTGGCGTGTATGTTTACGCTAAGTCATGATGCCATGTTGCACTGGTAGTGTTTTATTTAACTTAAGTTGCTTAAAGTTTCAAAATGACCTGAGAAAAAGCTATCTGGCTAATGAATAGTGTGTGAGGGCTGCGTGTGTTCTTGCTGCTACATGTAGACACACGCAGCGCTATAGTGATGGAGAGGGATGATGTGTTAATGGCCCATCAGCGATAAAAGGATACAGACGCTCTTGGGCGTCAGACTTGGTGGTTATAGTACCGCTATATGCCTGGCATTGCTAGTGTTACTTTCCACCCCTGGTGAAGCAAAATGTATCAGTGGTACTTTTAACACACGTAAATGGAGGGACGAGGGCAGAACACAAAACTGTGTTTAATGTTGATCTGTGATGTTTGGTTAATACCTGATCCACTTTATAATTGAATTTCAATTAATGTAATTATTTACAGTAGTCTAGCAAGGCCCTTCTTTTATCTGCACTTTTTGGTTTTGTTTACACTTACATTCTCAAGTTGTTTGAACCAAACTTACACAACCTGCTGTAGTATTGATGATGAGTTTTTTCATATGCTGTACATCACAGCAGGTATTGGTATACAGTTGTTTGCATGCCTATGATTTTGTGATGAGTGGGTGCTTATGCATTCACTCACTACATAAAAATTGTTATTGTGTTCCCCGTCATTGCCTCCAGCTGCTCCAGAACAACACAAACAAGAAGCTGTGTGAGCCGCCTCCCTCCCTGCCTCCCTTTTCAGACACAAACATCGGTCCCCTCTGGGCAATAGATGCTGTGCTCATTCATTAACAGAGATATCAAGGCAAAAACAAGCATGACCCCAAGGAATCAGGGGAAAAAAAGAATAAGAGAGGATAAGGTGTTTAGCTGTGGTATCCTTCTCCATCTCTTTTCTCGAGTGGTCCTAATTACCTAGTGTCTGATGTCTCTCTCATCTCGCTGTCTGTTCTAAGCTACGGTAGGCCCTCGATGGGCTGAGGTAGTTATCATAGCGCTGGGCTGACCATGGCGCTGTGCTGCTGTGCTGAAGCCTTCCTCCTCTTCTGCTGGCACGGTAATGCTCATTAAAGAGAACACCTGAGGGACTGGCCCTCAATCCTTATCTTCTGCCCTACATTTCCCCTCTCAATTTCACACGACCCGGCGAGGAGTTGTCAGCTGAAAATTCCACAAATTCCCTCCAGCAACACCTGCCCACACGCAGCCCTAAACCCCCTGCTCTTAAAGCAACTATGTAACTTGTCCCGCTTCGGTCTCATTGGAGCTACAGCTCACGCTACCCGCCGCTTCGGCCCCCCACAGGTTGTCTCATTGGAACTACAGCTGCAACTAAAAGTTACATAGTGCTGCTTTAAGCCCCTGACACACCAACCCGATAATCGGCCGTCAGACAGTCTGGCGAGGTCGGTGACTTGAGTCTGTTTGGTGTGTTCCGTGCCATCGTCTGTCGGAGGGGCCGTCGGCCTTCATTTTGGCCGACCTGACTTGCTGGGTTGGAGGGCGGGCAGTCGGACTCTCACGCAGTGCTAACCCGGAAATAACGAGCAGGATGAGTGACGAACGCCTCTCAAAATCTGATGAAAATCTTTTAAACTGACCTTTGTCGATCTGAAATGAAGACAGATTCAGCAACTGTATGGCCTATTTCTCGCTTAAAAAAAACACAAACACATTTCAGTGAACTGTTTTCGTAAAATAAGAGATCGTATTTCGAACAAGCCGCCATTACTATCGGCTGGAGAAGCCAGACCCACGTGACGCATTCGTCATTTCCGGTTGCACGCGCAAAACGTACGCTCAAGACGGCGTCGCTTCGGTGTGTTCCGAGGCACTTTTTGGACCTCGGGGAGCAGACTGATCTGTCCGGCTGCCTTTTCTGCCGATGGTCAGCCGTCGGGTTGGTGTGTCAGGGGCTTTAAGGGGAGTGTGAGACACTGACTGACACTACCTCACTTCCTGCTGGGGTTTAACATGTGCTGCAGGGATGCCTGTTGCCTTCCCATGTAAGTTAAAGTGCTTTTTGTACTTTGACAAAGTAATTATCTTCCCTCAATTTGGAGATTTTGATGTCCACTACTTTCACATTTCTACTCTGATGAATGAAAAACTGGACGTGTTCATGACTGATGAGTCAGTCAGTTCTTTGACAAAAGACTAAAACTTTGTTAGTACTTTTTACTTTTGATGTTGGCAGTTTTGAAGTTCGGCAGGCAAGCAATATGAGACAGACATAGACGAGCTGGTGAGCATGATTGGATAATGATCCACGGACGGAGCTCTTAGCAGAACTCATCAAAAGCAGACAACTGCTCACAAGGCCAGCCACTTTTGTTGCAGCAATATTTTTCCCCCCCAAAAATAGATTTTCATAGAAATGGTTGCCTGATTTGGTCCTTCCAGAGCTATTCCTCAAGATAATTTGCCACCATCCCTACTGTTTATTCAACTTCATTCAACAGCTTATATTCCCTAACCTGTCTCATCCAATTAGCTTAATTGGAGGAATAATTCCCCATCTGTCAAACACAGCACTCTTCACCTGTGGGGTCACATAGATGTTAACCCTCACCTTGGCATAATGACTCAAGAAGCCACTCAGCAGAATATAAATGTCAAAAGTTCGATGCAGTACATTGCGGTCTTTTATGTGTAATAGCACTATAGAGAAGTTTGTGTCACATGGTTTGTCCCTGGGGAGTGAAAACATACCCTCATTCTGAACTGTTTGGATGACACTACATTGAATTTTTTTTCCTGTGTTGTATTTTCTAATACATGGGCAGCCAATAACGTGGGCGTGCTTGGCCATGAATTATAGATCTGTTGTTGGCACAGGGTGTGTGGATATGAACTGTGCATGCCGGGGCCAGATAAGGCCAGATTTATACCTTTAGCTGCCAGGCGCAGACTCAGGGAGCCAGCTCTCAAATTAAATGGAAATTGAGTTTGAGGGAGCTAATAAAACAGCCGTAGCACCCTCTTACAACACTGTCCTCTTAGCATACAATGCATGCATGATGGGAAAACATGCTAAATGATTGCTGTGACTCCTGGTCATTAATTGTGACTCTTGGTCTTGAGTTGCCGTTAGTAAATTGGAGGCTGGATATGGTCAGAGACAATGAAAACATTCTTGTTTCATGATTATGTAGACAAAATCTCTGTCAGGACTCTACTGCCCATTTGGCTCCCAATATTTTTTAACTTGTTTTAAGTGATCACCTCAAGGCCACCTAATATTAAAAGTTTTGTTCAAATCATACATATCCGAGAAGGGACATGCTGTTTTAACGTTGTCTTACCGCTCTCACTAATGTCCTTGCTATTATTTCAATCATTTGTGTTTATCAATGAGAAACCCCTAACCCTACATATTTCAAACGTGTTAATAGAGTCCAGCAGATACATTGTAGTTGTCAGGTTCCCGGTGTGCAGCCTGAGACTGAAGAGATTTGCTATTTTGCAGAGCTGGTCAGGCATCAAAGGCCGCCAATAGCTACGCCTTTATCAGTGATTGCACTCTGTCTCCTTTTGTGTCTCATAGACCTCATCAGGCTTTCGCTCTCCATTTTATTTGCGACAAGCGTATTTTATAAGACAGACTGATGTCAGTTTTGGAACTTCAGACAGAGACTGAGATTGTGCTCAATGTATTTTTTTTTTCTAAGATTATTTTTTGGGGCTTTTATGGCCTTAAATTGACAGGATAGCTTTAAGACAGGAAAGGGGAGTAAGAGGGGGAGCGACATGCAGCAAAGGGCAGCGGGTCTGGTCAGCGGAACCCGGGCCGCTGCCAAGGAATGAGCCTACATCGGGTGCACGCTCTACAATACCAGAGGGCGCCCCCTTAATGTTCAATTATTGTTAATTTATGCTCAAAGTCAATCCCTCTACTTTGATAATTTATTTTTTAAAGTAGTAAAATTTCAGTCAATTCATACACATTCTACATATAAGTTATTATGCTTTCATATTATAAAATTCTGTAAGCCAGACAGTGGGAAACATGCCACACACCAGAAAAAAAATCTTGAATCTTGAAAATGTAATACTCAACTCAAACAATAGGATTTCAAATGCTTATTGTTAAAGTAGTAGGTAAATACAAATACAACTCATATTTTATTTGTATTTTTTTGTTTTTAGAAACATTCGTCATAAGTAATATATTGAAATATCAAATCAAGATATTTAGAGAAAGGTCCTCCACTGATAAAATACATTTTATGTAGAATGAAGGAGAGGTTGTGTCCTAATAATGATGTATGGCAACATATCCAAGTGAGATGTAGAGTCATTAACGCACACATTTCTATTAATTATGACACATTTGAAAGGCCCAACTTTCATGTCTTTAATGAGGTAATTATATAGGCTATGAAAGTGACAGATATTGTTAACCCACCCCTATAGACCTGGATGCATTTTTGATATCTCAAGCATTATTCTTTCTGGGACGGATCCCC